>NC_137969.1:21175716-21655716 GCF_963924665.1 Micromys minutus
GTTATAAAATATAGAGTGACAAAGGGAGATACCAAACACCCTCTTCTGGCTTCCGTGAGCAAATATGCCACATTCTCCACTCTCTGTCAAGCCAGTCCTACAGATTAACTGTAAATCAGAACTCTAATGAACTATTTTCACTTGAGGTTAGTGGACAAAACAGGTGTATTTAATTTTAAAAAATCATTCATGTTTCGTTTCACTAGTGGTCTATGGTTTTTTTTTCTTGTATTTACCTTTATTTAGTTTGTGTATCAAGCTATTAAAGTGTCATAAACCTAGGTTGTAATATTCTTTCTCTATTTGATGAAGTAACTTTCGGATTGATGCTCTTATTTCACCTACAAGTGTCTGGTAGAATTTGGTCCTTGAATTCATCTAATCCTGAAATCTCATTATTTGGGAGGGATTCTAATATGCTTCAATACTAGTGCATGCTATATGTTTGTTTCAGTTTTATTTCCATTAGGTTTCAATTCAGTAGGTCATATGTTTCTACAAACTTCTCCATTATTTACTAATTTTTCATTTTTCGATTTATTAATTAAAATGAATTAAAACCATATTCTACATATGATTAGAATGTGTTGTACTATATCTCCAATTTGATTTGGGCCTTCCTCTTCTTTCCCTTAACTAAATAGCACCATTGATATTTTCATATACACAATTATTTGATTTATTAAATAAGACGGCAGATTGCACATGGGTTTGGTAGGCATGGGGAAGGCATGGATTCAGGCACTCCAGCGGAATAGATGGAGTTCATGCAGAAGAGGGAATATTCACTAGCACCTGCTCAGTGAGGAGCAGCACAAATGTTGAGCTTATGTGGGGAGAGCCAGAGTGCAATTCCTTTTCTCTCTCCACTTGCTCAATGGTGGTTGTTGCATGGAGTTTCCTGGCTCTCATGTTTTCTATTCTTTGCTTAAGATTTAGGAATTTATAATTATATATACAGTGTTTCCATAAAGTAGTGTTCAATCTTAGGGCTTCAATATCTGCAAAGGAAATTGGACAGATGATTCAACAGCAGGCAACACATATGAAGGGGAATAATGAAGGTATTGTTGGTGCAGATCTCCATACAGATGATACAACTTCCCACACATATAGGGCACTATCTCATAGCAAATGTGTGCTTTACTTCTACTCTTCACCTATTCTCCCTCTGTGATGTTACTTGCCTCTTAACTGTAAATGTTGTGTTGTTTTTCTATCCATTATGATTAGATACCCCACAGTTAATGTTTCTCTGCATTTTGACTACTGTAGATTGATAGGTATAATTACAACAGAAGTTGTCATGCCAGTGTGGGTGGGGGAAATCTTATACTCCTCCCTGAAACAGATGAAAAATTACTGCTGAGAAAGAGAATAATTTTCTCTAGGGACTAGCCCATGGATAGATTATTTAACCCAGGGGGTCATCCTTAAACACACACACAACACACACACACACACACATACACACACAAACTCAAGAATACACACACATACACAACTGAATAATTTCAAAAATTTATATCTGTATATATGTGCATAATAAATAATTACATATATGTGTATCTAAAATAATAATGGAAGAAGAGGGTTTGTATGTTAGAGGCAGTAGGGGACATAAGAGTCATTGGTGTGGGATGATGGAGGAATTTCACTCATGTAAATATATGAAGGTAATTCCCCAAAATAATAAAAGTCATGTAAAAAGTAAGATGAAATGATAAGAAAATAAAAACAAAATAATGAAGAATATGGATTCTTAAGGCTTAGAATTTGACACTTATGTTCAAGAACTCTCTGCCATTGCTTCTTTTGAGAATGCTGTGTGCATAGTAGGAACAGAGTAGGAACAATAAGATGATTACTCAAACCTCTTCTCGACTACTTACTTCTAACCATCTTTTGAAGCTATGGAGTTCAGTTAATTACAAGACCATAACCTGAAGTGCTAAGAAGTGGACAAAATTGCCAAAGTTTATGCGTGACATTAATTGGCCACATATGCAGTAAAAGGCTGTGTTTGCACACAATCTTCTCTACTTGAGCATATGCAGGAAAATTCAGCTCCTTTCTCATGAGTACAATGTTGGTTTAAACTGATGCTTCTCTGAAAAATAAGATACTATGAGATGGTAGAGGCCAGACTAGACATATTATGTGCTATCTTGCTCATTCTGTGTGAAGGCACAAGGCCACGAATCCTGTCTTAAGGGTTCCATGTGATTGAACTCAGAAAAAATGTCTTCCAAAGCTTTCTACCAGATACTCAAATGGGATGAGATCACCTACCACTGCCTACCAGCTGCCTCAGAAGTAGATCGTGTCCCACTGGATGTTGAAACATATTACAACCAGGGCCCATAACTTCATTACAGATTTATGAGAGAGATGAAGTCAAAGCAACCCTGGCAACTACTGCTCAGGTCCAAATCACAGACACTGTAAATTAATAAATAGTTTTATTCTCAGTGGCTGAGTTTGGGGAGAATTTGTTTCAGAGTAATAACTAAAACAAGATTCAATATTGATCAAGGAACCTACTTTTTAATAGTAACAATGGAGAAATGATAGCAACTGTCATTTTCTAATTATTTTACAATTTCCAATAATTCCAATATGATGCTAATTCCCAGTATAGAAAGTATATATGGGCCCTTTCCACTCTAAGGAATTCACATATGAAATATAAACATAGGTGTTGTGACATATATTTATCATGGCATAATTCACTGTTTTTAAATTTACTGTGGGATATTGTTTAGCTTTCATGTTGATAATGGAATTAGTGGATAGGCCTAGATGACAGATTATTCAGAAAATTTAACATGTTGACATTAGAATAATTGATTTGCTGAGTGGCTGGAAATGAGTATTGAGGAAAAGATAGAGATAATGAAGGTGTTTGGATTTTGATTGCAGATACCTAGAAAATGGAATTCAGAAAGCCTTCTAGCTAAGTATGGCAAAACTAACAGAAACAAAATGAGGAGAAAAATCGAACAGGCTCCAATTCTTTTCCAGCTTAGAATCGTTCTTGTCTTCTACGAATTCCTCTATTCCCATTCCCTCTTTTCAGAAAATTAGACCTTTGGTCTAAATTCTCTTAATGTTCCTTTTAGAACACAATTGCTTCGAGGTACACCCTGTCTGTGAACTGGGCCACATTGAGGTCTCATGCAGCTACACATTAAGCAAATATGACAGCTGGTCTTAGGGAAGAACTAATTCCAAAGTAGCTTTTACTTTCTAATTAAACATGCCCACCTCTTCTGTATAGTGCATGAGATGAATAGTTTGCTTATTTAAATATAAGTAGAGATTTTTGTGGCCTCCTAGCTTAGGATGTACCTTACCTTTCTTTCTGGGAAAGTGAAAGGTTTCAGGTAACTACTGAGTTTCTACATTATGTCATTGTTGTGTGTGTGTGTGTGTGTGTGTGTGTATGTGTGTGTGTTTGTGTGTGTGTGTGGGAGACAGAGAGAAACAGAGAGAGAGAAAGAGGAGAGAGAGAGAGAGAGAGAGAGAGAGAGAGAGAGAGAGAGAGAGAGAGAGAGAGAGAGAGAGAGAGAATGGTGTATATCTATATATGTATATATAAGTTTGACTATATGTTATATCATATTATTATATTTGGCATTATACATAGACATCGGTACCAAGAGAGCATTGTTATTTTGGTGGTATCTCCCAGCTTCACAGTTATCCAAATCACATTTGTGAGCTTATTTCCTATAGAAGGTTAAGTATTTTATCTTCTCAGTCCAGCCTGACCTTAGCATAACGTCATCAGCTTTTGCATTTGTTATTATTGAGGCAAAATCTGCATAACCAAAGTCAACCTTTGAAATATTTTGTATTTATGTTTTATGAGTATGAGTATATTTCTTCTTTTATATTCAATTTTACCCACATTTCATCTTGTCCCAAGAGTGTATTCTTTTCCATTGTTGCATAATATTCCACTGTACTACCACAGCTTGTTTACATATTCGTATGTTGAAGAGCATCACTTGTTTCCACCTTTAGGATACTAGGATGTGTCCTTAAAGTTTCATCAGACTCTCTGCTATATGTTATAGTACAGTTCAGGAGAAAAATGTAAGGCCTGAAGTATCTAAGAATCACTTCTAAGAGTATAATCTTAGCTTACTTGCACTGATATTTAGTTCTCTATTGTATCTTGAACTTGGATAAACCCTTGGTATACAAATGATGTTCTGTTATTTTTGAATAAATATTATTAACTTTATTTTCTTATCTAATATTACCAGTGCAGCAGTCAAAAGCATTCCCAGATAACCACGTCAGGTTTAAAAGAGAGGGCACCATTTTACTCCAAAAGACTGTCTATGATTTGCTTAAAGCATTATCATTTCTACTTTGTCTTTTATGAGTTCCCATGCTTCCTAGCGTCACCTACCACCTACCAGTTTATGATTTGTTTACTTCAAAGACATCGGAGTTATTTCCAAGGGAGGCTGGTATGGTAAGCAACGGTTTTCCTCAACAGTCTTGAGAGATCTCCTTGTTTCCTGGTATTGTTAGTGATTCCTTTTGTTAGCAGCCTGCTTTATATCTCTTTGTCCATTACTTGTCGTGTGTTCTGAATAATGTAAGAAGCGCTCACAGCAGCACATGGAACAATGTGAGACCCAGGGTCTGCTGCTCATATTTGTTATTTAAACTGAACCCAGTGGAAAGCCAGCATTTGTATTATTTCTCGTAGTGTTATTTTTTTCTTTGTAAGCTCACAGAAGCAAAAAGATTTCTTTGAATTATAACATTATTATTAAGAAGGGAAATAGCCATAATATTTAAGATCACACAAAAACAATTCATTTCAGAGTTGCCTTACAATGAGTATATTTTTCTAATGCTTAAAATCTGGGTTTGGCATTTTATTTAAGACACATAAAAACTAATGACACTGTATCTAAGGGTCTGTTTGATGACTTTTGTTCTCTGGTTTGAACACGAGTCTGGAGCTTCCTAAGGATTCAGACTGAATCTTGTTCTTTTGCTTCATTTTTCTTTGGCTTTTTGTACTGAACATGGGATCTAGGGCTTCATGTATGCCAGTCAAGCAAGCCATCACTAAAATAAAACCAAGGCCTTGAGTCCTATAATATATAAATTCTGCTGATTATCATAACAAAAACAAAAAACAAACAAGAGTAGTAACAACTAAAGTGTTGCGAACCCCAAAGACACCTCTAACAGAAGAAAAAAAAAAACTTCATTTATTTGTTTAGAAATAAAAACAGGAAAAAGATGGGTGCCTGTGTAATAGTTGGCATTTAGTGAAGTTCAGGGCTGAGGCAGGCCTGAACAGTTATTTATGTGTCTCAGTGGCCTTGCCAAATAAAGTCTCCACAGACCCAGGTGATGAGTATTTAATTAGCAGAAACAATATAGTCAGATGGGAAATCTTTTGATCCAAGACCTCCCTAAGTTTTTTCTGCTTTTCTCAACAAATCCAATGAGTACATCATAAAGAGGTAGCTAATCTATCTCTGAAGCAATAGGACATAAAACACTCCTTGGGTCTCTCAGCTTCTCTCCTCCATAGGCAGAGGATTTCCAGTATGTGGGACACCTGCCCTTGTGGCTCTATAGGTCAATGCCATTGTTCATTAATGTCTCACCTTCTAGTTTTAAAATGACCAGGATATCAAATACTTTTTTAATATATTTATATTATAAAATATTATTATATTTTATAAATTAATGTATCTTATTTTATATATTATATTTTATAAATTATTTTATTTGTTACATAATAATATATAAATACAGAATTTTTTTCTTATTTCTTTTCTTTTTTTTTCTTTTTTTTTTTCTAAGAAGAACTGAAGTTTCCACAGTTTGGCCTTCCTTCTTTTTGAGCTTCATAAGTTCTGTGAGTTGTTTCTTGGGTTTTCAGAGCTTTCTTGGGCTGGTATCTAACCATGCGTGTTCTTTTGTGACTGGGTTACCTAACTCAGGATGATAGTTTCTAGTTCCACACTATTTGCCTAGGAATTTTGTAAAGTCATTGTTTCTGGTGGGTGAGTACTACTCTATTGTGTAAATTTACCACACTTTCTGTATCCATTCCTATGTTGAAGGAAATCTGGGTTATTTCTAGATTCTGGCTATTATAAATAAGGCTGCTATCAACATGGTAGAGCATGTGTCCTTATTATATGTTAGAGCATTTTTGGTGCATATGCCAAGAAGTAAAATTGCTGGGTCTTCAGGGAGTACTATGTCCACTTTTCTGAGGAAATGTCAGACTGATTTCCTGAGTGGTTGTACCAACATACAATCCCACCAACAGTAGAGGAGTGTTCCTCTTTCTCCACATTCTCACCAGCATCTGCTGTCATCTGAGTTTTTGATCTTAGCCACACTGACTGGTGTGAGGTGGACTCTCAGGATTGTTTTGATTTCCATTTCCATGATGACTAGGGATGTTGAGCATTTCTTTCAGTGCTTCTCGGCCATTTGGTATTTCTCTGTTGAGAATTTTTTGTTTATCTCTGTACCCCATTGTTTAAATAGGATTATTTGATAATTTGGAGTCTAACTTTTGAGTTTTTTGTATATATTGGATATTTACCCTTTATCCAATGTGGAATTGGTAAAGATCCTTTCCCAGTCTGTTGGCTGCCATTTTGTTTTCTTGACAGTGTCCTTAGCTTTACAGAAACTTTGCAATCTCATTAAGTTTCATTTGATTCTTGATCTTAGAGCATAGGCCATAGGAATTCTGTTCAGGAAAATTTCCCTTGTGCCTATGTGTTCTAAGCTTTTCCGTACTCTACTAATAGTTTCAGTGTACCTGGTTTAATGTGGAGATCTTTGATTCCCTTGCACTTGAGCTTTTAAAAGGAGATAGAAAAGAATCAATTTGCATCCTTCTGCATGCTGACTTCCAGTTGAACCAACACCATTAGTTGAAGAGGCTGTCCTTTTTCCCTTGAATGTTTTTAGCTTCTTTGTCAAAGATCAAGTGAACATATGTGTGAGGGTTCCTTTCTGGGTCTTCAGGCAGCTGACTCAGAGAAGAAGACCTTGCCAGGATACATACTTCACCTTTATGACAGATGCAAAAGGATTGTTTCTAGTTGCATAAAGCACATGTGAAATCAGTTCCTACAAGCTGTAAATTGTTTGATGGTGAGATATATAATGTGTCTTTAGATGTTTTTCCTCTGGACTCTCCAAGCACTACCACTTAACCCCTTAATCAGAGCACTGTTCATCCAAGCACTATTAGCTTTGCTTGTCATATCCTGCCTTGCAAAGGTCCTCTTGGCTTCTCATATAGTACTACTAAAATTAAATTCATCATTGTCAGGATTCAGAAGTCATGAGTGTATGGCATGAACCACATGAGATGTCTCAAGGTCACAGTTATTTTTGCTTTAATTTCTTTCTCTCTTTACCTTACAATTAAATTTTATAATGACTCTTTGAAAGGTAACTTTTCTTTTTCTATTTTTATTGGATATATGTCATTTGTATTTCAAATTTTATCCCCTTTCCTGTTTTTTCTTCATAAGCCCCTATCCTATCCCCCCTCCTCCTGCTTCTCTATGAGTGTTCACTTACAGACCCACCCCCTTCCGACTTCTTGCCCTAACATTCCTCTATATTGGGGCATTGAGCCTTAGCAGAACAAAGGGCTTCTCCCATTGATGCCCAACAAGTCCATCCTCTACTACATGTGCAGCTGGAGGCCTGGGTCTGCCCATAAGTACTTTTGAACTGTGGTTTAGTCCCTGGGAGCTCTGGTTGGTTGGTATTGTTGTTCTTGTGAGGTTGCAAATCCCTTTAACTCCTTCAAATTTTTCTCTAACTACTCCTTTAAGGACGGCAGTCTCAGTTCAGTGGTTGGTTGTAAGCATCTGCCTCTGTATTTGTCAGGCTCTGGCAGATCCTCAAGGAGACAGCTATATCAGGCTTCTGTTAGCATGCATGTCTTGGAATCCGCAATATTGTCTGGGTTTGATGACTGCATATGGGCTCAATCCCCAGGTGGGGCAGTCTCTGGATGGCTTTTGCTTCAGTCTCTGCTCCAAACTTTGTCTCCATATTTCATCCTGAGAATATTTCTCTTTTCCCTTCTAAGACAAACAGACTGCACTTTGGTCATCCTTCTTGAGCTTCATGTAATCTGTGAATTGTAGATTGGGTATTCTGAGCTTTAGAACTAATATCCACTTGTCAGTGAGTACATAAAATGGGTGAGGTAACCCAATCATAAAAAAAAAAGAAAGAAAAATCTATGGAAGGTCAGTTTTCTTACTAAGTCATTTTGATGGCTAAAAATTGATTAGCTGACAAAGCCTTCTGCTGCAGCTTTCTATTCAGAAGGTGAGTTTTCTCGAGACTCATCCATTCAAGGGTCTCAGTTGATTCCACTGCTTAGTTCCTGCCTTCTCAAAGCCAAGACTCTTAGGAAATAGAAATTTCAGATGGGAACCTTGTCCCTACTTTGTATCTTTGTTTATTTTCTGCCTTTCATTTCCTTTTATCTCCTGATACTTTTTGATTTATAGTGATGGATTCTATTTGTCAGCTTCTCTAAAAGATACTCAGCAAATAAAAATATCCAAATAAGTATGTAAACAAAACATTCCTGTATGAAGAATTCACTGGGTCAGAGAGATGACCAAACTCAGCCAGCAGTGAAACCACAAACACAATACCCAGTGTTGAGATAGAAATTACTGCTCCACATGGCGACACTTAATGAAATGACTGGGCAAGTGGGGAGGCAAGACTGGGAGAAAAAAAAAGAAAGCATTCAGCCTTTCATTGGGCTGTCATGTTACTTGCTCCCAGGTGCAGGGCGATGTCTGAACCTGTATAAGGTGGGAATGTTTGGCATTTTCCATGACAATGGATGTGCTGGGTCAGTTTCCTGTGGGTGATACCACTGCTGGGGGTGAGCACAGTCCCTAATGCTAACACCCAGAAGTCGGAATGTCTCATAGTACAAATTTTTTTTTGAGAGATATGGAGTTTAAAAATAATACAGTAATAGTTCCACCTCACTGGGCTACTGAATTGCCACCTACTGGAGGAAAATAAACATATCAATGCCTGGCTGCTTACAGCAACATGCTATAAAATCAAGAAGAGAAAACTAATTGATTACCCAATATCAAGGAGTTAGCCTTGAAAATATAAATATACAAAATACAGTATATGTACTGAGCAGTTTGTATTTAGGTACTTAAGAATGCAGACAGACAAACAGAGAGACAGACAGACACACACACACACACAGAGAACAACAATTCAAGAATAGGAAGACATACATTTGAAAGATAGCTTCTAGCTACATCTTTAAGCCTTGCGTATATCTCAGAGCTACCAGATAGGCTTTTACAATATAATTTACAACTAGGGAAGCTTTAAACTTGCAGAAAAATGAGAGGATAATGCAGAAAATCCTCCGGACACTTTTTCATATTGCTGGTTACCCTGACCTATGGGACAGTCAATGGGAACCCGGGATTACCTAGAAGAGAATGCGGGAACAAGAGGCTCTAAGAGGGCCAGCAAGTCAAGTGGTCTGATTAAGCTGACAAATTTTATTTTTTCACATGCTAGTATTATACAGGTAGAAGAAGGAAATAAGGCTGGGAAAGTTATGCATGTAACTAAGGAAACTTTCCAGGTAAAGGAGTTTTCACAATACCCTTTGTGAAGAATTACTTGAGGAGGGGGACGACACAGGTACAGGGGAGAATGTTCTGTCATGCAGGATCTGTTGCCTGGGTGACTGTTCTATTCGGCTAGTTACCTGACCAAAGTGAGATCACCTAATTTCTGGGAGAAGACCTTTCCTGTGTGACACAGAAATTGGTGTTATTCAGGCTAAGGAAGTTTCTTAATTCTGTCAGATCCTGACAGTTGGCAATCTCACATCTGTGAGGAAAATTGTTATCATCAACAGATACAGACCATTACATCATCAACCAAAGGGTACATGTTATTTGCACTGCCTTAGTCTTTTACTTCGAATCCCTTATCTGTCCTGGGATATTACAGATTATTTAGAATTCTCAGGCTCGCCTTGGCAGTGACATTTTTCAGAAGTCAGCATGGCAGACTTCTGTTTATACTGACCCGGATCACCTGGGCTGACATACTGGTTGTTGGACTTCTCAACTGGACAGTGACTCTTTTTGTTTCCTCTTCATGCTATGTAGGAAGAAAGAATATGAGTCCCCCCTTACTTAGGACAGGGAAGCATCCAGAATCCTTCTGCAAAAGACATCTGCTTTCCTTTTCATTAATTTAGGCAGTTTTTATTCTCATACACATAATTTCATGACTTCACAGATATTGATTTTACACTTTGAGTCATAACTTAATATTGCCTAACACTGCATTCAAATTGTTCTTCATTTGAGACATAGTACAAGTTTTAAAACAATAAATAATATATTTAATTTCAAGATTATTTTTTCTGATAAGTATACAGGCAGCTAAACTTGCTCTATCAGCCTTGAATTCTGAAAACTTTCTGTATTTACTTATGATTTCCAAGGAATAGTTTTATTCTTTTAAAAATAACCATTCATTTCCTTTGTATTAGTTCTTGGGTAATATCATACATGTATAATATGTTCATCAATATGCAACACAATTCCTTTTCCAGTCCTTTCTGAATCTTTTTTGCCACCCAACCTACCTTACCTAATGTCATTTTTTCATAACCGACTGAGTCAAATTAGTATTGTTCTTATGAGCATGGGTATAGTGCCAACCAATGAAGCATGGACATTCTAATGGAGGATACTTCTCTGAAGTAAACTGACTATTCAAACCCCAGCATCCTTCAAATGTGGAAGCTTTTCAAGTATGGAAGTGTTTTTCTAAATAGACTATCAGGTCAATTGCAAATAAAGGTCTCTCTTTATATCTTTCTTTTACTATTTATACTTAAATTTCTGTTTTTATTTTAGTGCACTACTTAGGACATCCATGCAAAATAGTGATGGGGATAGGTTTGTCTTCTTTGAGATCTTGGAAGTAAGAAAAGAGTTTACCATTGTCTCAGTTAGGGTTTTACCGCTCTTAATAGAAACCATGACCAAGGCAAGTCTTATAAAGGACAATATTTAATTGGGGCTGACTCACAGGTTCAGAGGTCCATGTCCATTATCTTCAAGGTAGGAACATGGGAGCATCCAGGCAGGCATGGTGCAGACATAGCTGATTGTTCTACATCTTCATCTGAAGGCTGCTATTAGAAAACTAACTTCCAGTCGACTAGGGTGAAGGTCTTATAGCTCACACTTGCAGTGACACACCTACTTCAACAGAGCTACACCTTCTAATAGTGCCACTCCTAGCATCTATAACCCATAGTATTCCACTCCCTAGCGCCCATAAGCTTTGTCTTAGTTAGGGCTTTACTGCTGTGAAGAGACAGCATGACCAAGGCAACTCTTACATGGACAACATTTAATTGGGGCTGGCTTACAGGTTAAGAGGTTCAGTCTATTATCTTCAAGGCAGGAACATGGCATCATTCAGGAAGGCATGGTGCAGGCAAAGCTGAGAGTTCTACATCTGGATCTGAAGGCAGCTAGTGGAAGACTCAAAATCCATGCTCATAGTGGCTCACCTACTCCAACAAGACCACACCTGCTCCAAAAAGTGTCAATAAATAGAGTCACTCCCTGGACCAGCCATATACAAACTACCACAGGTTTGTTCAAACATATTAGTTTATGGGGGCCATATCTAGATATAGCAAAATGCAAAATATATTTAGTCCAACTTCTAAAGTCTCCATAGTCTGTAAATCTCAACAATGCTAAAAGTCCAAAGTTCAAAGTTTAATTAATAATTGAACTATATATTTTATATTTTTTCTTCCTAAGCTTGCTACACTTGTTTAAAATTTTCTTGACAAAACTTAACAAGAGGACAAAGTCTATATGATGGGTGTTTTTGAGACTTTCTTTATCAGTGTAATTAATCTGAGTCAGGCAGACTTCAAAGAAGGGCAAAAAATAGCCACATTTTCTCCAAAACACTAAAAAACAACAACAACAACAACAACAACAACAACAAAAAACAGTCTCTAGGCCACATTCTGAAATTACTCTTTACTAGAAACTCTTGGGCCAAGTCTGCACAGTTCAAATCATACTCAACAACGACGTCTTCCATATTCCTACAGGAATTAAAATTAAACCCAATTTAAAGAACTTTACTGCTTTCCACAGTCCCAAAATCCGCAGTTCTCCAAACCAAATCATCTTTAGGCAATACCCCAGTTCCTGGTACCAACTTCTGTCTCAGTTATGGTTTTACTGCTAAGAAAAGACACCATGATCTAGGCAAGTCTTTTAAAGAACAATACTTAATTGGGGCTGGCTTACAGGTTGAAAGGTTCAGTTCAGTATCCCCAAAGCTGTAACATGGAAGCATCCAGACAGGCATGGTGCAGGAGCTAAGAGTTCTACATCTTCTACTAATGAAAGACTAACTTCTAGGCAGCTAAAGTGAAGGTCTTATAGCCCACAGTGACACACCTACTCCAACAGGGCCATACCTTCTAATAGTGCCACTCCCTGGGCCAAGCATATACAAACCATAATAATTACTATTAAAGGAGATGTTATCTGTAGTTCTTTAAAAGATGTTGCTTGTCCACTAAAGATCATTGTCTATCTTTCTTAATTTATGGAAAATTTGTATTATGTGTGAGTGTCAAGATTTTGTTTCTTGCTCCTTTTTAATTAGCAAATACAGGTTTTTTTTTTTCTTTTAAGCCTATTGATTTATTTTCAGCTTACTTATTTAGGCTCATGCTCATTTGGTAATGATGTATTGTACATTAAGTAGAAAGTGATTACCTTTTTGTAAAGTGTTTGGCCCTGTGCTTAAGAGAGACACTACTCTTTGATTTTATACTTTTGTGTTGTCTTTGCCTGGCTTTAATCTCCTTCAGTTTTCTGGCTGAGATTATTATTGATTTTTAAATAAATATTCATTATTATTTACTATGAAAATAATATCTATCTTGTCTTCATGCTTTCAGAAGAGACTAAATTATCTTTAATTTTTAAATAAAATAATATTTGATTCATGTGTTTATACATCATTAAATTTGTGGACATAAATTATTCATAACACTCTGTTTATCTTTTTATGGCTATGAGCTCAGTAGCAAAGTATTTTCTTTGTTTTAGTGATTAATAAGTAGGATCTTTGATGTTTTTTCACTGAAACACCTTTTTATCTTATTGTTCCTATTGATTCTGTATATTTATTTCATTGAATTTTCTTCCAATTTTCATTTACTCTTTTATAATTGCTTTAAGTTTAGACACTTCTTTATATAGTTTTGCCTTTAAGTCTCAGTTGCAAAGAAATAATCTAGGGGTAGCTCCATCCCTACTAGATTGCAAGTTAATGCTGCATTTCCAAAACAGTCATCTGTTTTTTAAGCATTGCAAAGGAATAGCCAGGGGACTTAGACATTTGCTCTGGTAATACGTAGCAGCATGTGACTACAAGTAGGGAGTTAAATATTTTCTCAATTATCCCTGATTATGAACTAAAGATAGAAAAAATAAGAAAAAAGCAATTCTTTCAAACTAGAAATATAGACGCTCCCTTCTTACGGTATTTCTAGAGGAAAAGAAGATCAAGGCTAATGGAGAAAACAGATCATTACAATGAACGCAGGAAAAAAAATAATGTTTTCTCCTCCAGAATCACAAGAATCCTCTAAAAGGGACAATAGATTTGCTCCTGCCAAAGAGTAATAAATAGTATAAAATGTAACAATAATGTGACAAGGTCTCTTCTGACCCATCCTTGCTTTGTAAGAGAGATTGTGGCCCTAAAGTCCATATCTATTTTATTTGGAATGAGAGATGAACTCCAAGGGGTGAAATACAACTCTGCATAAAATCAATGGCTTTTAGAGAGGACCAAATGTTGATTTTGTAATTTAAATGAGCCCTTTCTAGAATGAGAAAATGAGTTATTTTATTATGATATATAAGCAAAGGAGTAAACAGACAATTCCCATTCACTGAGTCATTGTTTCTATCAAATGGAAAACATCTCTTTATATGTTATAGTTTATTTAATCAGCCCTTGCCTTTTCTTCCTGAGGGCAACAAAAATAAACTGTCCCAAGCCATTATCTCTTTGTGAGTATTTGAGATAAACAGGAAATATTGTAGCTCATTAGGTAAATTTTATCAGAATGTCATATGTCATTTAATTAGTTGGACTAGAACTTACTAATATTTCCATTCACTCACAAATATTTGAGAAATACCTATTCGTCGACAGGCTCTAGATTATTATTCCATTTTCAGCAGGATGCTAGGCATTGCATCCACATGTACATGAATACCCCTCTTCTGAACTTGAGATTGAATCCAGCACTGAATGCATACTTAGCACGTGAATAACATTCCTGATCATTTATTTTATATGTTTGGAAAAAGTCTCACCAATGTATCCCATGACTGAATTTTCAACCCTCCCAAATGCACATGTATGTGCTGCTTAGCCAGCCCAAGGTTGTCTAAATATTTGTTATAATATTTGTGTATGAAGCAAAGCAATAGCTGGAGAGTCTCAGTTGTGAAGAGGATGTAGTACTATTAGTTCATTTTCTAGCACACAATCAGACAATTGCTTGTAATTACATTTCTAGCAAACCTGAAAGTCTTTCTTGTCTCCATTGGCACCTGCATACACATGGAACACACAAACCCTTGAGAGGCACACACATATAAATAAAAGTAAATTAAAAAGAAGGAACAAGCATCATATGTGATGTTCTTTAGCCCCTCAAAGTTAAAAGGCATTTATGCATGAAATGCTCAAAACTGATCTAGGTTTTCCCTTAGTGAATGTGAAATATAATTGTTCTTCCTTATGCTACTTGGCAAATATTTGTTGTATAAATAAGCAGGTCAAAAGTAAATAGGTTTTAGTAGTGTAACAATATCAAAATTATATGGAGGATTATTTTAATATGATGTACCATTGGGGCAATGTATTGCTTCAGAAAATTGAAGTGTGATCAGGCATGAGCTACTGTAGAAATTAGTGCACACTCGGTGTGTAAGCTTTAAGAAAGCAGGCATTAAAGAAGCAATAAAAAGAGGTGAGCACTAAAGAAACCTAAAGGCAATCATATTTGGTACTAGAATAAAGCTGACCAGTATATAAATCTCACAGGGTCAGGTCTCCAGAATGCTCAGGAAATTACCTTGAATATATAAAGACAAGGAAGTGAGATGGGGTTCAGCATACACACTGGAGGGGTATGGGATTACAGAAAGATTAAGATGCCTAGGTAAATTTAGAAGAGGCTCAATGTTTGTGGGTCCCCTCTTGTGATTGGCCATTTTGTCCTAGAGTTCTCAGGATGCGGAGGAGCTAGGGTGCAGAATCACATGATTTCTGAGAAGCCAGTTTTCTATCTGGAAGCAGAAGCCTACCTGATTTTATGAAGGCATGGCTTTTATCTCTCTGAATAGGCTTAAGATGGGGTTGGGTAGGGAATGGCCCCCCTCCTGCTGTGATCTCTGAGAACTGTCTGGGGTATGGGAATTGATCTACTATTGCTTATCTGGCTTGGAAATCCACACATGTTCTTTGAGATCCTTAAGAAATGTGTTCGCTAACATAGTCTACAATCATAGAGTGAAGCAGAAAGTTCAATCAGGGTTGTCATTCAGTGCCTAGCCTGTGACAAGTGACTGGTGCTTTTAACAAGTGCATCCTGTGACCTTACAGATAATGGTGTTTAGTTAAGGCTAAACCCTAGTTCTCGGGTGGATAGAAAAGTCAGATGTGGAAGAATAGATAAAAAACTGTTCAGAAAATGGACACAATGATGGGGCAAGATGAGGACTCAAAGGGCCTTTTCAGGCCAATCACAAATGTATAACTTTCTATAATATACAGAAGGGGAACAGGGAGTTGTGCTAAAACAGAGCTACACTGGGTTATGTTTGAAAGACAAGAGCAGGTGAAGGTCTGTGTTTGAAAACACTCTGTAAAAATAATGATTGTTAAAATCAGCCTTATTCCTAGCAAGGAGTATCAGAAACCTTCGATAAATGGGTCTTTGTACAAATACAGAAAAACAGGAGCAAATCATTTCTTTAAATTTTCACCTTGGCTAAAATATGTCTGAATGAATCTGGAAAGTTTCCCGTGTGTTACAGAACAGGTTAGGCTTTCAGTTCTCTTTCTTGATAGGCAGACATAACAACCTTTCAAGTAAATAAGGCCATTGCACTTTCCTTTCTCACCTCGGCTTCCCATAAGGCTCCAATAAGCATTTGGTCAAAACAGACCTTGGTCCTTAAGGATGGCCAGAGGCTTCCATATCTTTGTTAGCCTGCCTTTAGAAATTGTCTAAATGATTTCAGAATCTTCCTACTAACACACAAATTCCTCAAACCCTCCATATACCAATAAAATATAACTTCTATTACACAAAACTGTAGAACTCCAAGGCCTAGAAATAAAGGCATGAGAAACAATGAATAGAGACAGACGGTAGCAAAAGAGGAAGCAAAATGTTTGTCTTTTCAATCCCCAGAACTGATATTAAACAAACAAACAAACACAAAAGGGAAGCATGATAACACACGTTTAAAAGGAAAATGTAAAAAAATTGAGACATGTAGATTACTGGGGTGGGTAGGAGTTTGGGATGGTGTCACTGGCCAAAAATTTAAACTGTTTGGAGAACTGAACTGTTTCAATACACAAGCAGACACCTGAGGGATAATGCCAAAGGTTGAGTCTTGGATTTTACACACACACACACACACACACACACACACACACACACACACACACACACACACACACACACTGCAGAAGGTAGGAAACTCAACTTCACTGCCCCACTCAGGACAGAGGCATATCATTAAAGACCTTCCAGTCATCCTTTTTAAAGCCTTTCCTCTCCAATGTAGTTGAACTCAGTTTACACTGAAAACAGGGTCCCCTGACGGAACAGTCCTAATGAATCTATCTCACTGTGTTCACAGGTGTCCTGTTGGTAAATTTTCTTTTACATGCTCCATCTGCATAATTATTTTCCTCCCCTTGATTTGAACATTCCCAATACACAGAGGACATTCTATAAAACTTGCTGAGAAACTGAAAGAATAGCACCATATTAATCAAAAACCGCTGGCATGTGACAGCAATGGGAAAGAAGTTGTGGCATCCTCTCTGGCTTTCTTTTCATCATCAGAGTTTGGTTTTGTGATGATCAGTGCTGTGGTGGTTGGCTCTTACTTGACAGCAGCTGCAAGCCCAGCAGTCCTTGCCTTGCAAAGTGCTCTTGCCTGGAGAAGAGATTTCATCTCTTATCCCCCTGACGTCTGAAGATCAAACAAAAATGATTCCCTTGTCCATCTTTTTTTTTTTTTTTTTGTAAATCATGATTATTTAATTTTCAATTTTTTCTTTATCTTAAAAGTCCTTTAACGGAATACATGGTCACATATTGTAATGGGGAATGGAAATGGGATCAAAGGGCCATCCTTAATTGAACACACGGGATGGAGAGGTTTGTGCTGTTTGAGTTTTCCTGAAACCTGTGGATATCCAGGCACCGAACTTTGTAAAGAAAATGGCTTGGCACTGTCATGCCCATAACTTTTAAATAATGAGGTCGATTCTTCAAAGTATCTTGACTCACCATGTGCTCTCCAAGATTTCTACTAAACACCGTGTTTTATAAACCCAAAGATTTAGAGGGAAAACACTTATTTTCTGCCTCACAAGTCGATGGGAAATCAGCTAGGACATTGGAGAATGATCAGGTGCACGTGAGACACACAGGATTAACCATCGGCACTCACACACAAGGGCTCCAGAAATTAGTTGTGTGGAATGGTATAGACTCCTCTATTAGAGTTTTAATGACAGATGCCTCCATATGAAATCACAATTATCTATAACAATCAGCTCAAGAAAAATAAGGGCTTCATTTCAGCTTCCAGATAGTAACACAGATTATACCTAATCTCTACAAATGAGTGTAACGGCTTATTTGTTCCTGCTGGCTTTGCTCCCATGTCGAAGAAGGTCAGGGCAGGTCTGCCATCTGGCCTCTACTAAAAGCTTTCAAAAGTGACCGGTCAAGAGGTGGAGCTGCTAAGTGCAAAGGATCCGTTCTTCAGAAAACACAAATGCACTGAAATAGAATCGAACCTCTTGTGACAGGAAATGATAAAGAAACCGGAAATTGTAAATAACAAACACACACTCTCTGAGTGTCTTTTGAAATCATCCGATGCAACTCATAGAGCTAATTGTAAAAAGGTGACAGCCCCTCGGACAGCAATATCAATGGCATAACCAAAAAACAACGGGAAGATCTTCCTTTAATCTAGGGTTAGGCTCCATGACAAGGGACTGTAAATTCTCCCCTAAGTTCCAAGATTCCTTCAAATTGAATGAGCTCTATTACTATTTTTTAAAAAAAGACAGAAAACAAACAAACAAACAAAAATGCCCCTCCCCTTCTCTCTAGGAATTTGATGATATGTAGAATTAAGACAACCTGTGTTTGAAGCAGACCTGCCTGTGTATAGATTTTAATATTTATAATAAATAGTCTGTGTAGTGCACTAATTTGTGAGCTCTGCTGCTCTAGGAGTGGCATGTTTTAATGGGACAAAATTACATGCTACCTGTCCTTGGCAGCACAGCAAATAGCAAGCAGATGGAAGTTGCATTTGCTTTATAATTAAGATATTGCTCTGACACTGAAAGCTCTTAGAAGAGTGACTCTCAATTAACCTCCTGAGCTTCTGCCGTCTTAATTGACCAGCAAACCTTTCTATTTTAAACAGAAGTTTATTTTTCCCTATAACCATGCCCTCTGTGTATCACCTCCCTGTGCAATGCCGTAAATTTCATTGACATAAAAAGATTTCTGTCACTTGATTTTCCTTCCTGCCTTATAGGCACACATTTGTACCTACTACACATACGTACAAACACTTAAAGTTTGACACACATATGTGTGTATGTGTGTGAGGAACAATGTATTATTAATATTGCTATACTGGGTGTTGCCACATTGCTACTTCAAATAATAAAGTATTTATATAATTGGAAGTATTTATGTCAATTTCTATAATTGAATGTGATCTTCTGACAATTGAGTGCATTTTAACCATGGGATTGTCCGGTTGAATATAACTCAGGGGTAGAAGATTTTCCTAACATGCTTGAAGTCTAGGTTCAATTCAAGCTCTGTAAGAAATGATAAACAGTGAACTCCAGGAATAACCCTGTGTGCACACACAGGTACACATAAATGTAGAAAGTGGTATTTTTAGCCAACTGGTAAAAGCATTGACAGTCAGATGACTGTGATCCCTCTGCTGGTGGCCGCTTCAGGGCTCTAAGTGTTCCTCTCATCAGGGCAGTTTGGCTGGAAACATCTAAAACTGTTCTTTTTGAGAACTGCTGTTGGTATCAACTCTCTTCTAGACTAACCGATGACAACTCTTGGCAAAAAGTTGGCCCTATGAGAGTTCACTGAGTATCTCCAAACTGCCACAAGCACTTACAATCAGGAGTGTGGAGCAAGGCTGCTGGGAACACAGACGCTAGAGCTTGGAGTGAATGCCCCTGTCTGACTCTTCTGTAATGAGGCTTTATCAGTCTACTCTCCGTAGCTCCTGACCTGTGTCTAAAATCAAGTCTAAATAAGGCATCCACAGCACACTTTGCACACTTTAAGCAAATGCTTATGAAATCTCCTGTTTTTATTATCTCCTTTGGCTATGCAAATTAGCATATAATTAGGAGTATCACATCCTCGTTTGTACCAACCAGAAAATGTAATGATTATTGTCAAATGGTAGTGGCTTCAAGGTACACATACAAACACACTTATGTACCTGAAATATATTCACACAATATATTAATATATGCATTTTCATATACACATAAAAATGCTTCTGAGGTTGTACGTATATGCTTCTTGTCAGTGAGGTAGGCATATGTTGTCTACATAAGAGACTTTTGTGAGAGTTTTCTGGCAAAGCACAGGATATATGCTTTAAATATTTGAGAAAGAAAGATGTCTTTATTATACATTTATTAGCTTTTCTTCTACTATTTGTTCTTTACTTTGACAATTAAAATTCTGGGAGATTCTCACCTTTCCAATGATTGTGTAAATGCACAAATTATTAGTGCTCCATAATCAAATCCAGGATAGGAAGACATAACCACCAAATCACCTTTTCTAAAACAAAAAGACCAAGAATTTTAGGATTTCACTCTCACCTCAATACCAAAAAATGCTTGTGTCTGATAAATTATGAGGAAATACCTCAACTTGAAGCAAAATGCTTTTGTAACCCATTTACATTCATACTTTCCTGGACAATGATTAAATAGAGAAGAGTAGGAGGCATGTGACCCTAAAGACACAAGACAAACAAAGGGCCCTGGCAGCCCCATTCTGTGCTGGCTTGTCAAACACTGTTTCATTTCTGGCTCCCAGAGAGCACAGCTGCAAACAGAAGATGCCACAATGCCTATTGTGTTGACTTTGAACTGCCTGTGTGATGCTCAGAGGTTGCAGTCCTCAGGAGCCCTTTGCTTCTGTGCACCCAACCCCCATTTAGAAGCAGCTTGCCCTCACATGTTTCTTCTTAGAGCCAGTATTATGGGAAAATAAAGGCAGAAATGGTGCATTTGGGTAAAGATGTCAGCCACAAACTGAATTTTCTCACATAGTGGCTTTAAGAGTCATGAAAAACATTATTTAACCAAACTCTTAAACAGGCCACAGAAAAAACCTGTTTTCCAAAGAATATACTTGTTCTCTGTACACTGGTGTTTGTTTCTGTTTTTAGATGGGAGTTGTGCTATGGTGTGTGCCTTGGGAAAAATGGCCCAGACCAGAAGCTGTCATTAGGTAGAAGTCCTCCTTGGAAAAAGCAGTAATTTTATACTATAGCCTGCATTTACCACCCAATGGCCACATCAACTTCTTGCAGAGAAAGCTCTTGCCATTCATTTTTTCTCTGTTCTTCCTTCTGCCTAAATGTGAGAGAAGTTCCAGCCTCAGCCCAGCTGTCTCTTCAGCCACAACAGAGAGTAGAATTATTTTTGTATTTCCTAAAATTAATTATGGCTAAGATTTTGGGAAATGTTTGCATGGTGTCAATGGGAAGGGATGGGTTGAGTTTCAGTGACACAGTTCCTTAGGTAGAACTTAGCTGTTACTTAGTATATGATAGAAAAAATTGGTACACACACTCATCAAATAAATTCTTGGTGTCCAGTTGTTAATATTAAGACAATTTTGCTGTTTTGCATGAAGAAACAGATAAAATCAGAGTAGTGACTCAGGAAAGAAATCTCAGAAATAGATCTTAGATTTAAAAAAGCAAAACAGGAAAGAAGGACGAAATAAAGTGACCAATAAAAACAAACTAATGCAAGAAACCAACAAACACCAAAACAACAACAAAACCCCAGAAACCATGGATTCATTCTGTGTTGGTGAATGACTTTTTGACTGAGTATATATTCAAGATACACGCATGCCTGGTACCTATTAAAGCCCAAAAAGGACTGTAGTTACATATGATTGTGAGGTGCTACATGAGTGTTAGATACTGCATTTGGGTTCTGTGCAAAATCTATAAGGGTTCTTATCCACTGAGCCATTTCTTAGCTTAAAGATGCAAAAATATCTAGAACATGAGAAGCTGCATCCGCTAGATGAAATGAGAGATGTTACAATATACTAAAGCCAAGTACTAGACTTGGTGACAAATTTTCCCCCTTTTTTATTGGATATTCTCTGTATTTACATGCCACAAGCTATACCCTTTTCCCCCACTTCCATACCTCCTCCCCCTCCCCTTGCCTCCATGAAGGTGCTTCCTCTCCCAACCACCTCAGCACCTTGGCACTCCTATGTGTCCATTGGGGAAAATGAGCCTTTACTGGACCGAAGGCTTCTCCTCCCATTGGTGCCAGACAAATTTGTTTCCTGCTACATATGCAACTGGAACTATGGGTCTCTCCATGCATACTTATTGGTTGATGTTTTAGTCCCTGGGTAATCTGGAGAGTTTGTTTGGTTAATATTGTTGTTCTTCTCATGGGGTTGTAAAGAAAAAAACAAACACATAATCATCTCATTGGATGCTGAAAAAGCATTTGACAGAATTCAATACACCTTCATGTTAAAAGTCTTGGAAAGATCAGGAATACAAGACCCATATCTAAACATAGTAAAAGCAATATACAGCAAACCAGTAGCTAACACAGAACTAAATAGTGAGAAACTTGAAGCAATCTCATTAAAATCAGGGACTAGACAAAGCTGCCCACCCTACCCCTACCTATTCAATGTAGTAAGAGAAATTCTAGCCAGAGCAATCAAAGAGCAAAGGAAGTCAAAACAATACAAATCAGAAAGGAAGAAGTCAAAACATCACTATTTGCAGATAATATGATAATATACTTAAGTGACCCCAAGAAGTCCACCAGAGAATTCCTACAGCTGATAAACAACTTCAACAATTTTCTGAATATAAAATTAACTCAAACAAATCAGTAGCCTTCCTCTACTTGAAGGATAAACAGGCTAAGAAAGAAATTAGGGAATCAATAACCTTCATAATACTCACAGAGAATACAAAATACCTGATGTGACCCTAACTAAGCAAGTGAAAGATATGTATGACAAGAACATCAAGTTTCTAAAGAAGAAAATTGAAGAAGATCTCCCATGCTCATGTATTGGAAGCATCACATAGTCAAAATGGCCATCTTGCCAAAAGCAATCTACAGATTCAATGCAATCCACATCAAAAAACTCAATTCTTCATAGAGTTAGGAAGAACAATTTGCAAATTCATTTGGAATAACAGAAAACCCAGAATAGCAAAAACTATTCTCAACAATGAAACTTCTGGGGGAATCAGGATTCCTGACCTCAAGCTGCATTACTGATCAATCATGATAAAAACTGCATGGTATTTGTACAGACACAGGCAGGTGGATCAATGGAATAGAATTGAAGATCCAGGAATGAACCCAAACACCTATGGTCAGTTGATCTTTGACCAAGGACCTATAAACATTCAGTGGAAAAAGGACAGCATCTTCAACAAAATGCTAGTTGACACGTTTCTAAATGAACCAGTTTACTGGTAGTTAAATGTCAGCACTTGATTCAAAAGTAAAGTCTCAGAGACTTGCAGCTGTTCAAGAAACTATTGCTAGGATGATGAAGATAATAATAACAACTCACCTTTTCTTAGGGATTTCTTTGGTTAGTCTATTTTGTTTTCATAGGTGCAAGGAGAATCTCTGGAGGCTAAACATAAAAGGTACACTTTTTAAAACAATGTGAAAAATATTTGATCTCAACTCTATTATCCTTAAAAAAAATGTTATCCACACAACACTATTTAATTTCAGTGGGGGGGGGGGCGGTGGAGTCGTAGAGAGAGAGACAGAGACAGAATATTAATTTAAAACTCTATAAAATTTACTTAGGAAATAGTCAATTTTACCATCAGTTACAGTATAGGAGACAGAGAACCAAAAAGCCAATTTATATTAAAAAAAGGGAAATTTTGGGGGATGATATCCTCCCCAGGACCCTCCTTCTGGTAAAAAATTAGTATACTTAACGAAATGCTAAGTGATTTTTCAAATGAATTTTAGTAGGATTAAGCTGTATTCTGGGACAGCAGTCAATTGACTGCAAGTTGGCTGTCAGTCAAGAACCCAGTGACCTTTAAGAGATTTCCTTTTTTCTTTTCTTTCTGTACCTAACATGATTATCCACATTTAATAGAAAATCTAACAAGGTTGCTCATTCCTTCTCTCCATGAAAACATACCAACCAAGAGTCACTCTTTGAATTTTTCCATTAAGGGGCTTTATTAAAATCTCTCATGCAAGACTATAATAAAACTTCAGTCCTTGAGTATAACTACATGGTCTGATTTATTTTTATTCAATAAATGTATACAGGAACATACTATGGATACCTCAAAACAATCAAATGCAAAGCTAAAGCCAAGAGTCTGTTAGCAGGCAGAAGTATAAAATATACCTGTGAAAGACATAAATAATACTGGGAAGGTATAACTAAAAATGCATTGTTTAGATATATCATATTTTGGTAATCCCTGGTAAAGATTATACTGGGTATGTGGAGTTATCTAAGATTTAAAATGTTACTAGGAAAAATTTAGATATGTTGTAATACACATTTGTTTAGGAAACAAAGTTGTAAGTTACAATATCTGTATAGACTATATGTCGAAATAAAAGCTCTGCTTTTAAAATAGTGTGTGTATGTAAAATTCAATTTAGTTTAAAAGAATGATGTCCCAAGAAAAGAAAGCAATATGCACATATGTGTTTCAGTAGATATCAAGATACCACCTTATAGCATAGTTCTAGGTGATGCTTGTGGGTTTTGGTCGCTTATCAGATATTAGTTGGTTTCCTTTAATTTCTATCAAGTATTTGTTATAAAAATCATGAAAGACAATCCATCAACTTGGTAAAGGATGATGGCAAATGATAACTTTCATTTGATAGCAAACTAAGGAGATCAGATTTTAGAACTCAAACACTGAAGTAATGTGGTGGTGTGTTTGTTCAAACAATTCATTAAATTTCCCATGTGTGCTGAGAATCCTGTTATAGTCTGCAAATATAGAAACCAAAAGTACTTGGATGTTTTCTCTCTCTAACTGAAGAGCAAATGGCTGACATGCTTCATACTTGAACTACAAGCAGAGAGCATACCAAAGAATTCTGTGATATGTATATCCCCAATAGCAGTTGATTAATATCTTGGAGCCTTAGCTGTTCTATAGAATTTTGAAGTGAACTCTCTGCTTCTATCTTCTTCGACATGTCCTGCGAGGGGAAACATACAATTATCATTAGTTAAGAATCTTCTTCAGTGGCTTAATCTCACTGGTACAAGAAGGTAAATGCTGGGATTCTGAAGAGGGAACCAAAACAGCACCTGTCAATTTCCACTCAGATTCAGCTGTTCTGACATATCCAGTAGCAACTGTTGTAAGCACCAGGAACTCTGTTTGGTGTGGTCTCTACTAAAGCATAAGGAAGGTCATTACAATGAATGAATATCCTCTTATATTTTATACAGTTTCACAAAGAATAGGGTGAGAAGGCTCAAACACTGTCTACCGAACCTGACAACCAGAGTTGAATATTCAGAGCCCACATCTTGGACAAAGTAAAACAGTTCTCACAAGTGTCCTCTACCATTCAAACACACATTCACAGAAGAAAAATATAGACTTTAAATTAACAAATATTTTATGAGTTTTCAACGTATAGGCATAGCCACCCTATGAGTTTGGGTCTTCTCAAAGTAAGGCAGATATTCCAAAAGCTCTATGTAAAACATCTGAACCACTGTTTTTCAATTGCAACTCTAATGTTCCCCATGTTAAATGGCATTGATCAGTGCTCACACATTCAGCTATGTGGAAGATAAAGTGGACACATTAATATTGATCATAGCTGGTAATATTTATGAACTTTGGAACCTTTCTGAGATTAGTTATTGTTAGTCATCCCAGTAGCAAATTTTGTGAGTATTAAAGATGCAGAATTTCTGCGTGGTAGTAGCACATGCTTTAATACCAGCACTCAAGAGGGAAAGATATGGAGATCTGAGTTCGAGGTCATCCTAGACTACAAAACGGAGACTGAGACAGGCAGGACTACAAGGAGAGATCATTTCTGGAAAAAAACCAAACCAAAACAATAACAAAAACCAAAATAGTTAATCTGGTGTCTAATCATGTAAGATGATCATCTAATCTAAAATCTTGAACCATGAAAAAAAGCAAAGTTTGTAATACAAGATATCAACATCTAATGTCTACAGTACAAGATTAGTATTTGGATTTTGAGCTGTACTTGGAAAAAAATCAGTTGAGGTATGATCTCTCAGAGATATATCTGAGATGGCAATATTGAGTGGAAATGATGGTTGAACCAGAGCCTCTCAGAGATAGTCATTCATGTTTTGTGATATCAGGACACAGCAATGTCTATCAGCTTTGTTTCAGTAACTTTTAAAGGTAAAAGGATGATTAGATGCTTCCTCTCCTGATAACCCAGCAGAGAACCATAATAGAGATAAAAAGATGATGAGCTTCCCAAGAATTCTCTTTTCTTGTGCTTCTTAGGTTTCTTTCATGCTAGGGAATAACACTGCCATCCACTTACATTCAGTGGCTTCTTCTCTAGAAACTAATCGAGACAATGTTGAGTACTGTTACTAATGTTCTGATACTGAGAAAAGACAGCATAATGAAGACAAGTTCATAAAAAAAGACATTTTTATTAAGAGGCTTATTTACAGGTTCAAAAAATTAGTCCATTTTCATTCTGGTTGGGAGCACGGTGTCACGTAGATAGACATGGTGCTGGAGAAGTAGCTGGAGAACTTTACATTCTGATTCGCAGGCAGCAGAGAGAGGGGAGAGAGATGGGGGAGGGAAGGGGAGAGACAGACAGGCAGTGACAGAGAGACAGAGACAAACACAGAGAGAAAGAAAGGGAGTGAGGGAGAGAGGAAAAGAGGGAGGGAAGAAGGGAAGGAGGAAGAGAGGGAGAGACTAGTTTGGACTTTCAAAAGCTCAAACCCTAACCCCAGGCACTCACCTCCAATAAGGGCATACCTCCTAAGCATTAAAAACAGTACATCAGTTGAAAATCAACATTTAACCATATGAGTCTTGGGGCCATTCTCATTCAAACTACCATAGTAATAAAAAAAAGAATAACTGTCTATGTAAGATGCTGGCCTCTAACTGGACTGAGAATCTCGAATGCTATGCTCTTAGCCCACATGGAATTATTGGTTTCCTTTATCAGAGTGGAATTTTAAGGAAAAAATAAAGGGCTGTGAAGATTATCTATTAACAATAATATTTAGTGATTGTGAAATCTTCAAAACTTTATACATGAGTTTAAATAACAGCCATTCCAGACACTAAAATGGCTAGAATAAATGAAGAAAAAATCACTAGCTTCTATTTCTACTTTTTATTTTAAAATTTTTGAGAATTCTATACATATATACTGTATTTACATCATTTCTAACCCTTCTCTCCTTCCATCAACATCTCCAATGCTCCACATCCTCTTTTTTAATTATTATTTTTACACATAAATGTGTTTTTTGTGTATGTACAAATATGACCTTCTAAAGCCATTTTAGTTTTCTTTGTATGTCTATGTGTTTAAGGATGATTCCTTAGGAAATAAGTAACTTATTAGAGAGATTATCCCCATAGAACATGGATTTTCCTCTCAGCAGCCATCGATTGTGGGTTGGGAGCACTTCTGAGATTCTCCCCATCTACATTGGTAAGTCAGTTGGTGTCATCACTGTACCCAGCCTTTAGGCAATCATTCTGTTGAGAGGTCATGCATGCAGCTCCACGTCCTACATAGAAGACTCTATCTCAAAAGAGATAGTCTGATCCTTTGGTGCATCCTGTTATTCTGCTCCATCTTCCAGAATCCTTCAGTTTAGCAATTGCATCATAGATATATCAGTTTGTGTTGACACCTCACAATCCTTTGTTCTCTGCATTTCAACCAGTTATGAATTATGGATTTTTTATAGTAATCTACATTTTGTCCAAAAAATAAAGGCTTCTTTGATAAAAAGTGAGAGCTATATGTCTATCAGTAGACATTACTTTTAGAATTCATTAGAAATTATGTTGGTTTAGAAAAGTGGCAGTAGTAGGTACTCTTTGATAATCTTACAACAATGTAAAGCCATTCTAGCACAATGACCAGCCTGCCAAGGTGTCCTTCTGTGTGCAATAGTGACACTTGCATCTTAGGAGGGATCTATAGCTTAATTTAACTTAAGGCCCATTGAGTAGGAGGGAATTTGTCCCTGGTGCTCTAAACCTAGACAACTTTCCAAGGCTGATAAAGTTAACTCTATTATTCTAGTTCACTTTCAAAAATAAAAAGTTTCTCATATTGGTAGGTGTAGAAAATATTTGGTTACAAATGCTGTTTCTACTCATGGAGTTCATTCCTTCAGATATTTCTCATCAAAAAACTATTGTCACATACATAGTTACCGAATCACAAATATTTATAAATGAATAATTTCTTCTGCTGTGTGTATGTCCTATGTTAGAAATACTAAAATAGGGAGTAAAAATACCATTTGACCTTAGAAAACACTTAGTGTATGTACTTCACAGATGCAAGTTTCTCAGACACCATCAGCTCCAGGGATGTGGCAATTCTAAAGAGTTTCTGAGATGTAAGAAAATGAGGCCTTGTGTATATTCGAGACTTCTTGGGGGATATTTAACAGCCTGGTTAATGAGTAAGGCCATATTACATCATCCGAATTAATCAGAAATTTCAATGTTTGTCTGAGTCAGGAGAAAATGTTTTCAAAGTTATTGGGTATATTGATCAGCCAGCAGGTCATTAGACATCTAAAGCAAACTCCACCACAGGAGCTGGAAACAAGAAATTTGCAGCTCACATAGAAAGCTTACCCATCAGGGGTCTTATTTATCTCCCCATGGCCATCCATACTCTGCTTCCCTCCAGCTTCTGAACCTACATTTGTGATTCTTATTTCTTTGTCCTTTCTATTTTTCTAGAAGGTTTCCTATCCTCTCTGCAGCCAGGAAGCTAGCAGGATTTCCAGGAGAGGTGTTTAAGGATGCACACAACTCCATGGCCCATTCACTGAAAACCATATTTTACTAGAAAAAAAGATCTGAGCACAGGAATCAATCCCTCTTCCTCTCCTTTCCGCCTCCCTCTCTCTCCCTTGTTCCTCCTTCCCTCTCTCTCTCCCTTTTTTCTCTCTCTCCCTCCCCTTTTCTTCCATATGTGCCTGTATGTCTGTGTGTATAAATATACATACATTTACATACATATACATATAAATATATTTCCTTATATTTAACTCACACTCTCTGCCTGAATATGTTTCATGTCTTTCAAAATTCAACAAAAAGCATCATATCCACCGAGACTCATACTCAGCCATCATGTCATAGATATAGATTAGTTGTTTATAAACATATAATATAGGCACTTTTGTTTAATTTAAAAACATTAAAAAATTAATCAGTGCTCAGGCAGAAATTGAGGCTTATAGAACAAACCTCAAAACTATCTCAAGATTTTCTAAGTTTATAATAATAGTTAATACATATAAAATCTCTCAACTCAATAATAATAGTTAAGAAATATATGGAAAAAAGTTTGTGTACATTTTTTATTAATATTCAACAAAGAAATTTAACATTCTTTCCTCACTGACAAGACTTGAATATTAACTATACTAGCCAAAACAAAATCTCTAAGTAACAGACAAGTAAGGAAAGATGTTGCCTAAAACATGAAATTTGAGGCAGTAAATGAACAAAGAATCCTAACCCATTGCAACAAGATATAGTACAAACAATAATTGCTTTCTTGAAATCTCAGCATCAAATAACTATCAAGAAATAATGGTTCTTATGGGGTGAACTGTGTATCTCAAAAATTCACATTTATGAAATATACCTCTCAGTATTCCAGAATGATTTTAGGAAAAAGAAAAAGAACTTTTAAAAATAATACATTTAAAATGCAGTCTTAATACATGAGTCTTATTCCATTACAAGTTATACCATTATTATATGTAAACATTATTCTCATATTCATATTTGCAAATAATAGATATTTTATTCTCATACATACAGAATGAAGATCTTGAAAGAGGATAGCCACAAATGAAACAAGAGGACCTTAGACTAACCGTCCCTACAGATAGTTTAGTTAGGACTATAGTCTTCAGGTCTTAGAGAAAGTAAGTGTATACTATATATGATGCTCAGATTCTGCAAGAGTGTGAAAGCTTCAATTACAAGCTACACAATGGGCAGGGGTCTGTCAGAGTCGTCTTGTGATTTTGCTCTGAGATTATCAATTGAGCAATGTAGATGAAAAGAGAGGGACCCTAAAAGATGGACATGTGGATGTTTCCAGATGGATATTGCTAGAGAACAGAGCAAAAGCAGTGTGCTAATTTATAGAGATTTCATCTCATTAAGCAGTGAGTGGTTTGTTAACAAGAAAAAGACTTCATAACTGTGGACTACATGTTGGCAGAACTATTTTACTTTCTCTCCTTCCTCTTGGGCATCTTAATTATTCTGTGATTTGTGACTTATTGCCATTCTCACCTGCAACATAGAGAACGCCACATGCCAAATGCAGGAATAAAGCCACCTTTGCAACAGGGCATTAATTAATTGGCAGGGAGTCTGAAAGGGTGTTAGAGCGGATTGATCACAACAGATGGAGACAAGTTGCTTGTAGAGGGGAACAGCTGGAATTGTCTTTGCTTTGTTTCTATGCTTGCAAATTCAAAGCAGAATTAATACAACTTATTAACCAAAGCATCCAGTAACTACATGAGTGAAACATCCTTTCCTATATAGCACATGCAGTAATTAGTTAAAGAAAGTCATGCTCTTACTATGTTGGGATAGATGACTGTATGGGTGATTAGAGCTGAGTTGTGATGAACAGTATTTGATACATAATGTTGATTTTCATGTTTTGTCTCCATAAGAAAAAAGACTAAACCAAACCACATTAAAATACAAAGACTTGGATGGTGATAACTCCATGGATTATAGAAGCCTACTGCTTTGTTTTACATCCTATCTTTACGATGTTATGGTTATGTTATTTCATAAAAGTTGCAAGGTATCTCACTGCTTCAATTTACTTTTATATCACTTAAAGAATATTGATCACAGCCACAAACATTATGATACCTCCATACTCTGAAATGTATTTTACAAATGTGACATAATTTAATCCTCAAAATAAACTTATTATTTAAGCAAAGATCAGCAAATAGTCCATGTTACTGAGCTACTACATTCTAAAGCTGAGAATAAACCTAGACTTTTGTTCTGCCTGTGCTTTCTTGAGACAATGATAATTTTATGTGGTTTGTTTTTCTATTAATTTTTATTATCAATTCTTTTGCAAGAACATAGTATCCTTTCTTTTCTTTCAACTCATCCTTTGAACTCAGGTCACCAAGGAATTTTTGTTTTGTTTTGTTTTTGTTGTTGTTGTTTTGTTTTTTAATGCCTGGAGAGCTACCTTACCAGACCATAGTTCTTAAATATGTCTTGTAAATGATCATCTCTTTGTCTCTGCATCCTGCAGTCATCCACTTTCAGTCTCATACTCTGTACTTCAGATAAATTTTGAGAATATTTCTATTTTACACAGTACCCATGTAAATCCCCACTCACCAATTTTTCCCAGTTTAACACTTCAAGAAAACCTTCTGAGCCCATCTACAGTGAAGATTCCCTAAGTCTCTCTCTCTCTCTCTCTCTCTCTCTCTCTCTCTCTCTCTCTCTCTCTCTCTCTCTCACTCTCTCCCTCTTTCTCTCTCTCTCTCTCTCTCTCTCACTCTCTCTCCCTCTTTCTCTCTCTCTCTCTCTCTCACTCTCTCTCTCTCTCTCTCTCACTCTCTCCCTCTTTCTCTCTCTCTCTCTCTCTCTCTCTCTCTCTCACTCTCTCCCTCTTTCTCTCTCTCTCTCACTCTCTCCCTCCCTCTCTCTCTCTCTCTCTCTCTCTCTCTCTCTCTCTCTCTCTCTCTCTCTCCCTCTCTTTCTCCTCTCTCTCTCTCTCTCTCTCTCTCTCTCTCTCTCTCTCTCTCCTCTCTCTCCCTCTCTCTCTCTCTCTCTCTCTCTCTCTCTCTCTCTCTCTCTCTCTCTCTCTCTCTCTCTCTCTCTCTATGTCCTTGAGCTTCAACTTAGACTCAAAGGAAGCTGATGCTTTGTGTTACCAGTGTGGCTTCCAAGTACATTTAGCCACTGATAAATTTGTAACATATTGTTCTCTGTTCATGAATGCTTCCGTAGTATCCAAGAATTAATGATCTGATTAATTGTTACTATAGTAAAATTCTCAATGTGGCTGATTTATATTTTTAAAGGGTTTCTTAAGTTAAGAATTTAGAGATTTGTCCATCTGCAAACTGGAAAATCCCTGATTAACAATTACTCCAGTGGTGCTCACAATGAAAAATAGGAGCACTTGGACCTTTTTTGAGAAAAATGCAAAATGCAGAATTAGAAGTCTAACTGACAAACTGTATTTGACTTTTCTAAGTATAAGAAAGGAAATCATGAACAAACATGAAAACAGATGCCGATTTAGGGACAATTAATGTGCAGCTTTTCTGTGTAGATTTTTGTATACTTAAGTTGATGTAATATTTTGTTCTTGTTTGTTTGTTCTGGTTTGCTTTTTTGTAATCTCCTAAATTTACAGCCTGCATGGCACAGAACATATGAGTTTTCAATTGTAACTACTTTTATGAATATGTTAATTATGATATGCTTTGATGCAACTTAGAGATCCCAGTAGATGACTATAGATCTTTGAGAGAAAGATGCCTTACAAAGATTCAGAGCTTCTGGAATTTCAGCAATATATAGAATTCTGGCATTTGGTTACAGCCTCTCAGTTTTAGTCTATGCTGAGGTTGTAGGAATCAACATTGCAAACTACACCAGTAGACACTGGCTTCAGCGCCAAAAAAAAAAAAAAAAAAAAAAAAAAAAGAAAGAAAGAAAGAAAAAAAGACTGTGACAGACTGAAGGTAACACCAAGATAGACATTTTGGCATCTGTATCTAAAGATCATATGTTCCAAAGGGACAGAAATATGAATGTGGGAAGGAACACAAATAAGTTGTGTCTGTTAATGCCACTCCTTGGAAGAGGCTGGATCAAATACTCCCAATGAATTAAGAATGTAGCCAAGGAGGGAACCCTCAGAACTGGAGCCAGTGTGCTTTCTTCTATGTGGTTAAGTCTTCCATCTCATAAACAATACTAGTTGCTGTGATTCTGAAATGCTATCTCTTTAGTGCTTTGAGACAATGAAACTCTCTGGAATCCTTAAGTACTTTGAAGAATAAAAGGGTTACTAAGAAGCCCAAGGAAAACTGAAGAGGGAAAACTTGACTCTTAAGAAAATAGTATACAATCCATGTAGGATGGTAGAATATTCATTCAAATATACCCTTAATCTTTATTCTGCTTCTAATACCTTGATGCCATAGACTGGATAGTTTACAGAAAAACAGTATCAGAGAAGGGGTCTCATTTGTGATCGTTGATCTTCTTGCTACCAAAGTCTAGAGGTAGAGATACCGGGAGCATCTAGGCCAAATAGCTTGTTTTGCTTTAAGGCATTATTGTATTTTATGTATATGGATGGATTGTCTGTGTTCTCTGGGTGTGGGTGGTGCTAATAAAGGCCAGCAAAGTTCACAGCATGCAGAATCAGAATTACAGATTCGTGAAAGCTACCACATTGGTAGCATCGGTCCTATGGAAGGTTTTCTTAATTATTAAACCATCTCTCGGTCACCAAACTGCTTTTATAATAAATGCACTCTCAAGATATCTAGTCAAACAATTACTTAACTAATTGCATCAAGCTGTTGATATACCTATACTTACAAAGACCTAATGTCTATTTAAAATTCTGTTCTTAGCACATTCTATTAAGCCCTTGGTTTCATTCTGTGTTTGCTCCCTACCTGAATAAAACTCTTGCTACCTTGATATTAGGCTCTACCATGGGCACAGCATTGATGAAGCCAAGAACTGTGAAAAAGCAGATGGAAGACAACACAACTCTCTCCTGAAAGGGAGTAATAGATAGCTTCTGGTGGAGCCAAATGTAAATGGCCATGGCAGAGGGACATAAATTCATCTTGCTCCAGATTCCATGTTCTAACCAGCAGCAGTTTTTATAAAGTGTTTAGAGTAATGGAACAAGGAAAGTCTTGAGTTAATATTTGTCAAATACATTGGTAGAAACAGTGATTAAATCAGCTTTTGTCAAAGTGGAAATCTATGTTATAGACCTCAGGTGCTATCTGATAATCTTAGCATCTGAGTTAATGAATGATAGTAGCTTTTTACTTAATTGTCATGAGTTATTTATTCAATTGTCAAAATATGTTAGCTACCATATAGAGGTAAGCCCTAAATGGCTAATAAAAGGGATAAATTAGGAGAAGAAAAGTTTGCTCTAGATTTCCAACCTTCAAACCTTACCACATTGTTGATAGTCAAACAGCCTTTGTAGGTGCATCTGCTTTCTGGGAAATTTCATTCACAACAGAAATATCCAAAATCATAAACAAAAGAAGCCCTCTTTTCTTAGTTCTATTATTTATCTTGCAGTGTGATGAGAAGTCTGACTAGCTCACGAGGACTGGATTGCAATCGGAGTTTGAACACAAAGCACACAATTTAAACCTTAGCATATGGTACTTCCTGAAGACTCAGGCTCAGGTTAAAATGGCAGGTTGAGATCCAGAGTCCCAGGTCTGAGAACAATGCACACCCCGGTTTGCCCTGGCAAACTCTGTTCACAGTGTATTGTATTCATGCAATATATAGAGATAAAATTAATCTCTTGCAGTGACATTTTCTCAATTGATATTAATTCTCAGATAGCATAATGTGTCAGACTGACACATGTACAGAATGGCCCCAGACAAGATGACTACTTTCTTTTCGCAAAATAAGTTTTGGCTGAGTTGTGTCAGAAATAATAGCTACTGAATTTTTTTTTTAAGATTGATTTTAAAAATGTGTGTGAATGTTCACATGTATATGGGAATATGGGAGTAGCTGCTCAGAGAGAACAGAGGATGGTGGCAGGTAGCCTGATTGCAGGTCACAGGCATCAGTGAGCCACCCAGTGTACAAGAACTTTGTCTTCGTAACTGCTGAGCCATTTATCCAGCCCTGAATAACATTTAAGGAATATTAGTTATTATTGTTTTTTATTTATTAGTTTTATGGAATCACTGGCAATGGCATGATCACTGTGTCTTTCAAGATTTCTTTGAATGGTTAGGTTGATGAGAAGCCTCAGACAAATGCTGTTGGTTAACAGCAATTCTAAGGTCTAATTCTAAGGTGGAAGAAACAGATCACTACTGAGAAAGAACACCCAACCGTTAGAAGCTGCAAGGATAATTTCCCTACCAAAACGGCAGTAGCCCTTCTTGCTAAGATGATATGAACTAATGTATTAGAAATATTTTAGATTTTTTTCCAACCCTTACACTCAAGCATAAGAGAAAATGATATGAGAATGTGATTGTATAGATATCTAATATATTTGAATTTTAATTTTGGAAAAGAGCTTGTCTCTTGTAATACTTTTAATAGCATCACGGTGTCAAAAGATTGAAAGTCAAGTGTGATCTATGTCATCACTGATAGTTTATTATTGGTGTATAAGCTTCTCATCACTAAAACTCAAACAAGTCCCATGGAAGTATATGTTCAGTTATGTCAAATAATGATTTAAGTTGTAGCTTGGGGTAGGTTTTAAATAAGGCATTGTTTAGATCCATTTTAGACTTCTGAGTGGTTGCATGGTTGGGCCTATTCATTCCTGCATCGTTAGACTTCTTACAAGAGCAGTGTTTGCCTGGGGAGGGTTTGAAAGGCCCCTGCAAAGGAGAAATGGCCTGGTAAATGTCTGCTCTGATCTTGGTGTAGGATAACATGAAGTTAAAAAGCTAGATGGAAATAGGAAAGCAAGCGAAGATTATCTCTAGTCATCTTTTCAATGATAGAATTAGTAAATCACTCCCAGTTTCTGTCATTTAACTTATTTCATCATGAACGAATCTTGCAGATGACAAGCAAGTGATAAACTACTTATGCTGGACCCTAAACCCTCTCCTTTGAGGACATCTGAATTCCTTTTCTTTCTGCATTACACTGTATAATTATTTGGTTCTGGAGAGACCTTTTGATAACTGTTATGTGGATGTAAAAGCATCTTTCTAGTCTCTTTACATGTCTGAATTGTGAGTCAGGTCCAAATGTGAGGATTGTACCTGCCCAATAAATACATATATGTCCCTCAAAAACATGTCATTAATAAAGAGAGTTTTCTTTGTGTGTAGTGAACAGTTGGTTTTCTATTGAGTCAAGATTTCAAATGCACATAGAAAGAAATTCAAGGAAACTTTCTAATCTATTTGGGATTTAAAATATATATATATATATAGTCTAAAATGATTTGTCTCACAATCTGGAATGCCTAATGTATGGGGCATTGTAAGAAAGAATAGAATCTATGGAGCTGGCATTTTGTGAGTTGTGATCATTTAGAATGTTCTGTCCATCTAGAAGTAGCTCCAAGGCAGCATCCAATGTTCTGTGAGACAGAGTCAAACGAGACAAGGCAGGAAATGGGAATGAATTGGCTCAAATTGTACATACGTCATTTCAAGCTGTCATTTTGTAAAAAATCAAATCTCAAGTGTATTGGTTGTTTCCACTACTGTATGCATTTTGCTCAGTAAAAAATTTTGGAGAAGTTGATGCCATTCTTCAGGAGGCTTACTATGATATAATATATTAGGAAACATATGAAAAATGTCCACACACGAGAATATATTAGTCACTCTTATCAATCAACACTTTTTGGTGTTTCTCTGAGTTGAAACAACCTTTGACCTTTACCTTGAGCACAGCAAACTTCTGTCAACTAGTTTGGATGCTACAAAGACAATCAGAGCCCTTACCATTCTTAGAAACAATTCTCCTATCTCAGAGAAATACTGCACTAAACTACACTGTGCATCAAAGCACAAAAATGTCATCTTTGTGTAGTGGTATTAAAGATGAGTTCACAACACTTGGGATTTGGCCTAAAATTTTACACATATTATAATATATTCAGATTCAGATTGTCATGTGTGTGTGTGTGTGTGTGTGTGTGTGTGTGTGTGTGTGTGTGTGCGTGTGTCATTTTACCCTCATATATGTCTTTGAAAATAATACAGCTGGACTCTGAAGCATTATTACATTTCTCCACTGAAGTGTTCACTCTGTCTTGTTAGGTCTCTGTCCTAATTTGAGTGATATATTATTGTTTTATGATTCAGTTTCCTCATCAGTGTAATGGGAAAAATACACTTCCTATTCAATCTATGAAATAAATGTAATCTTCAGAAAATTCCGAGTACTAAATTTTTGTCATCTAGGTGTAATGACATAATGTCCAAATTCTTGGTTTATCATAAAGATTCCTTACATTAGCACTCTGCATTCACAACAGTGTTTAAATCTCATATAGTTCAGGAAATAAGAGCTTCTTTCACCATTACCTGGTTTATTTGAGCATCTAACCCTGGTGCAGTAATCACTTAGCTGTACTTATGTATTTACTGTTAGTTACTTATGATCAGCTACCTTCTAAATACATTAAATCAAAAATAAGCAAATAAAGAGTTTGTTTATTGTCAGAAGCTCACATTGTGACATATTTATAATTGCCCTATTATATTGTGAATCAAAGCATTTTATAGTGCTTTTTTTATAAGTTAAATTTGATGATAATTTTCTGTGCATAGGACAGAGTAAATGTGGTGATGTGCTGAGTCTAACACAGGCATATTGCCAAGAAATACTTCTCTGGTTAAGAGAAATTGCTGTCTCAATATGTATGTTCATTAAGTGAGTGACTATACTTACTCTAACCCACAAAGGGCTCATCAAAGTCTTTGCACTTTTTTTTCAAGGTTCCCTTCCCAGATCTCTGAAAATTGAAAAGGGGAAATAGAAGAAAATAAAATAACAATAAACAAAGGCAAAATACAGGAAACAATTTGTTTCCTCATTGAAAAGGTGGTAACATATATTGCACACTGGTTTTTCTTCCATCTGTGTGAAAACATTGAAAGCAACAGACTAAGAAGACCCCAAGAAACAGTGAGTGTGATGAGTTGACTGTAGATTAAAGATAATCAGTAGCCTATTTGACTTACTGCATGTTTGCTCTTTTACTCACAATTTCCAGATGTTGATGGGAGCTAATCTGTATATTTTAATTTCATGTTAAGTATTATTCAGATGTATGTATTGTACGCCCTTGTTATTAATAACTACTCATGGGATTTTGACACAAATTCTGGGACTATTATATATATATTTGCCCTTTAGTTAATGTTGTGTTTCTCCATCATAGCTGCCCTTTAATTTCTTAAACTATTTTTTGACTGGTAAAAAAAATTTTCAACCTTAGACAAAAGTTTAATAAGTATGGTATTAATCCACATGAAAGCTGTGTACAGTTAATCAGAAATCTGGGCCTTTAGCCCATATACTCATAATTTAAATGTCTTTTTATAAAGAAAAAAATGCAGGGACCAGAATTCTGAGAAATTTAACTATCCTCAAGGCTTCTACAAATAGGAGAGAAGCCAGCCTTTACAGAGCCAGGGACCAAAATATGTGTCTACAACAGGAAGCTTTTTAGTGTTTCAGCTTTGCACAGTAGCAGGGTGAATATGCCCATGGACTTTACACATGTAGGTCATGAAAATGCCAGCTACTGTTTCCAATGCACAGCAGCTATTATGTTCTTTTCAGCCATCCTAAGATTCCACTGATCATGACCTTAGAAGAGAGTGCATACCTTATCATTCATCCCAAGACCTTTAAGAAATAAAAACAATGACAGAAGCTTACTCTGCTTAATGATAGCTTCATGCCATGTGACTGAGACTAGTCACATTTCAGCATCCTTGGAAGAGAAACATTGTAAAGATGAAAGTTATATATGTATAACTTTCCAAGGAAGGAAACTCACTGCACAATGCCAGTTATGGCTGCATAATGAGGTCTTATTTCTAAAACAAAATTACAGCATCAGTACTCTCTTAAAATATTAGGAAGAGATCTGTGTTGAGCCTGGTTAACTTATGTGAGTTTATGCTAATTCTATCATGGATAAACCCTGGCAATTCCAGATGTTGACAAGTGATTCTGGCCTAGAACTTCATATAATATATTCACAGAGCCTGAGTGATCAATTTTGAGATGCACATGTATCTCAAGCCAGTTGGTATCTTCCCTGGCACTGTTCTCACAGAAGGTGTGCTCACCTCCAATGGCAACAATTGCAAAATTTGCAATTGCGAAAGGATTTCACTGCAAGGTGAGCAAGAAGCCAGCATGAAAAACAGGAGAGAGACAACAGAGGATGGAGACACAGCCAGGATTTCATAAGAATCTACAGCTGCCTCCGCCAGAGGTAAGATGTACCACATCCTATTGAGTAATAGAAGCCATCAAACTCTTGTGTGTTCCTCAAGCAGTGAGTTTCTGCCATTGCAAGTCAATAATTCTATATCTATTACACCCTGGAAAGGAGAACGTCCTAACCATGTGCTGAAGAATTTATGTAAATCATCCATAAATATGCACTTATGACATAAAATATGAAATAGAGGCCATGTGCACTGGCTTATATAAATTTTCAGATGAGAAATTAGCACAAAGAGTTATGTTTCTCAGTGTATACCAGGTAGTTTAAAAACCAATGACTTCTTTCACAGTTGGAATGGACAGGGCATTTTGTTTTAAGAGGTTAATTACTATTACTATTTATATATCAAATTGTTGTATTATACATATACTGATACACTTATGCACTGATACTATATATATATATATGAATGTGCATGCATTATGTTATTATATGTGATAGATTTATGTTAATATTTAACATAATTGACCTTATTTGTTGATGATATCTCCAGTAGTCATTGAATAGTTATTCGTCAAAGGTGAAAACTTCCAGACAGAATGAGAACAGAATAAACAGCTGAAGACCTTGGAATCATCTTGTATAGCTCCTGGCCCTTAGAAAATCAGGCTGCTCTAAGGAGTAACAGTTTCAAGGACAATCTTCATAAAGTCTGTGACCATCCACACTCATTTAAATGTTCTAGTTTTCCTTTCTGCTCTCAATGTAGGATCAGTAACCCAAGTCCTTCTTACCTCTTAATCCCATTCACGGTACTGGGTATCCAGTCACTACAGGTAAACCATTTCTTTGACAGGCATCATTTCTGTTGCTCCCACTCGTGATAGCAGCCTTGAGTCAGAACTGAATCCACTAAAATATTTTCTTCTTTCATTTGAGCTGCTTATAATGAGGAAGGCAGAGAGAAATTTATATTACTGTGTCTCTAGAAGTGACAATGAAGCTTCTTGTTGCTTAGCACTCAACAGCACAGATGCAATCTCTTAATCATGACAACGAACTTTGTGTAGACACCAAGAGGTTATCATGACATTCTAATTGCTATTTTCCTCCTAATGTAAGGGCAACTCGCCTGACCCATCAGTATGAGGAAAAAACAAGGGACTTCAAAAATCTCTTTTTCCTTCATGTTCATGTTCAGAAAATAAAGAATCAAATTAAGAATTGCAAGTGGACTTTTACAAGCTTTAAAATGAATTTTAAATTATTTGATGTGTGTATTTTTAAAAATCCAGAGAAATTTGTTAACCTAACAGAAAATAGTATTTCAGAATAAAAGTAAGAAATAAAAAGAAGCAATAAAATCTGTTTTTTTTTTTTTTTTTTTTTTTTTTGCATTTTTTTTGTTAGCTTATGACATGACTGTTGACCTTTGTCTGGGCGGTAGGATAGTGTCTGTGCTTGAGAAAATACCTGAGCAAAACAAGTAAAAATGGAGAGGCATGATTTTTTTTTTGTTTTTGTATTTGCTTTTCGTTTTGTTTTATTTGCTAATTATATGTGTCCTTGTTACTTTGGGACCTTTGATAGGACAATACAGCAAGGAGGATGTAAATTCAAGCTGCTTGCTTCTTTGAACAATGAGAGACAGACAGACAAGAAAGCCCAGAGGACATGATGCATTCATCAAAGTTATATCCTGCCTCAGCATCCTGACTTCTCACATTTTAGTATCTCACCATAATGTTATTAGATTATGCATCATTCAAGGCACTGGCATTGATTAAATCAAAGCCTTTAACATCTGATCACTTCGAAAAAAGACAAGTACCTGTAACCAAGCCCCCAATACGTAATTAAGTGGGTGACATTTCATAATAAACTATAGTAACACCCCTTGAGTTAATAATAGTGAAAGGCTTTGTAGAGAAAGAAAATAGAGAGTTCGTCATTCTTTCTCTCAGTTTCTTTAATCCCACACTAGAATATTCCATAATATTTGGAAATCTTACATCATTCTTATTGACTCTGACAGTTATATATCTATCAAAAGTCTTGTCACAAGAATGTTTTTGGCTACCAGTGTTCCATAACCTTGTATAGTTTAGAAATCCAAATCTGTACTGTGAGCACTGAAAAAAGAAAATTATAAATAAGCCCCCTCTTATACTTATTACAACTTTATTCATAATTCCCTAAACTATGGTGGTAAAAAAAAATACATGCTATTCTTCAAAAAATTCTAAAAAGTTTAGAGAACACCATGTTAAATTTAAATAATTTCCTTGTGGGAAGGTAGATGTAAATGTTTATGAATCTCATTTAAGGGCAGAGAAGATGGCCATAATCCACTCCTGGAAGGCTTTCTCTACAAAACCATCACATTTCTCCCCTCAGTCCTTCAGGGATCTTTAAATATTGCTTTTCTTTTAAGTCTTCCTTGTGTGCTTTATCTAATATTTAATGCCTCTTGCCTGAATGTTTTATATAGATGGTGCTTCTATTTTTCTTCTTCTTATCACTACCTACTGACCTAGTACAGGTTTCATTTATTTTTCATGGTACTCTAGAGCCCTTCTACTGCTGACCACAGTTACCTGGAACTAACCACAGTTGGATCTGTGCATATTTTTGTCACTGCTTTAATTCCTAGTTTGTAAATTGATACCTGGTATATTATTGTTACTTTGTGAATATTTATTAAATAGTTGTAGTTAGTTTTTCCACCAAAAACTAATATAAAAGGTGTTGTTATATAAGTTCTAACGTGAGAACTGTAAGTGTCCAAAGGTAGCTGATACTGTGCTCCAACCTCGGGGTAAACGACATCCTCTCTCTGCAAAGGGACACTATGAAGATAGAACAGCACTGGAAACCAGGTATTTACATTACAATTCATAACAGTAACAAAATTGCAGTTATAGAGTAGCAATGAAAATAATTTTATTGTTGGGGAACAGCACAACATGAGGGACTGTATTAAATGATAAAAGCATTAAGAAGGTTGAGAACTTCTGAGTTAATGGGAGCTGGCCATATCATCCCCAGCAAATATTCTTTGGTGTCCATATTTGTGTATTTTCTGGTACACACCACAGACTCTAGGAAGAGAAATGGAAACAGAGCCAAAGCTTGTTGACCATGAGGTGGTCCTCCAGACAGTGTTGCTAGTCCAGAGAATTTGGATTAGGAAACTGGACTTTTGGCTTCAAATGAGTGAGTTTATTAACTGTGTAGAAAGCAACAGTAAATTGAATAAGTGAATAAAATGTTGTGGGAAATAAAAAGTGTCTCAGAAGAATGAGTGTGACTAGTTTGAATAATTTCACATTAAAATAGTCCAATAAAAACCCCAATGCCTGTATTGAGTAGATAAGCCATGGCTTTGAGCAGGAGAAAGCTATGAAATAAAGCATAGGAATAACCTCTACTAGTCCACAGACTCCCATTCACTCAACATCCTTCCCTACTGTCTGCAAAGAACACCTTCACATGAGAAACTGGGTCTGAGAAGATCTGTAACTTTCTCATAATGAACACACACGATTGAGTTGAAGGCAGGGATGAGAGCAAGCCAGGCTTTCAAAAATACTCCCAGGCCTAAATTTGACTAATTATAGCTGGATTTTTTAAATATAGGAAATAAATGAGCCTGCCCAAATTCACAAACGCCTTCAAGCATGCCTAAGAATTTGTTTGTGGCTCAAATAAGGAAACCAGATGCTGTGAGCTAGTTCGCTTATCCTGAAATATAAATTATTAAAAATAACTCTTGACAGTCTATTCAGAAGTTGAGCTAAGCAGAATTAAAATAACCTTGCTCAAGTGAACCTCCATTGTTTTTTTTTTCTTCACTACAAATGTCTAAAGAATAAAGATTAAGGTTTTTCTGAATAAAGCATTGCAATGAACTTAGGCATTGCTGTATTTAAAGTGGCTCGATAAACTCACTGGTTGGATCATTGATTCATTTGCTTGTAACTCAGAACTGTGTTTAAATATCACAAGACTGACTTCAGTTTAATTTTATATTTTGAATTTTCTTCTGAATAGGAGAAAATAGCACCTTTGATGAACTTTGAAAATAGAACAAAATTATAAACTTGCTGCATGTTAATATTTTTTTCAGTGATAATATTCCAAGATTTTTTCAGAATAGATAAGGTAAATTTGCTCATTTCTTAGTCTAAAAGCAAGAGTGGCATAACCCTCCTGTGCTTGCAGTATGTGTGTATTTTGTGTGTGCGTGTGTGTGTGCACGTGTGCATGCATATGCATGTAGGTATAATTTATTCTTACCATAAATACAATATACCATTATACGTTTGATTTAGTAGTTGTGGAAAGGGGAACATTGCCATTGGGAATTCATACAGGGTACACAAAGCATGTACTCAGCACTGAAAACATATCTTACATGGAACTGAAAAATGTTATGCTCAATGCATCACTTTTTTTTCAAATATATGAAATATGATATATCTAATTGAATAAATGCATGGATTTGTGAATGTCTGGATTACTCATCTGGATAATTAAAATGCATATGTGACAAGGCAAATGATTTGATAGAATTCTGTATTTATGATCAATGAATTGTATATTAGAGCCTACAAATAAACAAATATAGAACATAATTGATACTGTCCCTTTAACATCAATATCATTGGGAGATATATTAACAATAATAAAATTTTGTACAAGATATCACTTACAAAGATTGGAAATGAAGTCAAGCTATAAATATAGTTTTTATGAAGTTTTAGATAAACTCAAAGATCAAGGCTTCAGTAGTAGATGGAATGTGGATGGTTAGGTTCTACAGAATCTAATGATAACTAAAGCTATGGAATTGTGTAACTAAGAAATAAAAACATGGTTCAGGTGATAAAAGGGAAAGAGAAGTAAGTTAAAAATAAGAGAAATTTACAGATTAGTGTTGATCTTATTTGTCATTAGAGAAGTGTCTTTGTGTAGTAGATAGGATTTAAATTCATCACTAGTCAAAACGAAGAGAGTGTGTGTCTGTCATAATTGGGACCTTTGTACAACACCCAGTATTCATTACTTATTGTTTTACTGTAAGTACCTTGACAAAGGCAAATCAAAGAAAGACTAATTTAGTTGGCCTTAGGATCCAAGGAAGGAGCCGATCACCATCAAGGCAGAGATGCACAGCAGCAGGCAGGCTGGGTTGTGGAACCAACTGCCAAGTGCTCACAGGGCATTCTTCTGAACTGACTTGAGTCTTCTGAAACCTCAAAGTGACATAGTTTCTCCAACAAGGCCACACCTCCTAAATCTAACCAAACGGAACCACCAACTTGGGGCCATATCTTAAAATGCTGAGACTAATAGGGACATCACATTCAAACCAGAACATAAAACATATCCAGAGAATATTGTAGAAAAATTGAGCAATGGACTGAAAGAGCTAGAATCCAGGGAGGATTGAGCAAAATAATGTCTTCTATTCATAACAGGCTGTTGCACTTAATTAATATCAGCTGTGTTTGCCTGCATTAGAATAATCAACTCAACATTAGAATTTACATCTGGGGGTCATCATACCCCACACAGAGTTAAGGAGATATATTAATAACTGCTAGGTCAGTTTCCTTTAAGGATGTGACCCTTGTTAGGTCAGTCATACTCCAGTGGGTGGCACCATATCCATGCATATATAAAGAGCATTACTGGGACCCAGTGGATTATTTATTTTTTATTGAACAATTAAGTTGGAGAATAATGTAGAAGTAGTTATCAGGTGAATCCAGGAGGAGCTCGGATGGAGAGTGGGCAACAGAGTTGAATATACTCAAAATACACTGTATTCATGTATGAACTTTCCAAAAAATAAAAAATATCCTTCAAGAATTGATATTTGAGAGAAATTAACTGCTTCTGAGTTCATTTAGAAATTCAATCTCAAAAAAGAAAAAAATTCAATCCCATTAATTGAAGAAATTTATGTATAATTATAGCATAATAATTTTATAACATCAATATATAACATTTGATAGTGTATAATATAATATGTAAATAAGTTTCACATAATCCTTGAGAGTTTTTTGTATACATTTTAGGTATATAGAAAAAATGAGATATGTGTGCTGTCTTCAGAAACTTTCTATAAAAGGAGAAGAATTGTGAGCAAGTATTTTAAAGATGGTTTGGTTTTTTAAAAAAACATAGATGGTTGGGTATAATCAATAAGAGAATCCTGATATGATATGCAAGCATCATAGAAAAGCGACAAGCTTCTCTCTCTAAATGTTGATAGAGCATTTATATGGATTATATTTATAATTAAATTTAAATTGCTATTTACGGCTAACAGCCTTTTTGCCCATGCCCCTATACTTTAATTTTGCTTGAATCTTCCTTCAAATTCCTGTGAGCAATGTCTTTAATGCCATGTATTGCAAACCATAAATAGCAATTGGACCTTAGCCTTGTGTTTTAAAAGCCAAATGATGTTGATGTCATTTGAGTAAATTAGTGTTCCAAAATTATTTCTTTAACTAGAAAAATATGCAGATCCTGACCTTTCCCAGGGATGGCATCAACAGAAACTGATTTGCCTCAGTCCATGACATATCACAACACCAACAGAACAACTGTTCTAAGGTAGACTTTTTAATGAGTTGGCAGTTTTTCCCCTGTATCTGTTCATGGGTATTTGAATATTGTTCATCCTTATTGGGGACAGAAGTTGTTTGCCATGTAACATCTTAAGTTAAAATGAGTCTAAGGAAATCGAAACAAATGTTGAAGGTTACACAGATCTAAGACCTAGAATAACTGTCTAAAGATTCAAATTGTTTGCAGGAATGGAAGCAAGGAAAGACAAAACTCCCAGAATACAAATTTCTGTTGTTGCCATGAAAGAAAAGAGTATTTATACAGAAAGATGGAATGCTCACCATCTGATAGAGGGCTAATATCCAATATATACAAAGAACTCAAGAAGTTAGATGCCATAGAACCAAACAATCCTAATAAAAAACGGGTATAGAGCTAAACAAGGAACTCTCAATTGAGGAATATTGAATGGCTGAGAAGCATCTAAGGAAGTGTTCAACATTCCTAGTCATCAGGGAAATGCAAACCAAAACAACCCTGAGATTCCACATCACACCAGTCAGAATGGCTAAGATCAAGAACACTGGTGACAGCACATGCTGAGAAGGATGCAAAGAAAGAGGAAAACTTCTCCACTGTTGCTGGGGTTGTAAGCTGGTACAATCACTCTGGAAATCAGTCTGGCAGTTCCTCAGAAAATTTGACATAGTCCTAACTGAGGAGCCAGTTATTCCACTTCTAGGCATTTACCCCAGAGATGCTCTAACATACGATAAGGACGTATGCACCACAATGTTCATAGCAGCCCTATTTATAATAGCCAGAAGCTGAAAGGAACCCAGATGTCCTTCAGTAGATGAATGGATATAAAAATTGTGGTATATTTATACAATGGAGTACTACTCAACTATTAGAAACAGTGACTTTATAAAATTCCTAAGAAAATGGATGCATCTAGAGAATAATATCCTGAGTGAGATAACCCAGTCACAAGAGAGCAGACATAATATTCTGTCACTGATAATTGGATACTAGCCCCAGAGAGCTCTGAATACTGCAGAAAAAACTCTCAAGATATATGAAGCTAAAAAAAAAAAAAAAAAAAAAAAAGGCCAAAAAGTGAAAGCCTCAGTCCTTCTTAGGAAAAAAAAATAAGTGTATAGTACCCTCTCATAATGTGGTAAACCTGGACCTTAATTCATTAATAATCCAAGAGCTAACCATATAGCATTGTGGCAATTTTTGATATTCAAACATTATACACACCAAGAAAACTCTTGACTGTTTCCATGTTACGTTCTGTTCAACATGTACTTTATGCTTATGGTAACTAGTGGTATTTCAATTCATACTATCAAACCTCTAAAAGAATTAAGTATTGAAAATATATATATTCATATAGTTTTATGTCAAAATGTTTTTTAAAAATATGTACATGTGTCTCTCTTTTTAAATAAAGTTGTAAGAAAAAATAGTATACATATAGAACATGCCTAAATACAGCAGCAGAACATAGTTTACTTTATCTCTTTGACATCAGGCTAAAACCACTCTGCTGACTTTTGTAATGACTACTTGTTTGCACTCTTATCACCAAATAAAGGGTTTCTTTCAACAGCAAAAAAAAAAAAAAAAAAAAAAAAAAACCCAAGAATGTTCACCGTTCATTAAAACCTGATTCCAACAGGGACAGATAATTCCAAGTACTGAAGAACCGAAGTGAAAAAATACCAACCCCCCAAAATCTTAGACCTGTAGCAGCCAGGGCAAGGAGTAGAGTGACGGGAAAGAATTGGCCCTGAGATTCTGTTATGCAAAGTGCTGTACAGGATTAATTTCTGTAATTGAACCAAATTGGTCTTTTATTTAGAAATCAATTATGTCCCATTTATAAAAGATAGAAATAAAGTAGGTCAATGACATTTCTTGCTTCAGGTGACTTTCAAACAAAGATTTGGCAATAAGACAATAAGATATGTAAAATGTGGCTGTGTTCTTAACATAAAGAACATATTTGAATACATTCTTTATGTATGTATAAAAGTATTTAGTTATCACTTGAATATATCTTAATTATGAATAAAATACTTATTATATCTGGCAATTGCTATAGGAGTACATTTGAAGACATTTTTATTTTATAAATATAGGAAAATAATTGCAGATATTACCTATAATTTGGATATGCCTATATTTTAATTAATTAATTAAATTATTGATGTGATATCCAATTTCTTCATTGACACACAATTTACTATCCATAATTCCGTTTTTGCCTTTGCTCACTATAGTTCTAAGCCCTTTTTTGCTCAGTAGGTAAATGCTCCCAGAATCTGAGATCCCTGAAATACTTATAGAGAGATAATAGTGTATAAGCATGTGTGTCCCCAACCAGGGATTTGCAGGTTGCTTCACTGTTCTGAATAGACCCTTGTTGGTTCGTAGGTAATGTAATGTTCTGACCAAGCAAGTTCACCCATGCTCAATGTATGTTGCTGCCTCTCCTGCTAGTCCTTTATGCTGCACATTGCACATATTCCTTTTTCCTTATGTAAACATTTACTTATTCCTCGGTGAGATAAAAAGAGAAAGTAGTTATCCACAAATAAGAATACAGCCAAGAGTACCTATAGGAAATATAAGTGAACACCTGGGTGAAACATAATTTTATTTTATCATGCTTTTGTAAAAGAGTTAGGACTTTATAATGAGAGAAAAGAGGTAAGCTGTGATGGTTGTTTGAGTAAGTATTGGTTGATGCTGGTAACATGCTTTCATTGTACTGAAGAACCGGAGATAAAGCAAAGCAACAGAGAACATTCTCCAACACTGGTTTTCCTTTGTTGTTGGACTGATTGCTTGTTTGTTTGTTTCTTAAGCTTCATTCTGAATCAGAGGCCAAACTGAAGTTTTCTTAGGTAAATTTTTTTTATCCACTAAGACTCTCGGGTTCCTTATTACACAGCAGAAATATAACTCATTAGACAGAAATTCCTGAAGACACAAAGCATCAGTACGAATAGATATTCTAAGAACTATGTTGCACAATTCATCTCCATGATCCTATGTGCCAACTCAATCTAACGTCTTCACTGCAAATATACAATACAGGAAAACATAGAAATTATTTACTTTATTAGAAATGAAATATATTCTTGGTTATCTGCTTAAGACATCCACTTATATAAATGAATATGATAAATGGATTATCAGTACAAGCAATGTGGTATATTTTCTTTAAGGAGATATAATTTTGGATATAACAATATTATTAAACTCAGAAGATCTAGACATCAACAAAAATATGAATAAATGCTGTATGAATTTAGTAACCACTTTCCCTCTTTAAATGTCTATACCCATTCTGAAACCTACCTCCCACCCTGCCATATCTCACTGAAACAAACACTAATGTCCCCAAAAATGAGGAAGCTCACTCTTTGTAACAAATACTAAACTAACAAAGACCAAATAGCAAGTCTCTCTTCTGCCTCACATTCTGTCTTCTCTTCTGAGCCCATAGAAGAATTATTTTCTCTGGTTTCTATCCACTGTTTTTGTATAAATAATAGTCACATTTACAATAGTTTGAGGCAAATACATAAAGTATTTACTATCTCACTATTTTCCTGGGTCAGAAGCTGAATTGTGTACAAGACAGACCTATTTTTCCTAGATGCTCACTTACCTTCTCTCACTAGTATAATGTTCAGTTGGAGCTTCAAGGACGTCCTCCAGCCCTCTGGGTAGGGACATGCCTAGACAGTACGCTTGGTGCAGTTCTTAGCACAGAGGCTTTGTGACAGTCATTTTATGCAAAATTTCCCTTTACAAAGCCAGGCAGAGAGAAATCTCTTGACAAGAATAAAAGGCTTCTTTTAGGAGCTTCCATGATGTAAATTATGTCTTCATACAAGAGTGTCTGTTTTGCTTAAATCACCTGATTTTTTATCACCTGATTATGCACAAATAAAGACAGTCTCCTTCATCCCTTTTGTATTTTCAATATATGTCCCATTTTTTTGTCTTCATTTATTACAAAAGGCTTATTATGCTGTTGAATAAAAATGTCAGAAGAATTTTTTAAAATTTCTTTTCTTGATTTTTACTTTTGAAATCAACTAGAAATGATCTCCATAAAATTTATTTTTTTGTAATTTTCACACATGTACACAGTTATTGTTGATTATGTTTCTTTTCTCCAGATAACCCTTGCCTCCCCCCACAACACATGTCCCTCACAACTTGATGCTCTGTTTCCTTTTGAAATATACTGAATCCAATTGAGTTTTGTCTCTTATGTATGGGGCGATCTACTGGGGCATGTGCAACCTATTTGTTGTCAAACCCCAAATTAAAAATAAATTTCTACTCTCGCAGAAGCCATTAATTCTCAATAGCTCTTCAGTTAGGGGTAGGACCTTTAAATCCTACTTTCCTCCATCTTCTAATTTTCAAATATCTCAATCTTACACAAGTAGATTTTGTAAAGGTTACCAGAAATGCTATGAACGCATATGTGCAGGAGCTATGTCATGTTCAGGAAATTGCATTTCATAGTGATTCTCTTCATCTAGCACTTGCATCTTTTATCTCTTCTGCATCATTTTCTGTGCTTTAGGGAGGAAATATTGGTTCATATGTCCCATCTACACCTGAGTACTCTGTCCCATCTACACCTGAGTACTCTGTCCCATCTACACCTGAGTACTCTGTCCCATCTACAGCTGAGTACTCTGTCCCATCTACACCTGAGTACTCTGTCCCATCTACAGCTGAGTACTCTGTCCCATCTACAGCTGAGTACTCTGTCCCATCTACAGCTGAGTACTCTGTACCTTATTCTCAGCACTCTGAACAGTTGCGAGTCTCTTCATTAACTACTACCAGTTGCAAATATGAAGCTTATATAAATCAGGCTGACAAAAAGCCAAATCTATGGATATATATATGCAATATAGCATAGAATACAGTTTGATAAAATAGCTTTTACAAATAAAAAAGTTCCATTGGTTCTTCCACTGTCTATATGGCTTCCAGAGTCATGGGCTTTGGCTATGTTTATAGTATTAGGTGCAAAGCCCTCTGTGCTAGGAGCTGCTGGATGAGCTGCTAAGGTACATCAATTGTCTTATCTAATACTGGACCCTGGAAACAGACCAATCTGCTAGACAAGATGTGCTCGCTAATGCTATAATGGCATATATATTATAGTGATAAACAGCCACTCTCTTGATCTGACATAAAAATACTTTTTAACATTTAATATGCTATAATGTGAACTCAAAGAATTAATTAAAAGTATGTTGATATTAGAAACTTATTTGTATGAATGTTGATTTTTAACATGAATGTTGTATTTATACACTGACTCCTTCAATATTTTGAACATTGAAGACATATTAATATTCATTTAATATTCAATTATTGAAATAATATATGTCAATATTAATTTTTTTTAAATTTGAGTGATCTATGTGTCCTTAGGTCACTCACCTTCAGATTTCACATGTTTGAAACAATCAACTATTTCCTGTATATAAAATGGTCTTTTTCTTATGGCTTTCTTTTTCACATGCTAGTAAATTCTGGTTTTAACCGCAAAATGATTTAAACAAGTTTAACTGACATAAATCACACCATAAAATAATAAAATGATAAATTGAAAATGACAAAGGAGGTGAAAAGAGACACCCATATGCACTTTAATAATCACTTTTAATTTGTTAAAATGCCAGCACTGCTTAGCATGATTTACATATCTGATGTGATCCTCACCAATGAAGTCACAATAGACTCCTAGTAGAAAAACAATCATGACAAAACAATAAAATTAAAAACATCAAATTCCTAATTCCAGAGATTCCCTAAGGATCCAGCAACCAAAATAGCACCACCTAAGCATAAACCCTGACTAGAGAAGAACTGAAGGACCTTTACTGTATCATCTTAGGGGGGGATTGTTGAGACTCTCAAAGTATAGGCAAAGAAGGACAAAAGTAAATGAGATGATATTGAACAGAACACTTCACCATAGCAAAAGGAAGAGTCAACATAGAGAAAACAACCTAAAAGATGAACTTCTAGAACACAAAAGATGTTTTAAAGCTCAGCCAAAAAACTGAATACTACCATCCAAAAACAGGCCAAAGTTCTCAGTGCATAATTCTGAAAAGAACATAACAAATGGTCAATCAGCATATGAAAATATGCTTAATGTGTTTAATCATTGGATGAATGGAATTCAAAATTGTCATGAGATAAACATTTTACCGAGCTAGTCACAACAAGTCAATAATAATAAATGCTTTCCAAACAACAAAAGTAAATAAAATCCATATTTATCACTTGAGATGTCCTTTGAATGCCAAGAAGTGTATAGAGGCTCTTCAAATATTTCAAATGAAAACCAACAAATGATCTAGTATAACTGCTTAGGTTTCTGTACCAGAAACCTTGGTGACACGGGAACAAATTACCAAACAATAGCAGCTTACAAAAGGAATGATGTCATTTGAATCCTGACATAACAGGTTATGGAGCAATTGTGAAGAGGGGATTGTGAGGCAGAGATGCTTACATCATGTCACACTTGAAAGAAGAAAGATCAGGAGAATTTTTTTATTATTCCAAACCCACCATTAACTAATATGCATGCCATTTGTTTGAATTCTCTGCTTATTTGTTTGGTTTGTTGTGTTGCTACTAAAAATAATGTGGGTGACTATATTGTCATCGGTCTTTTCCTTGACACAAGCCAACCGAGGTAGAAGATCATAGTCTAAATCTTCTGAAACTGTAAGTCTAAGCAAACGTTTTCAATGTTAAAATATTTATTTTATGTATTATTTTTACAGTGATGGAGATTATTAACTGAGTCTTGTATCATATTACAAAGCTATAATAATCAACAGTCATTTTACTGATATGAAAATATCAAAATAGAGCCAGACATAATGTAACATGCCTCTAGTCCCACATGGTATGGCAGAAGCAGGAAGATAATGAGAGTTAAAATGAAAAACCATGCGCACATGAACACACACACACAAACACACACATACACATATACACACCACAAACCATATAAGCACATATGTATAAACCACATATTCTATTTATATTTGGGGGAAGAAATTTGTTATGCAAATCTATAATTTTAATACTTATTAGAGTAAATAAGTAAGATCTCCAAACCAAGGATAGCCTGGGCAACTTAGTGAATCTCTGTCTCAAAAGAAAAAAGAAGTTCTCAGGTTCTAGAAGCTTAGAAGGGCCAAAAGTCTTTCAGAGTCCTGTGGATGGACAAGGACAGTGAAAGTACAGTAGTCAACAAGTGCCAGGACTTTAAAAATCCCAACAATGAGTCCTGAAGCTTCACATCTCTCCAGAAAGCTGTTGAAATTCTTTGCTTACTGAACCATTGCATACCTTCCAAAAGAGGAACTGGAGGCACTTGGAGTTTCCCATGATTGTCTGATGAACCATACTCTCTTGTTTTTTTGTGTTGTCACATGACGAGTATATAAGGAGCTGTGATATCAATAAACTTGCTGGATCTGGTCAACACTCTTTCAGCACTTCTCATACCAGCCTTGACTCTTTTCTGTCTTATCCATGGTCCTCCCCATTCATGTCCTAACATGAACCCTGGAACATTATTAGGTTTGACTCACTCCAAATATAATTTACTGATAGCACACTTAACCTTCCATATGGTCATATCTTAGATTCAGTTTAGAGTGCCATTACTTAATTGATTAAGTTATTAATCAATAGACATCATGTTAAGAGAGAATAGAAAACTACAAAAAAAAAACCTACTCATTTAGTACTAAATTGATCTGTGACTAAATTTTCAAATACACATAAGAAAATGAACTTTGCTAATGAAACACATTAGAAAAAGTAGGGATTCACACACAAAGCATAAAACTACTAAACATCACATGAAAGCAATCTCAAAGTGGATTAAAGTCTTCTATATAATGCTCAAAAACCAAATAGTGCCTATGCGGCATTATCTCAAGGAATCAGGATAAAAATAGACAAATGAGATTGCAACAAGCTAATATTTTTCTGCACAAAAATGGAAACAATTAACAAAGTGAATATGCAGTCTGTACAGTGCTATAAAGTGTTGTCATGCATTTAAGATTCTATGAGTCGATTTGCTATCAAGAATCCATCCTATGAAAAAATAGGTTAAGGGTCTAAATACCATTTATCAAAAGAAAGCACAAAAATAGACGAGACTTGATACCATTTATCATTAGGGAAATATAAGTAAGTGAAAATCCAAACTGAGCCTGATACCTTAGATGAGCTTCACACCCTTCAGCCTGGCTTGTATAGAACGGATAAGTTTTGGCAAGGATATGAAGGATGGAGAATCCTCACACATTGAAAATAAAAACTGATAGACTCATTCTGGAGCTTTCTTTAGTACCAAAAGGTTAAGTTACGTCTGGATTCAGAAATTCTACTGCTGCATGTATGTCCAAAGATTCTGTATTCAAAATACCAAAGTAATAACTGGGTTCCTCATTCCTGTGTGTAACACAGTATTCACAGGAGCCTTGGTATGCAATCAACCCAAGGTTTGCCAATCAATGAGTGGATAAAAGGCACATACATATACAATAGAATAATTTTGGCTTTATCAAACAGAATTGTAAGCATAGGTAAACAGAGTTTTTAAAATGGTACAGAGATGTAAACACCACACACAGCTGTTCAACCCAGATAAGAAAGCAAAGAGTGACTAAAGTAACTATTCCACCTAGTCCAACTTTCCATTCAATGTACATACAGAGATTACTCACAGGAATACAAGTGAAAGGATATTCACAAGTGCAAAAGATGCTCAGTCAACTGCCCCACCAGAATTGCCATCCTATATAAGGTCATCACTCATGGAAGCTGCATCCTTGGAGTTCTCTGGATGGTAGAAAAAATAAATAAATAATAAGAATGGCTCCTGTCTACCAAGGCGTTTTTTGTTTGTTTGCTTGCTTGTTTGTTTGTTTTTGGTTTTTTGGATATTTTCTGTACTTACATTTCAAATGTTATTCCCCTTTTTCCAATCCCATTCCCCTCCCCTTCCCATTGCCTCCATGAGGGTGTCCCCTCTCCCAACCACCTTCTCCCATCTTAGCACCTTGGCAACCTTGGCATCCCCCAACACAGGGGAAATGAGCCTTTGCTGGACTAAAGGCCTCTCTTCCCATTGATACCAGAGAATGCTGTCCTCTGCTGCATATGCACCTGGAACCCTGGGTCTCTCCAAACAAACTGATTGATTGGTGCTCTATTCTCTGTGAGCTGCAGTGGGTTTGGTTAGTTGATAATTTTGTTCTTCCTATGAGGTGGCAGACAAGCTCCTTCAGTACTTTCTTTAGCTCCTTCATTGGGGTCCCTGTACTCAGTCTGATGATGCAAGCATCCTCTTCTGTATCTGTATGACTCTAGCAGAGCCTTTGAGGAGGCATCCATATCAGGTTCCTGCCAGTAAGCACTACTTGGCATTAGCAGTAGTGTGTGTCATTTGTCAATCAGGTGTGGTTTGTGGATCCATCCAAGAGCTAGAGTTATTCCCCTCATCAAAATTAAGTCAAAGGCTGTTTGTAAAATTAAGTCTCCTAAGCTTTAGGCATAGCCTGAAAACTTGCTCTTTTATATGACATAATACACAGTAACATGGGCATTGTCTGATCTCAAAAGAAATAGTGAGGAAAATCATTACCCTGCACCCACACCACATATAAGCCACCTATATACAGATATGTGTGCCCATTTGCACACATTTGAATGTATGCATATACACACTTGGAGCACACAGAGTGGGAGCTGGAGAGAGAGAGAGGAAAAAATAAAGAAAAGGCAGGAGGGAGGGAGGGAAAGAGAGAGATTTTAGCATATTAATGGTGTTTTGTTTTCATAGCTATTGTCTACTTTGCCCACAAAGGAAATCTAGAAAAGGAGGGAATTCAATTTCTAACTTCATCTTAGGGCAAAGAGATCAGAGCATCTGCTTGGTAAAGTGACTTATTTCAGAGCACTTGGGCAATCTGCAATGTTGCAAAATCTTAAATCCGCATCATTTGACTGTTGGCTTGGTGTGTCTTCATTCTGGTCTACTGTACTGTAAGTGGTGCATTTGGGTAATTTTCCCTCTATATTAATTTTCTAAATGTACTTGGGGGAAAATAAGATGTGTAAGAGCATTTTAAAAAGAAATTGGAAAATGAAAGTCAGGAGGGCAAGCCCTAAAGCACAATACACCAATTCAGAGAAATGAAGGGCAGGTCTAGCTTGGCTCTGGGGCAGGCAGGGGAGAACACGTAATACCAGCATTGAGGTCAGGCTTAAGAGCACAAATGCCCGTGAGATTGATTCCCCATTATTATTGTTACTCAAACAAAGACCCACAACAGCTACCAGGACCTTTGGCCTAAACCACAGGCTTCTGTAGTGAATTCCTCTCGAAGGGTTCTTCTTAAGCAATATTTTTAAACGAATAAAAGATTTTTTAAACTGACAGTGAGCGGGACTCCTTTGCTTACTAGTGAGTTTTTAGCTTAATAACTTAATAGCTTCAGTTCCCATCTTTTCCCCCTGGAGAATATTAAATAATGACAATGCAAGACAAGGCACCACTTGATGAAAATCTGAAATACAAGCCATGGTATTTCTTTTCTTTTTCTTTCTTTCTTTCTTTCTTTCTTTCTTTCTTTCTTTCTTTCTTTCTTTCTTTCTTTCTGTCTTTCTTTCTTGCTTGCTTGCTTTCTTTCTTTCTTCTTTGTTTTTTTTTTTTTTTTTTTTTTTTTTTTTTTTTTTTTTGTAAGACATTCCCTGGCTCACTCAGAAAGAATTTATGGATGTAGAAAGTAGCAGTTGGGAAGAAAACTGAATATTCCATTGTCATTTCTAACATCAGATATGCTTCCCAAGCATTTGAAAAGCAATTCTCAGAAGGATTTGGTAAAGCAAGCATTTTTCCCTTAGGCAGCTTTGGCAAATGTGTTGCACAAGCTAAAATTCAACTTGCCACCTGTTTCTGTCAGCAAAGGGTTTCATTTCTATTAAATGATACACGATCTGTGGGTGCTTTTGACTTACAATGGTTATAGGGATCTTACTCTGGCTTCCCCTCTGTTCTCTGGCCCTTGTGATTTCTGTTGAAAAAAAATTTACAGAGACACACAGAGTGCAGAAGATGAAGTTTATCACAGTGTTAAATAAGGCATCTGTAAAAGATGATATTGAGAAATGGCTAAAAGGAAAAATATGAAGAAAAATAGTTTCATAGGGTGAGAATGGACAATTGTCAGAAGAATATATCACTGGTGTGATATTCTCCAGAGATGCCCTTGTGTAGGGGAACATTTTCAATAGAGTGGTCAATGCCCATGGAGAATATTCTGTAGCTATGTAAGTCTTAAAAAAACAAAACAAAACAAAACAAATGTAGTTATCTTAGTAAGTAATAAAGAATAAAATAAGTTGAAATTTCCCACTTTAGGTATAGTTAAGAATGGCATACTTCACGCTGGCAAGAATGTGGAACAAGGGGATTAGTCGTCCATTGCCAGTGGGAATGCAAACTTTTACAAACACTTTGGAAATCAATTTGGCAGTTTCTCAGGAAACTGGGAAGGTTCTACCTCAAGGCCCAGCTATACTACTCCTGGGCATACATCCAAAAGATGCTTCAATGCCTCACAAAGACACTTGCTCAACTATGTTCATAGCAGTTTTATTTGTAAGAGCCAGAAACTGGAAACAGCCTAGATCTCCTTCAGTTGAATAATGGATAAAGAAAATGTGGTAAATCTACACCATGGAATATTATTTAGCTATTGAAATCTGAAGCATCAAGATTTTTGCAGGCAAATAAATAAAACTTCAGAATACCATCCTGAGAGGTTCCACCCAGCAGCTGAATCATACAGACTGATATAGACACCCATATCCGAACAGTAAATAGAGCTTGGAAACTCTTATGGAAGAATTGGAGAAAAGATTGCAGCCTCATAGGGGATAGCTACTTCACAGAAATACCAACAGAATTAACTAACCTGGACCCTTGGGAATCTTAGAGTCTGAACCGGCAACCAAAGAATATACATGGGCTGGACGTAGGCCTCCCCACCCATATGTAGCGTATGTACCTTCATATGGGTCCTGACCAATTGGAACAGCCCAGGGGTGGGGCTATTCTGAGAGTTGTTGCCTGTATGTAGAATAGCTGGGCTGCCTTGTCTAGGCCCAGTAGTAGAGGAAGTGTCTAGCCTCACAGAGACTTGATGTGCTGGGGGGATGGGGGAGGATACTCTGATGGGTATCTGCTCAGAGGAGGAGAGGAGGGGGCATAGGGAAAGGATTGTGCGTGGCAGTGAACAAGTGGGAACAGTAAGCAGGATGAAAGTGAGTAAGTAGAAAAATTAAATTAAGAAACAAAGAATAACAGTAGCACCTTTCTATAATCTTTCCTGTGTCCACTAAACTCAATTTCTTTACCAAATTTTGTTCTAACCTTATTGTCCTGATGTCTGTAACCATGACTACCTCAGAGAAACTTCTGCTCAAGGTCCTTAGTCACATATACAAAATTTCAAGCTCATTAATGACAGCAAATATAAAAAATGACACTAAATAGCATGTATAGGTAAAAACTAGACCAAACCTTTCAGAATGTTAGCTCAGCTGGGGCCACCAACCTAAAAATGTTGAGTTCTCTTACTTTATAAGTGGTGCTTGGTTTGTCCATGATTTTATTTGTGCAATACAATGTTTGGTACTTCCATATTTGCTGAGTCCCCCTACTCCTCTTTTTGTGGAACTGGCCAAACACATAAAACTGTGAATCCAATGCCCCCAACAACAGGAAGAGATGTCATTGCTTTTGTGAGTCATAAGAGACAGGAGCCACCTTGACTGGACAGGCTCAAGCCAATCAATTTTTTGTTGTGGTGGAAACTTTTTAAAAAAGATTACCTTGACAAAATACTTTTATTTTGTACCTTCTTTTGGACAACACAGAGATTATTTTTTTTTTTTTTGTTTCTAATACCTACATGACTAAATAGCCTTTGTACTATTTTCTGAGTGTTTTCCTAATATGACCGACAACATCACATGGACCAAGTCTTAAGAGAGGAGCCATTGGTACAATTTTTAGAAAGGAAGACTTTACAAAATGTAAAACCCTGATATTTGGGGCATTTAGAAAGTTATATCCTCATCCTAGGCCAAACACACAACTCTGATTTCTATTCATTTGAATAGTGCAAAGAACTAAGGAATTTTAGATCCTGGCTTTACAAGTTTATGATAACGAAGCAGGGTCTGTCTATGCTTGTTATTTTAATGTACACTTCACACAATCTAGGGATATCTAGTAACAGAAGAACTCAACTCAAAAATTGGCCAGTTGACAAGTCTGTGAGGCACTTACTTGGGGAATGATTGCTTAAGGAGATACCAGCTGACTGTGGGTAGTGTCACTCATGGGAAAATGATCTGGGTGGGATAAGAACACAGACTGAGCAAGCCATTGGACAAACCAGAAAACAGCATTCTTCCAAGTCTCTGGATCAGTTCTGTCTTCCAGCTTCCCTGCCCTATCTTTCTTTTATGATAGACTATCATGCAGAAAGACATAATTGACCTCCTTTTCCAAAAGTTGCTTTTGGTTAGGATATTTATCACAATGATAGCAAATGACAAGGGCAAGGTCTTTCTTCAATCACTTTCAAGTCTGCTGATGTCTCACAAGCTATCCAACATAATGTTTGACTAAATGTAAGAGAAACAAGGTCCTTAAAGCCTTATTTATTCTCAGTCGACCTAGGGCTCTGCCTCATAAAATTCCTGTAAAATCCTATGTAGGAGCATTGAGACAGGGTGGGGGTGGGGGATTGTGTTTAAGGTTAAATAACTCTTTCATGCTTGAAAACACGTTGGCCTCTTAGTTGAATAAAATATAAAGATGACTTTAAGGCAAGTGAAGTGTGATTCTTAAAATCAACTCTTTCACATGTGAGATGGTAAATTTGTCTTTGGGACTCTGCAGCTACAATGGAGGAAATATTTCACCTCAGAATTTGAAGAATTGATAAAGATAGGCACCTCCCTCACATTTAAAGTGAGTTTCCCTCTATGTTCTGCGGTGAACATTGTTGCTAGTTTTGGTCTGGAGATGAGGAAGGAAATATTGATATATGCCAAGCATATCCTTCACCAGCAGTTCAAAGTTTTGACCTTTAGCTAGCAATTAGGCTCACTTTCAAAGGAATTCCTTTACATTGTGATAGTACTTTCTGTATTTTGCTTTGCTCTGATTTCCCATCACTCTTTCCTTCACAAAGGGGTGAATAAAGGTGCTAGATTAAGCTCACAAAGAGCAATAGGACTTAGTAGGTAATAGGAAACATCTGGCGACTGAGATGTGAATCTGTGAACCAAAGGTAGGTCACTTACAATATTTTTTTCTTGATAACATATTCTTTGCAATCTAGATAACATGAAACTTGGTTGGAAGGTTTTGTTTTGCTTTGCTGCCAGATGACTGACTCAAAATAATCATGAGCTTGTCACATGGAAAAGTTGTTTTAAAAGGGAAAGTTAGCAATTTTCTGCCAAAGATCTATAACCTATTGTCTTCCTCATTAACTGTGTGACTGACTGAACACCTGAAGATACTGAGTGCTTCAGTGTCTTCAGACACCAGTTGTCCAGTGGGTACGTATGAGTAGCAAACTAGCTAAGGAAGTTACATGATTTATATGTAACTTAAACCTTTTAGAGACCCAGTTAAAAATTGTTAGAGGTATCATCCTGAAGTGATATGGCTGACTGATAAAAAAAAAATGACAGGTTGAAACTCCTTTGAAATAGAAGGAGGCTGTCTTATATTTTCTGAGAAAAATCTTTCAAATCAAGATGTCTTGTGGAAAAGGAAGCATGATTATGGAAAACCACCTCACACATCAAGCTTCAGAGAATGTCTCTTTGGAGAAAATTATGCCAGTCAAGATCTAGAGGGGAGGAAAACCTTCCCAGAAACCAACTTAGTAAAAATCAATCCTTCAGTAGAAATAAAAGTATAAGTAGAGGGGACAAAAGGATATCCGTCAATTCCTACTTAGTAGTAAATTTTTAGCACAGCTATACCTCACTAGTTAGCTCTCCATATCTTTTCCTCTAGCGAGTAATTCCACAATTGCTAACCTCAATGTTTATCTCTAATCCTTCTTCTTTTCAAAATACAAGAACATTTTCCTCAATTTATGATTTACCACTAAAACATTCTTTTAGCTCAATTAGCCCTGATTATTTGGCCAAAAAATGGTTTCCTTTGTCATCTAAAGCTGTTTAAATATACTTTTACTTTGCCAGGTTTCATTACAATGAGTCTGGCCACAGTTTATCATATTTTCCTCAACTGCAGTCATGTCTTGCAATTGAAATCAGTCCCGAAATCAGTCCCATCTCTTCCTGGTGAACTCCCCTCAGAGCCCTCTTACTCAGTTGTTTTCTGTGCTTGCACAGAGTGGCACAGTAGCTGATGACCTTCCTGCATTATCACCTCACCAAATGGTTGGCCATTCTCTTGTACCACATTGGATCATAAAAGTTATCTCTGAGTGGCAGGAGTTTGATATGGATACCTCCTCATAGGCTCTTCCAGAGCCATACTGATACAGAAGAGGATGCTTGCAGCTAACCCCCAGACTAAACAGGGGGGCCCCAATGAAGGAACTAAAGAAAGGACTGAAGAAGCTGAAAGGGTCTGCAAGCTCCTGGGAAAAACAAAATTACCAACTAACAAAACCCAGAGAGCTCCCAGTGTCTAAAACACCAACCAATGAGTTGTTATGGAGAGACACATGGCTCAAGGTGCATATGCAGCAGAGGATAGCATTCTCTGGCATAAATGAAAGGAGAAGACTTTGAGCCATCGAAGGCTAGTTTATCCAGTGTATGGAGAATGATGAGGTAGGAGAAGGTAGTTGGAAGAGAGCGCACCTTCATGGAAGCAATGGGAGGGGAAGGGCAGGTGGGATTGGTAGAAAAGGGATTATACCTGAATTGTAAATACAGAGAATATCCAACAAAAAATTATTATGAAACTGAAAAAAAGCAATGAATTCTAAACACTTGCAATGAAACAGAGACTCAGTAATGTATTTCTGACCAGCAGGAATACAAACATTTACCCTGTATATACCAAAGCCCTAAATTGTCCTGGGACCTCAGAAGATGTCTGAATCTGTAGACATTAATGAACTATTGCCATAAAATATTATTCATATGCATATAAATCTGAATAAAATATAATTTAAGTATATAGCTATGCACAATGAAAGATATTTAAAATGAATTATAAAATGGAATAAAATAAAAGAACAAGAACAACAGTGCTGAATTTCAAGTCTCTCTTCTGTCTACTTGCAAGAAGGAAAGACAAACATTCCACTATGACTTTTGGCATGTAAATTTTGTGGCTATCTTTCTACTTTTAATTTCTTAATTTAAACAGGTGAGGATGGCCTCAGCTTAAGCATCTTCTAGAACAATACTGATTTTAAGAAAACTTCAAATTACATTCTGTAAACTGCTAGAGCTACGGGAAACTTTTAATATCTAGTTCAGTTGATTCTAATCCCTTTAATGTGACCTCATACTTAGGACTCAGAGTGAACTTACAAATTGCTGTTATATGAAAGTTTTCCAGTGTATTTAATCCTTTCACATAAAATCAGAATATATAGAAAATATCAGTTTAGTACCTGAAGTTGATAAGAAGGGCAAACCTAGAAATGGGTCAGAATGTGGCTCTAGGGATACTTGCTTCTCCAAGCCCATCCTGCTACTTACTGTTTACATACATGATAGATATGTACTTCATTTTTTGTTGGTATTTTCAGGAGCTAGGTAACACCATCAAGAAGAAAATTAGATATGTCTTCACACTAGAGAAAATTCTAAGGGCTGAGTGAGTTTTCTCTGTGTACTCGTGAAAAAGAAAAGATTGATGTATAAATATATTGATCCTGCAACTAAGGTTTTAGCCATACAAACCTTTATTAGAAATACAAAAATGTATTTAAAGTTTTATTTATGGCATGATGAGTAAAAAAAAAAATTCAGCTGAGCTTATACTTTATGAGAAATACTGTTCTTGCTTTCTCTCATAAACTTTAAAAAGATCAGAGAAAATAAAGATTCTGAGAGAAGAACAGTAGAATTACTACTCAGCATCACAGATGGACTTTTGTCAGTTGCCACACAGATGAGCTCTGGTGACAGAGTGGCTTAGGCCAGCAAGGTAAACATTGTCAGAGGATATGACAGGGAGAGGCTCAGTATTTCTGAAAATATATTAACTGTGAAAGGAAAAGCAATAGGAAGGTCACAAATGTGCTGCCCTTTGCTGTGATTTTGATATACTCTCTGTAGAATAAGCACCAAGATTCTTAAAGAACTCAGGATGTAGAAGCAAGGAGGTATGACTGCATTCCAGCTCTTCCATGGATGTGCTGAATTGCACTTGATGACTCAATGGGCTACTGTTGAATTTTGTGTGATATATGGTAGGATAATAATGATAATGATAGTTCTATATACACGGTCCTGTTCACAAATACACATAGACCCTCCTGTGTAATTTCCCTTTGAGACAAGATCTTACAATAAGGCACGCACTAGCACAGAACATAGAATTTTTCCTGACTCATTAACCCATATACTAAGATTACAAGTATGTGCTACCATCCCTACTTATGTTCAAATTTTAATATAGGTACATTATTTTCCCCTCCATTTTCCTCCCAAGACATCCTGCCTTGTACCACTCCTTCAAAATTATGATCTATTTAATATTAATTGTAGTTGCATACATGTGCACATACATATATAACATTATTCCTAAATGCATAAATACAACTTGCTCAGTGTGTATAATGTTGCTTACTTATATGATATGGTAGTGAAAACTACCACAAGTGGAAAAACAATGAGCATTTATTTGTGCTCTAAGATATGTTTGAAAACAGCAGGGAAATGAATTGTGTTGAATAAAGTTATTGTAGCTTCATCATATTAAACAGTACTATATTTAAGTACATATTCATCCACATACACACATACAAAGACAAAGCTATGTAGTATTAAAATAGATGAAATGAAGATATTAATAAGTTAAAAAGTTCATATTTTCTCCAAAACCACAGATTTAGGGCAAGCCTCAATGAACCAGCCTTCCTATGCAGCTCTGTGATAGACGGTCTCAGGGAGCTTTCATTTATGATGAAAATAAACGTGATGGCAGTGATTCCAGGATTACAAAATTATGACTGAGAAGATTTGCTTTTCCTTTTCTCCAATAACGGATAACAAGTTAATCTATTAAAGACTCCCCAGATTCCAGTTGTCCTGCGCCCATGGCACTGGGTAACGAGTGGCTGAGCATTCAGAACACATCAACAGTTCTTCCCTATGTGAGAAGTCATCATCTAAACTAACAAACATTATGATTTGGGATGGATATTACCAATGCTGCATTACTCCTTGACTGAATTTAAATATTCCTCCATTCCCTTTGTACTCACACTCTGACCTGAAACCTAACAGAAAAACAACGGTGGCAGTGCCCCAAAATAAAAGACATGATTTTGCCTTTTCAGTATTTTGACAAATTGGTATATACCCAAAAGTTGATTATCACCTAAAGGAGAGTAATAACCATGTACAGATCTCTGACTACAAAATAAAACCAAATGTGGACCACATATTATGTAATCTTCAATCCTAGTACTATGAAGGCAACATGTATGGGAAATGCATGGACTTGCTTGTATTGTTTTGTGGTATCCTTGAGATGGACTTTAAGGTACATAGTTGATATATCTGTGCCTTGCTTTCTGAAATCTAGAATCATCAAAGCATTTACCACTATATGTTTGAAAAATGTTTTGCATTTCTGCACAATTTTAATTAGCCAGTGCATTTCCTAACTCCATTTACAATGTTTGCCATATAATGAATCAACTGGGGAAAATGCTTTAAAGTTTTTATAATATTAAAAATAAATAACTCAGTGATTCTTTTGATCTTGTATTACTAGAATCAACTTTATAATATTTTGCTTAAAATTTTTATAAGTATGCCCATATGTCCATAAGTAAGACAGAAACTCATGTGCCACTTTCCTTATTTTTTAGAGTTTAATATGAAAGTTTTCTCAGTTTCAAGAAAAGATGCAGGTATATTGTTCATCTCTCCTTTCTCTGTCACACTATGTATATTCAGAATTAACTCTAATATTCAGTGCTTCCTGAATCACGAGTATTACTATCCTCTTAGAAGCTTGTCATTTCTTCCTGAGTGGGTTCAGCCATTTTCCCTTTGAGAATTACTGCACTCTTCCCACAATAGTTATTCAGTTTAGACAAAGAAGAGGCATTAATTGTAGCCATTCTCATTCTTCATCGCTGACTACCTCTATTTTTATTCTATTTCTTCTCTGACAGTCTTTTCTCTTTCTTTATGTCCCCATCAGAGATATCCCTTTTGTGTAACTGTCTGCACTGATACTGTTCCAATTTTCTCTTTTACAGAAATCTCAAGGACCCATGAAAATGGTGCACATCAGGGTTCAGGAAATGGTCTTTCAATATTTTCAAGAAGCTGAATGCTCCCTCTTGCTAAAAAAGGTTCATTACCCAATTTCTGAGTGTGCCTTGGAGGAATGTATGATGTCTTCTGTAAAAACATTTGACAGATATTCAAAGAACACTTCATATGCCCAGGCCCCAAACCAGGCTCTGAGTACAAAGTACATAGTGGCCTTGTCCTCCTCTGCCCCAAATTCTCACAGTGCGATTTGTGATAGATTTTTCCACAAGAAAATAATTAGAGCAGAAGGTCAATGAATAGCTATGAGGCAAAGAACCCAAAGAAGGGAATATCTAAGTATTGATGAACAAGAAGTTGTCACCAAGGAATGAATTTAGTGGGAAAAATATGAATAACCTAGTCTTTGTCATAGAGTATCACACTTTTAACACTGAAGATGTCAGGGTCTGTGAATTCCTGTGGTCTTTGGCAAGGCAAATCAGTCTATTATCCTATCTAGATTATTATCAAATGTCTGCTGCTATACTTTGTTACAGTTTCTTCTTCAATCAGTTGATGTAATGTGCATAATCAGGATAAGTCCAGTAGTCATTATGAAGATGACTAACATAGGAACCAGGAAGAACAATGAGTGTGACATCACCATAACTCTTGTTTTGGAAGTGAAGCACATTCTGTCTGAGAATAAAGGTAATAAAAATAGATAAGGATGAGAGTTGAGATTGTACAAAGGATTGGAAGCCAGATGGTAAAAGGTGCTTGAAGGCTATAAGTTATGTCTCTCTCATGCTAAGGCCCATAAGAGATGGTGACGAAGAAGAAAGCAGTACAGTAAACTCTCAAACAGATAGTGAGAGAAATATAAACTTGTTCTGCCTCTGTCAAAGCAAGCACCTTTGCATTTGCAGGCATTTTACTAGCCTTTTTTTTTTTTTTTTTTTTTTTGGAAGAATTGCATGCAATTTTTACATCACAATCCAATGTCATGGAGAAGAGTATCCCACAAACTGAAAGTTCTACATGCTCCTCAGATTCTGTGTGACCCTAATCCATGATCTAAAATCTGTCATTCTTGACAATTTGGAAACTCTAAAATAGAAACACCCAATTCTTGTTGTTTTGATTAAGAATGAAAGATGACAGAAAGTCAAACAAAACAAAACAAAACAAGCCATACTTGTCGCCAACTGTGAAAGCTGAAAGTCTAAGTTCAGAATCTGTAGGTGGAAGAATAGGATGGCCCAGTGAAAAGGAGAAAACATTCAAAAGATATAAGTGGACTCATGTATTAGCTATGAATCTTCAGCAAACTTGTATAATGGGTTTCTATACTGGAGCCAACTCTGCAAGAACACATTTGAATGGTAATGTTGACTGTAGAGAATTTGCATGTGAAAAAGATCAGCTTATGACCTCAGTGCAGATGAGAACTCTGTTTCACCTAATTTTAAAGTTGAGCTCACTTGCAAGAAGTCAACAGCCCATAAGGCAAATAGAGAATGTTTCACTAGATGGCACATATAAAAACATTGTCCAGGGAACTCCAACAGGGTCCATGGACCTCCATCAGGAACTCCTTTACTTTTTATGATCTTTAATCTTCAAGAAACAAACACTATGAGAATGCAATGGATATTTATTTGCCATAAAAAAACAACTTGTGGTAGCTAAAATAGGTTATTATATTGTATCTTTACCCAAAAGGCTATGGGTGTCAGTCCGTTGCTAGGGCTAGGCATAAAATTTTGGAAAGATATAGAAATGTATAGTAGATGGGTTGTGAAGGGCAGGAGGAAGCTTAGGTCATGAAACTAGTAGCTTATTTTTTCATTGCAGATTTGAGTGCTGTCTCACAAAAAATAAAGCAAAACAAAACAGCAACAACAACAAAAACCAATTTGCTATGAATGGTCCAAAGTATTAATCTCTCAACCTTGGAATAGAGCTATAAAATCACATGCCCAAGAAATCTACATCTCCTTGTAAAATAATGTGACTTAAATACAGTAAAGAGAAGTTGAAGAATGCAAAGATCACCTGCAGATCTCTACACTTTACAAGGATCTCATATATTTCTCCTTCTGGATTTTTTTTTCGCAACTTGATTTTATGCAGGTCTTGTGTAGGTAATCACAGATGCTGTGAGTTCATGTGTTTGAGCACTATGTCCTGTACAGAAGACAGCACTCCACAGCATTCCTTCCCATCATCAGTATATTTTTAAGCCCCTCTTCTGTGATGTTCTTTGAGCCTTGGATGAAAGCATAGACATAGATGCTTCAGCCTAGACTGACTGTACACATCATTTTATTCACATCAGTTTGAGCTGTGAGAGTGTGCCTCATCCACCACACACAGCAAGAAGATCTCTGGCCAATGTTGACAGGAACATGAATATATAGATATAACAACTAATACTCAGAAGTTAGCTTGACATGATCATTTAGCAAAAACAGCATGTTTAATCATAAATCAAAAGGACTCTGTGTCTTACTACAAGAATATCTGTACATTCATATTTTTTACTGTACTATTCATAAGAACTAAGAAATGGAATCAACATAGATGTCCATCTACAGACAAATGGATCATAATATATGATGCATGATATGCATAATTAAATATTACTCTGCTGATATAAAAATAAAATTATGAAGCTTCCAAGTAAATGGATGTATGTATGAGCAAGTACACTGAGTGAAGTGATCTAGGTCCCAAAAGATGAAGTCAACACATTTTTCTTTATATTTCAATAGTAGCTTTAAATCTGTTGTTATTTTGCATCTTTTCCCTGGAGTGCATGTAGAACTTAGGTATCTATAAACAATCTGTAATAAGAGACAAGGATAGTTGATTAAAAATGAGATGACAGAGAAGAGGTTTATTCGGGGCAGAACATTTAAAAGAGGTCAGCAGTGATGGAGATGGAAAATGGGAAAATAGGAGATGGTGTAACAAAGATGAATAGTACATGAAAAAACTAGAGGGAAATCTATAACCTTGATTCCCAAGGAATAAAAATATAATGAGGGCATTGCAAACCTTGTGCTCTGGGTAGTTTTTATTGCTAACATGACACAACCTGCAAAGATAGATCACCAATCTAAAAATTTCCTTAAAGGGATTGTTCTGTGGACATTCAGTAGTGAATTGTCTTGACTGGTAATTGACTTAGAAGACCATGGTCCATCTTTAAGCAGGTAGTCATGGGATATGTAAAACAGCTAACTGAACATATGCCAGGGAGTGAGAAATAGGAGAATGTGCAGGCAGCACTTTTGTGTGATATTAACTCCAAGTTCCTTCCTTGAGTTCATGAGATGTTTTCCTTGATGATGGACTATACACTACAAGTGTATATAAAAGAAAACTTTCATTTTTGTATTTGCTTTTTGTAAAAGTGTCATGAGTTCTCATCATTTTGACCAGTTGTAAATGTATGCATTAACCATTCCCAAGTGCAAAATGTAGCTTCTCTGATCAAAATTTAAAGAATCATATTCCTATAGATATTATACAATTTTTAAAAGGGAAAGGGAGTTTGCCTTTATAACCATTTAGTAAAATATCTCAAAAGATGGAAAGACTTCCCTTGTTCATGGACTGGCAGGATTAATAGGGTAAAAATGACCACCTTACCAAAAACAATCTACAGATTCAATGCAATCCCCATCAAAATTCCCACTCATTTCTCCATAGAGTTAGAAAGAGCAATTTGAAAATTCATTTGAAATAGCAAAAACCCAGGACAGTGAAAGCCATTCTAAACAATAGAAGAACTTCTGGGGACCTCAAGCTTTATTACAGAGCAATAGTGATAAAAATGCATAGTATTGGTACAGATATAGGCAGGTAGATCAATGGAATAGAATTGAAGACCCAGAAATGTACCCGTACACCTTTGGTTCCGTGATCATGGACAGAGGAACTTAAACCATCCTGTGGAAAAATAGACAGTACTTTCAACAAATGGGGATGGTTTAATTGGCAGTCAGCATTTAGAAGAATGCAAATCAACACAGTTTACCAACTTGTACAAAGCTCAAGTCCAAGTGGATCAAGGAACTCCACTTAACCAGACACACTAGAAATAATAGAATAGAAAGTGGGGACGAGCTTAGAACCTTTCCTGAACAGAACACCAATGGCTTATGCTCTAAGATCAAGAATTGACAAATGGTACCTCATAAATCGCAAAGCTTCAGTAAGTCCAAGGACACTGTCACTAGGACAATATGGCAGACAACAGATTGGAAAAAAAATTATCAATCTTATATCTGATAGAGGACTAATATCCAATAAATACAAAGAACTCAAGAAGTTAAACTCCAGAGAACCAAAAGACCCTATTTAAAAATCACATTCAGAGCTAAACAATAAATTTTCAACTGAGGAATATGGAATGGCTAGGAAGCACATAAAGAAATGTTCAGTACTTTTACTCTTTAGGGATATGCAAATAAAAACAACCCTGAGATTCTACTTCACACCAGTAAGAATGGCTAAGATAAAAAACTCAGGTGATAGCTGATGCTGGCAAGGGTATGGAGATAGAGAGGAACACTCTGCCAATATTGGGATTACAAACTGGTACAACCACTCTGGAAATCAGTCTTGTGGTTCCTCAGAAAATTTGACATAGGGCTACCTGAAGACCCAGCTATATCACTCCTGTGCATATTCCAAAATGATGCTTCAGCATATAAAAAGAACATATGTTCCAGTACATTTATAGCAGCCTTATTTAAGTAGCTAGAAGCTGGAAAGAACCCAGATGTCCTTTAATGGAGGAATGAATATAATAAAATGTGGTACATTTGCACAATAGAGTACTACTCACCTATTAAAATAATAACTTCATGAATTTTTTAGGCAAATGGATGAAACTAGAAAATATTATCCAGGGTGAGGTAACCTAGACACAAATGATCACACATGGTATTCCTTCACTCACTGATAAGTGGATATTAGTCCAAAAGCTCAGAGTACCCGCGAAACAATTCACAGACAACATAAAGTTCAAAAAGGAAGAGAAAAGTTTAGATGCTTCAGTCCTTCTTACAAAGGGGAACAAATACTGACTGGAGGAAATACAGAGACTTAGTAAGGAGCAGAGATAGAAGAAAAGGCCATCTAAAGATTGTCCCACCTGAGGATCCATCCCATATACAGACAACAAACCCAGGCACTATTGTGGATGCCATGAAGTACTTGCTGACAAGAGACTGATAAAGCTGTCTCCCAAGAGGCTCTGCTAGAACCTGACAAATACGGAGGCTCATGCATTCAGCCAAACATTAGACTGAGTACTGGGTTGCAATGGAGGAGTTAGAGAAAGGGCCGCAGGGGTTGAAGGGTTTGGAAAACCATAAGAAGAACAACAATATCAATGAAGCAGACCTTCCAGAAATCCCAGGGACTAAAACAACAACCAAAGTGTACATATGGGGGTACTCATATTTCCAACATCATATGTAGCAGAGGATGACCTTGTTGGATATTAATGGGAGGAGAGGTCATTAGTCCTGGGAAGGCTTCGCAGTTTAGGGGAATGCCAGGGCGGGGAGGCAGGAGGGGGTCTGTAGGTATATGAGTAGGGGAGCATCCTCATAGAACCAGTGGGAGGGAGGATGGGATAGAAAGCTTCTGCAGGGTAAATCGGGTATGGGGATAACATATGAAATATACATAAATAAAATATCCAATTTAAAAAAATGAAAGTTCAACCTTAGGGTCTGTGGCTTCCCTATCCATAGGCTTTTTGACAAGATTGAAAGTAAGAATTAGTGCCTTCCTGCATGCATTTCAATCTAGCCAAAAAGTATTAGCTTACACTGTAATGGCCATGGCCATGCTTACTATTGTTGTATCAAATAATACACCTTGCCTGTTAGGATGGTGTTGTATGTGAATGCAAGGTCCAGCACTAAGCCATAAAATTGTTATCTTTTCTCTCTGAACAAGATGAACAGTACTTTCTAATACTATAGAGCCTCTTATGATGGAGGGGCTCTCTCAGTCATCTTCAGTCATTGTGTAGCTTCCTGCTCTTTAATAGGACCTCAGTTTCTATCCTAGTACTTATTTTAAAACCTTCTACAACTCCATCCCCAGATGATCTGGATCCCTTTTCTGGCTTCTTTGGGTGCTGGTCCATATATGTAGCATTTAAACAAGCACAAATGCACAAATGCATAGAAATAAAATCATTTTAAAAAAGAAATTTCTTGACCCAAATGAAAACAAAAGCATTACTTATTATAACCTTTGGGGCAGAGTCATTGCAGTTCAAGAGGAATATTATGAGCTATGAGTATTTATATTGAAAAAAAAAAACTGGGACCTTCAAATAAATCAACTAATGATAAACTGTGAGATAATAGAAATCCTAAAACAAGAAAAAACCCCAAAGCAGTAGGTAACAGAAATAATAAAGATTAGAGCAGTTTCTATTGAAATGGAGACTAAGAAAAAAATCATATAATGATTTTAGTGAAATATAAGTATTTCCTTATTTAAAGTTGAAAATAAGTCATCAAAATGTATACTTACTTGCAATTTCATATATACACAAAATGAAGATAATAATCTATATTTGCAGAATGGAGTATTCATTGAAGTGCATAGGATAAGAATCGACACTAAAAGACTATATGTTTACTGTCAAGGTCTTTCCCTTGATATGTTAGTTCACAGCATTTACTTTATAAAAATAATTCAGAATAACTTAACTGATTTTAACTGTTCTATGAGTCAGAGGTATCTTCATGGCCAAGGATTATAAAGAATAAAACTCTACCTGTCCCTTAAAGAGGGAAAGAAATCAGAAGGCCCATGTCTCTCAGGTTGCTTTCTATGTTACAGTTAAAGTGAAATATTGAGAGAGAGGAAAGTTCTTGACTGGTTCTGTCTTCTTTAATTAAGTTAAGTGCAAGAAGATGGGTCCGGGTCTTTGTGTCTCTGTGTCAGGCAGAGGATATTCAGACAGAAAGAAATACAAAGACACAAAGAAAGACTCATTATAAAGGTCTAATAAAATTTTGGAGATGTAGATGTTTGGATTAGGGCCCGATAAACATCTGACACCATAATGTCCAGAGTCAGTTTGATACTTAAATGCAGAGACCACAGCTGGGCTCAGGTTATAGCATGCGGCATGAGTGGAAGGGGCAGAAACATGGACAGGTACAGTTCATAATAGAAGCCCCACAGTACACTGGTATAAAGAGTGAGTCTGAGAGACTGCCTTGAATCCTGATCCCACTGTTTTCTATGCTGTTAGCAGAATCATTTTCTGTGCCCAAGTTTTGTTTCTTTTTGGGATGCCATTCTCAATTACAGAGGCTTATTGGGGCTCAACTGATAAAATATATCCAAACATACATTAGAAATTTAAATATAAGTGCATAACAGAGAAATATGTATCATCTTTATTAGTGATTTTATTGAAGATTGGGTTAACATAAGGCAATTGTTAAGTAGTTATTTATGTAAGTAGACAATAATGCATTTAGGATGGAAATATTAATCTGCCATTTATGCATGCTTCCATATAGTTCATTACCTGCTTCCATATTATGTTAGCACTGAAATAATTAATAAAATAATTTCAAACAGTTTTAGTGCTGAACCTTGTAAGACAGAAGCCAAATGACTTTGATTTCAAAGCTGGGACCCTTCTAACCACCCTGTGTGTAGATAGTATTATGGACTTTGTGAGATGAATTTAATACAATCTTGTTTTAAATTCACTGACTCATAAAAGGCACAAATAATACATATCTAAAGTATGTAGCCACACTGGTCACACACTTTCTCTCTTCTTTTTCTCCTCCTCCTCCTCCTCCTCTTCCTTCTTCTTCTTCTTATTATCATTATCCCTTTCTTTCTGGATATAGTCCACAAAGAAGACATACAGAAGCACTGAGTTCTAAACATGCACCATGTGATTTTTACCTTTGCAATATCACACACCTTTCCCCATGCCTGAATGTCTCCAGCCATTGTCCCTTCACGTCAGCCAAAGTTTACTGTTTAGAGCAGGTTACTGCTCCGACACTTGTGCATCTGCTTTCTACAACCTCTAAGCGCAATTTACAATCTGCTTCTCTTTTGCCACCACTAACACCTCATGAAATAACCAATTCCTATGGGAATTTTCTTACTGCAAATGAAACAACCTATCAGCAAGCATGAGAAGGGAAGAATCTTCTATATTCTGCATTTCTTATGCACAGGGGATATCTATGGGAGGGAACTGGGGAATACGTCTCCCATGGATTTCTATGCAACAACTTACAACTAGAACAAGAAAAAAAATAGGAATATTTTGAGCTTTTAAAACTTATCCATCACTCATGATCATTGTAGTACAGCATTGCCTATGTAGAATTTAATTGGATTTTATTAAATAGTAAATTGTCACATGTGTAAAATGTGGAGGTGGGTGATGGATGCAGACACCTAAAAATATTTTAACATGTCAAAGGAACAACAAACTCATTAGAACTGTAATTTATGGCTGTCACGTGGCTATGCCTTAACCTACACAGAGCCAAACCACAGTTTTAGTTAGGACATCATGGTTAGCAAGTCCAGGATAGTCAGAATAGCTCAACTGTATTGTTTGAATATGGTGCATCTTCTGTCTTTGTCTGTAATTTCAGAACACTTTCTCTGACACTTTTTTATATATGTAAGACTCTGAATGTCACTAAGTCTTTATATTGCTAAATAAATTAGCAACATCTTTCTTGTTTCTCTTTTAAAGTCTATTGGTTTCTTTTGGGAACTTATTTTATTTTTCTTTCCACAGCTAACACACTAAAGAACTAACCTCTAGAAAAATTATGTTTAGATATTAAATTTTTCTTTCCACAGCTAACACACTAAAGAACTAACCTCTAGAAAAATTATGTTTAGATATTAAATTCTTCAAGAAACGAGAAGATTAAAGACAGTCATAATTAGGTGGGCAATCCAATATTCCAGGAAAGTTAGCAAGAGGAGTAAGAGATCTCAATGCTCCTGCCTCAGTGGGCACACAAAAAATTCAGAAAGGTGACTCGCAAAACACATTTGGACCTCCAGGTGCAAACTAGTGACAAAATGAGTGACTGTAACTTAGGCCATTCAGCCATCAGCATTTTGTTATGATATGTTAACATACAAACATAGTTAACAGTGTAAAACATCAAGTTGGAACATGTATGATGGTAAATTTTACCATATGTATTTCATCATGAATGGAGCTGTCAATCAGATAAGTAAACATTTATTTGCATCAGCCAAGTAAAATTCCTCTGTTACCGTCCCAGATTCCAGTCTCTCCCTTCTGCCTAGAGGCAAATACTGTTTTGATGTGTGTCACTGTGGATTAAATTTTGTCCAGAGAGATTACACATAAGTGAAGCTCAAAACAAATGCTCTTTGTCTTCTGAATGTATCCCCTCTTACATTGTGCCTAAAGTTTGTCTAGGTTACTTCATGTATTAATTTATATACTCATGGAGAGATTTTTTTCATAAAGATATTCAGTTGTTTTTTGCTGAATTAATTAATAATAATTCTTTGATTGAACAGGTTGTCCTTTTTGTTGATAATTACATAACTAGGTTGCTGTGAGTGTGTTTATGGAAACTTACATTTTTATATGAAACTTTTTTTGCTGTCTGAATTACTGTTTTATAAGAAATTATGTATTTTACTAATTAAAAAATAAAATTAATATAAAATTAAAATAAATTTCCTCATCCCCCCTTCTTTATTCTTCCTTCACTCCCTCCTGTGTACTCTCCCTTTCTCCCACTCAAAATTCTGGCCTCATTTCTTCACTTGTTATTGTTATACATACACACATACACATATGTGTGTGCAAACATACACACATACACACAATTTCTAAATACATAGAGAAAACCTTATTTGTCTGTATTTATATTATACCAAAACTCACTGTTCAGTATTTAATAACTAATTAGTGACTTTTGCCCTTTATTTTTTCAAATGTGTCTGTAATAAAGAATGTGAGCAGGTACACCTGTGTGTGTGCACAAGAAAGTGTGCATGTTCATTACATCCATGTATGTGCACTATCACTAATTCTCTTCATATTTGCTGGTGGTAGATATATAACAGTCTCCACCTGTGTAAAACAAAAATTCCTTAGATAAGAGGCAAATATCTATACTTATTGGTGGGTCAGTATAAGGGCTGGAATTTAAATTGCATGGAGACTATCTGCCTCCCAGAGTGCTGGGATTAAGTATCTGGGTCACCACTGTACCCAGGTCACAGCTGATCTTTTCCTTTCCACACTCAACATCTCTTTTCTTAACATCTCTTGCTCTCTTCTGATTATCTACTATCTAGTCAGCTAACCATCTTCTAGATTATTTATTTACTTAACATCCATTTAAGGAAAACAATCATTTTAATGTCTGTTTTCTTTAAAAATTGACTTTGAGAACCAAATATTAAGTTTTATTCATATGAATGTCTATGTTCTGGAATGTTATATGTTCCAAAAAACATATTCACAGAAAATATATAGAATGAAAAGAAAAGAAATGCAACAGTAGCAGGCTGTTCACTAAGACCCATGGAAGGTGAATAGGTGTACAATACAGGCACTGATTGCCTTCTATTGAGTGGGGTCAAGTCCAACTTGACTGATATGTTTTATCCTCAAGATGTAATTGCCACTATTTCCTCCTTCAGGATATCTTGCCATGCTAATTGTTTGTGGTGGTTAATAAGCTTTGTAGTTTAGTGGTATGGCCGACCACTCGATTACATCTTGGCATCTCATATAGCACCTTCAGAGTCCATGAGAGCTAGTCCTCATAGAGGAAGCTTTCAGGTCAGTACCATTTGATTCTTCCAAGTGGTGTGTCTGATGTGTGTTGTGTCTTTAGCTCTAGGGTATTAAATTCAAATTCTGGGAGGAAATCAAAGGTAATAATAATACTCATATGCTTTTGCACTTTTTGACCTAAACTTTACAAGGAGATGCCCCTCTCCCTTGGGTTTTTATTAAATAATATATGGCTCTTGAGAGAAATTCAAATGAGGTAACACAATTTAACACACACACACACACACACACACACACACACACACACACACACACACACAAATAGGCTATGTGATACTGAGATGGCAGCCAGATCATTGGAGTGCTCTCTCTCAGTGACTGAAGGAGAGAATTCTTAAAAAGTGGTGACCCTGGCCTGTCATTTTCTTTTACATTCTTCTTTGCCATGTGACTTCTTTTGCCTTATCATATTAGTTCTTTTCTGGTGCCATCTGCCATCCTGTAGTGTAGCAATAATATTTTTAGTGGAAACCAAAATGAGACCTTCTGCCTCCAAAATTCTAAGGAATAAAACTTTTTTCTTAACATGACACATATCTATAGATCCTTTTATTATAGCATGAAAATGGGATATATAATATCACTCTGTGTTAAATTCAATAATTTATTCCAAATAAAGAAAGTTTATTCTAAGAACAAAACATTTTGTCTTCAGTTATTATTCTCAATTAGTAAATTGTAGAGTAGATTAATATAATATAAACAAAAGTTGAGGATAAATGCTTTAAAGAATTAATGTAATGAAGAATATTCAAAGATGCCAATTGGTTGATGAAAACAATATACAGAATAAGACAAAATATTTAGTGAGTGATAACAAAAGTGTTTTCTTTGTTCATTCTCAATATTAAACCAATGGTTAGATAACCAAACATGGAGTTTGGCAAAAACTACAGGAATGAAATACGGCTATGATTGTGTCCTAGTCCTAGTAAGCTTGAGGAGGCAGGAATTATTCCTCATTCAAGAAGGAACTAGAATCACCAGGAACAGCTGAGATCCAGGAACACAGGTCTGGTGAGACTGTGCTGCAAGTAGCCAGGGCACAGAGAGGTCTGGGCCAAGTGCTGGAAAGGCACGCCCATCCCCCATTAGTTCAGTGGAGCAGGAACTCTGCCATACAAACACAGTTTGCACTCAGAGGGCCATTGCAGAACTAAAGCTCAAGTTATTTGCCTCCAAAAACAGTGAAGATCCAGGAACAGAGGCCAGGTACACAGGAGACAAGAAAACCAATCACTGACAACAAGATGCGAAGAGGAAAGCAAAAATACTCACCCATGGGAAGCCAAGAAAACCTGAAAACACCAGAACCTAGCTCTCCCATCACAGTAAACAACAAAAGGCCACACACTCCAGAAAAAAAAGACTCAGACTCAAAATCATACCTCAAGATGATGATAGAGATCCTTAAACAAGAAAGGGAGAAAAAGCATAAAGAAATAGAAGCTGGTAAAGAGGAAACACAAAAAACACTCAAACAAATCTAAAAACTAGAGGAAAACAGAACCAAAGAGATGGCGAATTTGAAGAGGGAATTTAAAAAGGAAATGGAAACAATAAAGAAAAGACTAAAAGAGACAGCCCTAGAGGTAGAAAACGTAAAAAAGAAATCAGGAGTCAGAGATGGAAGGATCTCCTACACACTACAGGAGATGGAAGAGAGGATCTGCGGGGTGCCAAAGACAACAACAAAAAAAAAAAAAAAAAAAAAAAAAACATAGACAAAAATATGAGAATATGCAAAAGCCAAAAAGCTCCTAACCCAAAATGACCAGGAGATCCAAGAAACAATGAGAAAACCAAACATAAGGCTAACAGGAATAGAAGAGGACAAAAAGTATCAACTAAGAGGCACAGTAAATATCTTCAACAAAATCGCAGAAGAAAACTTTTCTACTCTTAAGAAGGGGATGACCATGAACATATAAAAAAGTCTATAGAACTCCAAATTGAGTGGACCAGATAAGAAATTCCTCCCAGCATATAATATTCAAACGCCAAGTGCCCAAATCAAAGAAAGAATACTAAAAGCAGTAAGGGAAAAGGGAAATGTAACATATGAAGGCAGACCAATCAGAATCACACCTGACTTCTTAACAGAGACTATGAAAGCTAGAAGATCCTGGACAGACACCATGCAGACCCTAAGAGAACACGAGTGTCAACCCAAGTTGCTATACCCAGCAAAACTCTCGTTCATTATAGATGGAGAGACCAATATATTCCAAGACAAAACTATATTTAGACAATGTCTGACCAAAAACCCAGCACTACAATGAATTATAGGTGGAAAACCAAATACAAGGAAGGAAACTATATCCTAGTAAGAACAAGAAAGTACCTAAGCAAGAAAACCAAAAGAAGAAAGACACGCAGGCACAATTCTACCTCTAAAAGCAAAAATAGCAGAAAACAGGAACCACTATTCTTTAATATCTGTTAACATAAATGGACTCCATTCCCAAATAAAAACATATAGGCTATCAGATTGGATACATAAACAGAATCCAGCATTTTCCTGCACACAGGGAACTCATCTCAGAGACAAAGACAGATACTATCTCATAGTAAAAGGTTGGAAAAAAACCTTCCAAGAAAATGACCCCAAAAGTAAGGTGGAGTGGCCATTCTAATATCAAATAAAGTAAATGTTCTACATAAAGTTGTCAAGAAAGATATGGAAAGACACTTTTTACTCATTCCAGGGAAAATTTGTCAGGAAGAACTCACCATACTTAACATATATGCTCCTTCTACAAAAGCAATTATAATCATAAAAGAAACCCTACTAAAGCTCAAAAAATACATTGCACCTCACACAATAATAGTGGGAGACAAAACACCTCACTCTCACCATTGGACAAATCATGAAAACAGAAACTGAACAAGGACACAGTAAAACTAGCAGAGGTTATGAACCAATTGGAATTAATAGACATCTACAGACCATATCATCCTGAAACAAAAGAATACATCTTCTTCTCAGAACCTCATGGCACCATCTCCAAAACTGATCATACAATACGTCACAAAATGAGCCTCAATAGATAGGAGAAGATTAAAATACTCTCATGCATTCTATCATATCCCCATGGTCTAAGACTCTTCTTTACTAACAACAAAACACCCAAATACACATGGAAACTAAAGAATGCTCTATTAAATGATAGCATGGTAAAAGGAGGAATAATGAGAGAAATTAAGGATTTTCTAGAATTTAATGAAAACAAAAACACAACATACCCAAACCTATAGGATGTAACGAAAGAGGTAATGAGAAGAAAACTCGTACCTCTAAGTGCTTCAAAAAAAAAAAAAAAAAACTGGACAGAACATACACTAGCAACTTGTCAGAAAAGTTAAAAGCTCTAGAACAAAAGGAAGCAGATACATCCAAGAGGAGTATACAGCAAGAAATAGTCAAAATTATAGCAGAAATAGACCAAATAGAAACAAAAATAACCCATCAAAGAATCAACAAAACCAAGAGCTGGTTCTCTGAGAAAATTAATAAAATTGATAAACCCTTAGCAAGACTAACTAGAGGGCAAAGAGAGAGTGCCCAAATTTACAAATCAGAAATGAAAGTGGAGACGTAACAACTGAAACTGAGGAAATTCAAGAAATCAACAGATCCTACTACAAAAGCCTTTACTCAAGAAAGCTGGAAAATCTGGAGGAAATGGATGAATTCCAAGACAGAGAGCAGATACTAAAGTTAAACTAGGAACAGGTAAATCATCTAAATAATACTATAACACCTAAAGAAATAGAAGCAGTCATCAAATGCCTCCCAAACAAAAAAAATCCCAGGTCCAGATGGGTTCAGTGCAGAATTCTACCAGACATTTATTGATTACCTAATACCAATACTCTCCAAACTATTCCACAAAATAGAGTCAGATGGAACACTATTTAACTCATTTTTCAAGGCCACAATAACCCTCCTTCCCAAACCTACAAGAAAAGAGAACTTCAGACCAATCTCAACTATGAACATTGATGCAAAAATACTCAACAAAATCCTTGCAAACAGAATCCAAGAACACATCTAAAGGATCATTCACCATGATCAAGTAGACTTCATCTCTGGGATGCAGGGATGGTTTAATATATGGAAATCTCTCAATATAATCAAAAATATAAACAACCTAAAAGAAAAAAATGACATGGTCACCTCACTAAATGCTGAGAATGCATTTGACAAAATTCAACACCCCTTTATGTTAAAAGTCATGGAAACAGCAGGAATCCAAGGCATAACTAATCATAATAAAAGGAATATCGAGCAAACCAGTAGCCAACATTAAACATAATGGTTAGAAACTTGATGCAATCTGACTAAAATCAGAGACTAAACAAGGCTGCCTACTCTCACCCTACCTATTCAAGGTAGTACTAGAAGTCATGGCAGGAGCAATTAGACAGAAAAAGGAAATCAAATGGATACAAATTGGAAAGGAAAACAGTAAAAACATCACTTTTTGCAGATGACATGATAGTGTACGTAAGCAACCCGAAAAATTCAACCAGAGAACTTCTACACATGATAAACAAATTCAGCAAAGTGGCTGGATATAAAATTAACTCAAACAAATCAGTAGCCTCCCTCTATTCAAAGAACAAACATGCAGAAAAAGAAATTAGGAAAAGATACCTATCATAATAGTCACAAAAATATGAAATACCTTGGTGTGAGTTTAAGTAAGCAAGTGAAGGACCTGTATGACAAGAATTTCAAATCTCTAAAGATGGAAATCGAGGAAGATCTCAGAAAATGGAAAGATCTCCCATGCTCATGGATTAGAAGGATCAACACTGTAAAAATCACCATCTTACCAAAAGCAATCTACAGATTCAATGCAATCCCTATCAAAATTCTAACTCAATTCTTCATAGAGTTGGAAAGAGCAATGTGCAATTTCATCTGGAATAACAGAAGACCTAAGATAGCAAAATCCATCCTCAACACTAAGAAAATATCTGTGGGAATTATTATTCCTGACCTCAAGCTATATTACAAGGCAATTTTTCTAAAAACTGCAGGGTACTGGTACAGAAATAGGCATGTGTATCAATGGAATTGAATAGAAAATCCATTAATGAGCCCACACATATATGGTCCCTTGATTTTTGACAAAGGTGCTGTAAATATTCAATGGTAAAAGGACAGCCCCCTCAACAAGTAGTGTTGTTCCAACTGGCACTCAGCATGCAGAAGAATGAATATAGACCCTTTCTTATCCCCTTGTACAAAGCTCAACTGCAAGTATGTCAAAGATCTTCACATTAACCCATGTACAGTGAAATCATTAGAAGAGAAAGTAGGGAAAACCTTAGAACACATAGGCACAGGAGAATATTTCCTGAACAGAACACCAATGGCTCATGCTCTAAGATCAAATATCGACAAATAGGACTTAAAGAGATTGCAGAGTTTCTTAAGGCTACGGACACTGTCAAGAAAACAAAATGGCAGTCAATAGATTGGGAAGAGGTCTTACCAACCCCACATCTATTAGAGGCCTAATATCCAAGGTATACAAAGAACTCAAGAAGTTGGACACCAGAGAATCAAAGAACTCTATTAAAAATTGGTTACAGAGTTAAACAAAAAGTTCTCAGTTGAGGAATATCAAATGGCTGAGAAGCATCTAGAAGTACTCAACATCATTAATAATCAGGGAAAAGCAAATCAAAACAAACCTGAGATTACAGCTCACACCAACCAGAATGGCTAAGATCAAAACTTAGATGACAGCAGATGCTGGCGAGGATGTAGAGAAAGAGGAACACTCCTTTATTGCTGGTGGGGTTATAAAGTGGTACAACCACTCTGGAAATTAGTCTGGTGATTCCTCAGAAAATTGAACATAGTACAACCTGAATACCCAGTTATTCCACTTCTGAGCATATATGCCAGAGAAGCTCCAACATACAACAAAGACACATGTACCACAATGTTCATAGCAGCCCTACTTATAATAGCCAGAAGCTGGAAAGAAGCCAGATGTCCTTCAGTAGATGAATGGATACAAAAATTGTGGTATATTACACAATGGAATACTACTCAGCTATCAGAAACAATGACTTTATGAAATTCTTAAAATAAAATAAGGAGGCATATAGAGAATATCATCCTGAGTGTGATAACCCAGTCACAAAAAAGCAGACATAATATGCAGTCACTGATAGTTGAATACTAACCCCAGAAAGCTCTGAACACCCCAGAAACAACTCACAGTTTATATGAAGTTCAAGAAACACAAAGGCCAAAAAAATGAAGAAGAAAAGAAAAGAAAAAAGGAAAATGAAAAACCATTATGTTTAATCTTTACACGCCAGAAAAACTTTGACTATTTCTAAGTTACATCTTTTTTTACATGTACTTTATGCTCATTGTAACTAGTAAGATTTTAATGCATACTATCAAACCTTAAAAAATCAAATACTGACAAAAATGTATTCACATACTTTTATGCATAAATTCTTAAAATCTGTAAAAAAAAAAAAAAAAGAGAAGGAACTAAAATACCTACTCTAGATATGAGAAGAAAACGCTCATGATAAATCCTGGCAAGCATTCTATGTAACTACAGACTAGTCACGGCTAGAATGAACACACACTAGACAATTCCAGCCTCACTGGTTATTAGCATGAACACTCTTCTTGCTATAGTTAGACTTGTCCTACTTGCTGAGAGTAAATGAGATACAAAGAAGTCAAGAAGCAGTGAGGAGCCCTCCCAGAACCAAGTTTCTTTGCTTTAATTGGCCATTGAACTTTTGGATAAATCATACAGTCTACCGGAAAGAGGCTTGTAATTAAATCAAGGCACACAAGCTACACAAACAAATTTGCTATTCAACAACTTCACAATTCAAGACATACCTACTTTGATACTTATTTTTGACAGTAAAAGAAAAATGATGCTTAGGTATTTGCATAAATAAATTATGCTTTTATAAAGCATAGACAAGAAATTGTCATTTCTTAAACATTTTTTGTAGACATAGAAGATATGTAGTATGTGTTTTCTTAATTTAATGCATTTTTACGTCATATAAACTATCCTTACCTCTCACTTGCCTGACCACCATTCCTACTACTTCAACGGCAATAGTTGTTCTTACATATACATTTAAAAAAATCAATATATTAATTGAACCTGGTGTGTCATTTATTGTTAGCTCCATGCACATGTTTCTAGGGCTAATAACTTGATATTGGCTAATACTCAAGAGGCTTATCCCTGGGGAAGTCTAATGCTTTCTCTGTCAATAATTATTGATCATCCATTCCTCTCTGTCTAAGGGTGCCTCATGAGATTGGAATGTATTTGGTCCTTCTCCAGTATTACTACTTTAAGCATAAATTATGATACTCAATTAGAATGTTGGTGGTTCAGCCTCTTTTATGGCTTCACAAGATCACAGTCTATGTACTTGGTTCATGATTCTGGAGGCTGGAGCTTTCAAACAGCATGATGTCAACATTTGTGTGGGTTCTGGTGAATCCTTCTTTCCTTGATTAATGTCTTTGTTTCATGTGAAAACGGACCAGGAGCCACAATCATTCAGAAAGTGAGAGAACCTGATGGAACAGAAAGATGGACAGATTCGGGAGTCAGAAACAATACACTTCATAGTAACAGACACTTAAAGGAACGTATTACAATTTCTGGAAAATTCCCTTCAAGGAAGGTGACCTCATTGACAAAATTACCATTCACTAGGCTACTATTTTGAAAAATAATTTAAAGTTGATATTATGGTGTAATTACATCATTTCACTCTTCCTTTTCCTCCCTCAAAATCTTTCTATACACACCTTATTAATCTCTTTTAATTTCATAGTCTGTTTTGTTCATTAATTGTTCTTGCATGCACACACACACACACACATACACACACACATTACCCTGTACTCTTAAAAGTTTCACCGTCTCTTGACCTCACCATATTTAAAGTCTGTTTTCCATCACAAGAACCATTGAGCAACACACTCAAACCATATCCAGCCTATGTAGACTCTACCTGGGAGTTTCGGGATGTCAAGAAATACCAACTTAAGTCAAGGACAGTTGAAGCCCAGTAATTCAGAGACGAGAATAAGTCTTACATCTGGGGTCCTTATTTCTAGCATGAGTTTATTTTGACATTGCTGGTTTTGGCTTTGAGAGATCTGATCCCAAATGTTTATTTTCTCTTACCATTTTTATGCACATGAATTCTGGAGCAGCCTTCAGGGACACTTTTAACCCGTATAAAACACATAACTATGTATTTTATAATTTTGTTTAAATTGTTAATAATATTGCAGCTGTTTGGCCATAACTGCCTGTTCTATTTGATGACATGTTATGAATGATTTTCATTTTTTTCCATTCCAATAAATAGAGCTCTTTGCTGTTATTTTTGGTAACTGCCTTCTGTACCATTGTATGGTGTTGAATAATTTGTTCCACTCCTCCTGGCTTATTTTTCAATGTTAAGCATAGTTAATATTTGGGTTTTAACTAGAACCAAATATGCAGCTGTGGATGCAAGCAACTAAAAAGAAAAAACAACTTTCTATCATCTCTTCTTTATTTCATTTCCCACAGCTTTTTAGAGTTAAGCATAAATGGCAATGTTTCAGAATTACTTTCAGAAATCTGAAATGTTTTATAAGGACTTAAAAGGAGGCAGAGGGTGCAAAGAAATCTTTGACTCAAGATGGCTTCCCTCCTCCCTGGATAAAGTATGTGTTATTAAATTCATGAGAATATTCACATCGCCCATTCTCTCCAATCTCTATGTATCCTTACACACTAAGGCGTAGAGGTGTATTCATCAGAGCCATTGGTCAAAGGAGGTTTAAAGATTCTTCAGGAAGATACATTATGTGGCACTAAACAGGTAACAAACCTCAATGTCGCAATGATAATCTCTTTTCCCTCTGCTAGCCTACTTCTCCCTAGAAAAGTATATAAAGCAAAACAGAAAACAATCAAACAAAACGCTAATCCTAGACTATATATTTGAGGTACCACTTAAAAAAATTAGATAAATGGGCTGCATTAAAACTAACAGACTACATGGTATTAATAATTATATAATTCACTATCATAAGCAAAATTATGTTAGTAAAACTGAGACACGTGGACAATCCAAATGTATAAGATTTCAAATAAAATCTTAAGAAGTCATTGCTGAGGCATCTTATTCTCTTCTGCAGCTGAGAAACTGGTTGGAAACAAAAGTCAAACTTCTCCCTGTCTGGATTTACTATCTGGATTTCTACGTGCTTAAATGATTTTGTAAGTTTGTTTTATAATTTTAGACCTTTATTCTAACTGGGTAGAATCAATTGCTTATGTTTTCGTACTTGTTGTTGCTGTTAAATTATTTTCACAGACATAATTCAGGGTAGCATTTATTTGTTATTAAACTTCAAACTGTAATATATATGTTTATATTTTAAAGGGCAATATCTAAGCCCATGATTTTTCAAGCTTCCTAATATTGTGACCCTTTATTAAAAAAAAGTTTCTCATGTTGTGGTGACCTCCAGCCATAAAATTATTTCCATTGCTACTTCATAACTGTATTGTGTTACTTTATTAATGTAAATATCAGATATTTAGGATTTCTGATATTGATCCCTGAGAAAAGGTTGTTCAACTCCCAGAGATCGTGTGACCCACAGGTTGAGAACTCACCAAAGTATTCTCTTGCTACAGAGGAAAGACAAAAGAGTACTTTATAGGTTTCACCACTAGAGGGAGAGCTGACAACGATTTTGAGCCTATAATCTATGTGGCTTTCTTTCTTTAAATCAGAAAGAGATTGAGATTGAGAAATGTATGTATGCTCCATGAAAGCCTTCCTTTGATTTATTTTTGCATCTTTATCAAATTTGAATATCTTTCAGAAACTTTAGGTGGTTCACCTATGGCCACCCATCCAGCACTCCATTATTCTTTCTATAACCCTCATGGTTCACCTTTGGTTACTAATTCACTATGATCTATCATGATCACATGGGAGTGTTTCTAGGTTTCCCTTGCTCTGTTATGAGGTCGTAAAGGCTAATAGGGATGTAATAGATTCACTCTTTCTAGCACAGAGCTGACACTTGGTTAGTGCTCAGAGAATAAAGACAGAAGAAAATGAATGAATGTGGAAGAAGTGATGTAATGGATATAAAATAACTCAAAAGAAACTTGTTTTAGAATAAAGTGTGGGTAGAAGATAATGTTGACTTTTCTGATGGAGGTCTTGAAAACTTCAAAGATAGGGAAAGTATCTGGAGAAATAAGGAAGTAGATAGTCACTGTTTTAGTTCATTTTTAATCTTTCATAACATGAAAGTGTTGGCTACCTCAAATGCTTTGAGGTTCCCTGGCTAAACTGAGGCTCCAGTACAAAGCATCTTACAATTCCATCATGATGGAAATGAAAGAATGTTGGATGGCTTCATTTACAGTGTGGCTTTCACATGATACCTCTTCCTTCTGGAATACATGTGAGCTGATGTCTGTTATATTGGGAAATCAACAGGTTCTTTCATGGGGGAAAGTTGTTCCTACTAGCACATTACTTTGTGGTCCTTGTTTGATTCCTGCTTAGATTGTATCTGTTTGGAAATCTCTCTGTTATTAGTAACATGACCTGTGTTCTCTCAGGTGTGTTGGGAAATCCTAGGCTACATAGTCTCTTCTTCAGATGGAGTATGCAAATCCAGTACACAGCGACAATAGGAACTAAGTTCATGGTATTTTCCTTATGGACCAGAGGCAAGGAGACTTCTGTCAGCTGGAACCTTGTCTCTCACATTGGTCAGATAAAATCTGAGTAAGAGAAGATACAACATTACCTCATCAATTTTGGCTTACAATAAAAAAATGTGTTCTCCCCTTTTCTTTTCTTTTTTTTTTCTTATTTAATCTAAAGACTCCCTTTAGTCTATTGAATATAAGATTCTCAATCCTATTGTGCCAGAGAGTTAGCCCTTTATGTCCCATCTCATCAACTGTCATCTATGTCTTGGCAGGCAGATAATTGCTTAGTTAAAATGCTGTAATGGATAAGATTGAAGAGAAGACATCCAAGTCATGCCTTGCTATAGACCCGTTCTGGGATTGACACTCACTCATTAATTCCTTCCTCATAATATATATGAACACCTACGCATTCAATTAGCATTATGTCAAAAACCCACTTTCCTGTGTCTTCAGTGTGTGAGACCATGAACCTCTTCACCCAATGTGTTTTAGAATCTGGATTTTAGAACTAGGCATCTATTTCTTATTCTAATATTTCTGTCAGATATCAAAGGAGTTTAATTTACCCCGACTCATGGTCCAGCATAGAGTGCTATTGGTCCCTCACTTGTATATGAGTGCTAAGTTATTCAATTATTCAATATAAACTATTTTAAATGGATCTTCTGTGATATACTGTGATGTACATGTGCTTAATTCTTGTTTGAAACACTAAACTTTAATGCTTTGTCTATTTTTGTTTTTCAAATCTAACACCACTTTTCCGTTTCTTTTTTTTTTTTTTTTTTTTTGTCTTCAGATTTCTTAATTTCTTTTTTAAAACTGTAAATGTCAAAGCCACAAACATTGATAAGTTTTCCCTAATGTCAACTTCAAGACTCTCCAAAATCAATACCAGAATATAATTAGTCTGTCATAGGCTGGATATCTGAGCTCAAGAACATTTACAGCAAATTTCTATTTCAGGTGATTTCCCTTACTTTATTTTACCACCAGCCATTCTCATCCTGTCTGTGACCCCCTGACACTCATTTTACAGCAGAAACTCAACTCTTTGCTCTGATCCCTCAGATCCTTACCCTGTGTATTAGACGGGTGAAGGAAAAATTTGGTATGTAGTTACCCAGGAAAATGGCAGAGGCACTGTATCAGGAGCCAGGATCAGGACACTGAGACTTCACATCTCAGTCACACACAGGGTGTGGAATAAAGCTTTGAACTCTCAAAGCTGGTACTTAATGCTGCATTTCCTCCAGTAAGGCTACATTTCGTATGCATTCTATAATCTTCGTCAAATGCTGCTACTAATTCGGTACCAAGGTTTTATGTACTTGACCCTATAAGGGAGACTCTTATTCAAGCCCATACACAATGTGACTCAAGACTGAGTGTATAAAAAAAGCCTTGTTAAGCATCTACTTGTGAACTAGGGTTTGGGGTGTTAGAGCTGCATGTTCATCATCAAACAGCTATGTCAGCTAGAATCCTTTTAAAGGCTTCAAGGAAACAAGATTGGCACTGCTGATGTCCATAAGAGATGACATGGAGATGGATGGACTAGAGAGAGAGGGGAGAGAGAGAGGGAGAAGGGTGGCATTTGCTCTTCTAAAACCAACTATTTAAATCTGTTGACACCAGGATCACAATAAACTACATTTGTTATATCTGATGATGACAATTTAATGATATAAAAAATTATCCCGAGGACATATACATTAAGGTCTAATTTTCTTTCATTGTGGCTACAGGGAGATCCAAGCTCCCTGCAAGAAACATTGAAAACATGTTTTAAAACACAGTAAAATGATATACAAATTTTGGACCTTTCATCAGTCAGTGATATCAGGTCCAGAGATCAGACTTTTTTTTTATGGTTTTCTTTTTTTCTTTTTCTTTTTCTTCTTCTTCTTTTTTTTTTTTTTTTTTTTTTTTTTTTTTTTTTTTTTTTTTAGTTTTTGAACAACTTTATTTTAAAAAACAAAGATAAATGTACAAATTTTAAGTATTTTTGCATAAAAGTATAAGAATAGATTTTTGTCAATGTTGGGCTTTTTTTTCCCAAAGGTTTGATAGTATGCATTAAGGTCTTACTATTTACAATGAGCATAAAGTACAGGTAAAAGAGGATGTAACCCGGAATTAGTCAATGTTTTCTTGGTGTGTAAGGATTGAGCATAATGATTTTTTTTCTTTATTTTCTTTCTTTTATTTTTTTTCTTGAGCTTCACACAGTCTGTGAGTTGTTTCTGGAGTGTTCAGAGCTTTCTGGGGTTAGTATCCCATTATCAGTGACTGCATATTATGTCTGTTCTTTTGTGACTGGATTATCTCACACAGGATGATATTCCCTAGATGTATCCATTTTCTTAAGAATTTCATTAAGTCATTGATTCTGATAGCTGAGTAGTACTCCATTGTGTAAATGTACCACGATTTTTGTATCCATTCATCTTCTGAAGGACATCTGGGGTCTTTCCACCTTCTGGCTATTATAAATAGAGCTGCTATGAACATTGTGGTTCATATATCTTTGTTGTGTACTAAAGTGTCTCTGGGGTATATGCCCAGAAGTGGAATAGCTGGGTCTTCAGGTAGTACTATGTCCAATTTTCTGAGGTATCGGCAGACTGATTTCCAGATTGGTTGTATTAGGTTGCAACCCCACCAACAGTGGAGAAGTGTTCTTCTTTCTCTGAAACCTTGCCAGCATCTGTTGTCATCTGAATTTGGATCTTGGCCAATCTGACTGGTGTGAGGTGGAATCTCAGGGTTGTATTGATTTGAATTTCCCTGATGGCTAAGGATGTCGAGCACTTGCTCAGATATTTCTCAGCCATTCGATATTCCTCAGCTGAGAAGGTTTTGTTTAGTTCTGTACCTCATTTTTTTAATAGGGTTATTTTATTCTCTGGTGTCTAGCTTTTGAGTTCTTTGTATACCTTGGGTATAAGGCCTCTATCTGATGTGGAGTTGGTAAAGATCTTTTCCCATTCTTTTGGCTGCCATTTTGTTTTCTTGACAATGTCCTTAGCCTTACACAAACTTTGCAATCTCATTAAGTCCCATTTGTTAATCTTTGACCTTAGAACTTGAGCCAGTGGCTTTTTGCTCAGAAAATTTTCTCCTGTGCCTATGTGTTCTAAGGTTTTCCCTACTTTCTCATCTAATAGTTTCAGTGTATCTGGTTTAATGTGGAGATCTTTGATCCACTTACATTAAGCTTTGTACACGGAAATAAGAAAGGGTTTATTTTCATTCTTTTGCAAGGAGAGTGACAGTTGGATCAGCACCATTTGTTGAATAGGCTGTCCTTTTTCCATTGAATTTTACAGCTCCTTTGTCAAAAATCAGGTGACCATATACCTGAGGGCTCAGTTCTGGATTTTCTATTCTATTCCATTGATCCACATGCCTATTTCTATGCCAGTACCATGCAGTTTTCTGCACAATTGCCTTGTAATATAGCTTGAGGTCAGGGATAGTGATTCCCGCAGATGTTTTCTTACTGTTGAGGATGGATTTCACTATTCTAGGTCTTTTGTTATTCCATATGAAATTGCAATTCATCTTTCCAATTCCATGAAGAACTTGGTTGGAATTTTGATGGGGATTGCGTTGAATCTGTAGATTGCTTTTGGTAAGATGGCCATTTTTGAAAAGTTGATCTTTCCAATCCATGAGTATGGGAGGTCTTTTCATTTTCTGAGATTATCCTAAATTTCCTTCTTTAGAGGTTTGAACTTCTTGTCATACAGGGCCTTCACTTCCTTAGTTAGAGTCACACAAAGGCATTTCATAGTTTTTGTGAGGATTGTGAAGGGTACCTTTTCCCTAATTTCTTTTTACACATGTTTGTCCTTTGAGTATAGGAAGGCTACTGATTTGTTTGAGTTAATTTTGTATCCAGCCACTTTGCTGAACTTGTATATCAGCTGTAGGAGTTCCCTGGTGGAATTTTTGGGGTCACTTAAGTACACTATCATGTCATCGGCAAAGAGTGATGTTTTTATCTCTTCCTTTCTGATTTGTATCCCCTTGATCTCCTTTTGCTGTCTAATTGCTCCAGCCAGGACTTCCAGTACTAAGTTGAATAGGTAGGGGGAGAGTGGGCAGCCTTGTCGGATCCCTGATTTTAGTGGGATTGCTTAAAGTTTCCCAGAGTTAAGTTTGATGTTGGCTGTTACTTTGCTGTATATTGCCTTTATTATTTTTAAGTATGGACCTTGGATTTCTGTTCTTTCCAGGACTTTTAACATGAAGGGGTGTTGAATTTTGTCAAATGCTTTCTCAGCTTCTAGTGAGATGACCATGTGATTTTGTTCTTTGAGTTTGTTTATATGGTGGATTACATTGATGGATTTCCTTATATTAAACCATCCCTGCATACCAGGGATGAAGCCTACTTGGTCATGATGAATGATCATTTTGATGTGTTCTTGGATTCGGTTTGCAAAAATTTTGTTGAGTATTTTTACATCAATGTTCATAGGTGAGATTGGTCTGAAATTCTCTTTCCTTGTAGGGTCTTTTTGTGGTTTAGGTACGAGGGTTATTGTAGCCTCAAAAAATGATTTAGGTAGTATTCCATCTGATTCTATCTTTTGGAATTGTTTGGAGAGTATTGGTGTTATATCCCCAATAAATGTCTGATAAAATTCTGCATTGAACCCGTCTTGACCTGGGCTTTTTTTTTTTTTTTTTTGGTTGGGAGGCTTTTGATAACTTCTTCTATTTCTTTAGGTGTTATAGGATTATTTAGATGGTTTACTTGATTCTGGTTTAACTTTAGGATCTTGTATCTGTCTAGGAATTCGTCCATTTCCTCCAGAATTTCCAATTTTGTGAGTATAAGTTTTTGTAGTAGGATCTGATGATTTCTTGAATTTCCTCAGTTTCAGTTGTTATGTCTCCACTTTCCTTTCTGATTTTGTTAATTTGTATACTCTCTCTTTGCCCTCTAGTTAGTCTGGCTAGGGGTTTATCAATCTTGTTGAATTTCCAAAAGAACCAACTCTTGGTTTTGTTGAATTTTTTAATGGTTCTTTTTGTATCTATTTGGTCTATTTTTGCCCTAATTTTGATTATTTCTTGCCAACTACTCTTCTTGGGTATATCTGCTTCCTTTTATTCTAGGGCTTTTAGCTGTGCTGTCAGGTTGCTGATGTAAGCTCTCTCCAGTTTCTTTTTGGAAGCACTTTTGGCTATGAGTTTTCCTCTCAGTACTGCTTTCATTATGTCCCATAAGATTGGGTATGTTGTGTTTTTGTTTTCGTTGAATTCTAGAAAATCCTTAATTTCTTTCTTTATTTCTTCTTTGACCCTGCTATCTTTTCACAGTGCATTGTTTAGTCTCCATGTGTATGTGGGCTCTTTGTTGTCTTTGTTGTTTTTAAAGACCAGCCTTAGACAATGGTGATCTGAGAGGGTGCATGGGAGTATTTCAACCTTCTTATATCGATTGAGGCTCATTCTGTGTTCAATTATGTGATCAGTTTTCAAGAAGGTGCCACGGGGTGTTGAGAAGAAGGTGTATTATTTTACTTTAGGATGATATGTTTTGTAGATATCTATTAATTCCAGTTTGTTCAAAGTCTCTGCTACTTTTAGAGTGTCCTTGTTCAGTTTTTGTTTCCATGATCTGTCCATTTTAGAGAGTGGGGTATTAAAGTCTCCCACTATTATTGTGTGGGGTGAAATGTATTTTTTTGTGCTTTAGTAGGGTTTCTTATATGAATGTTGGTGTTTTTTTATTTGGAGCATATATGTTAAGGATTGAGAGTTCCTCCTGACAGATATCCCCAGTAATGTGTAAAAAGCGTCCTTCTTTATCTTTTTTGATAACTTTTGGTTGGAAATTTACTTTATTCGATATTAGAATAGCCACTCCAGCTTGTTTCTTGGGGCTGTTTGCTTGGAAGTTTTTTTCCCACCCTTTTACTCTGAGATAGTGTCTGTATTTGTCTCTGAGATGAGTTTCCTGAATGCAGCAAAATGCTGGATTTTGTTTCTGTATCCAATCTGATAGCCTATGCCTCTTTATTGGGGAGTTGAGTCCATTTATGTTAATAGATATCAAGGAATAGTTGTTTCTGTTTCCTGCTATTATTGCTTTGCTGTGTTGAGTTGTGTCTGTGTCTTTTTCTTCTTTTGGTTTTCTTGTTTAGTTTTCTTGTTTTCACTAGGCTGTATTTTCCCACATTGTATTGGGTTTTCCACCTAAAATTTGTTGTAGTGCTGGGCTTGTGGCCAGATGTTGTGTAAATTTAGATTTCTCTTGAAATATCTTCATCTCTCCATATATGGTGATTGATAGTTTTGCTGGGTATAGCAGCTTGGGCTGGCACTTGTGCTCTCTTAGGGTGTGCATGATGTCTGTCCAGGCTCTTCCAGTTTTCATAGTCTCTGTTGAGAAATCGGGTGTGATTCTGATTGGTCTGCCTTTACATGTTTCTTGACCTTTTTCCCTTACTGTTTTTAGTATTCTTTCTTTGTTTGGGCCCTTGGTGTTTTGACTATTATGTGTCGGGAGGTATTTCTTTTCTGGTGCAACCTATTTGGAGTTCTGAACGCTTCTTTTATGCTCGTGGTCATCTCATTCTTAAGGTTAGGGAAGTTTTCTTCTACGATTTTGTTGAAGATATTTACTGTGCTTCTTAGTTGATACTCTTCTCCCTCTTCTGTTCCTATTATCCTTAGCTTCAGTCTTCTCATTGTGTCCTGGATCTCCTGGACATTTTGGGTTAGGAGCCTTTTGTTTTATGCATCTTCTCTGGCTGTTTTGTCTATATTTACAATGTTGTCTTCTGCCCTCGAGATTCTCTCTTCGATCTCTTGTAATCTATTGGAAATGCTTGCTTCTGTCACTCCTGATTTCTTTTCTTTGGTGTTCTGCCTCTAGGGTTATCCCTTTTAGTGTTTTCTTTATTGTGTCAATTTCCATGTTAATTTCCCTCTTCCATTCCTTCATTTCTTTGTTTGTGTTTTCCTGTAGTTCTTTGAGTTTTTTGAGTGTTTTTCTTGTTTCCTCTTTAAAAGCTCCTGAATCTTTTTGCTTTTCCTCCTGTTGTTGTTTAAGTATCTCTATCAGCATCTTGAGGTATGATTTCAGGTCAGCCTCTTCTTTTTCTTTAGTGTTTGGCATTCCAATGTTTGCTTTTATGGGAGAGCTGGGTTCTGGTGTTTCCAGGTTGTCTTGGTTTTCTTGGGATATACTCTTTCGCTTTCCTCTTGCCATTTTGTTGTCAGTGATATGTTCTAGTCTTTCCCTTGTATCTGGTCTGTGTCCCTGGAACTCCACTGGTCCAGGTGGAAGATGGGCCGAGCCCTCTTCTATGCCTCAGTGTTGCTGGGTGGGAACAGAAGTTCCAAAATTGTGTTCCTGGTCCCTGGATTGGGCAGGGCAGGGGGGGGGTGTGCTTTCTGTGCGCACTCCGCAGAGATCTCTCTGCTCCCTGGCTGCCTAGATCTCCTACTCACCAGTTTTTAAAACTTTAGGACCTGCTGGTCCTGGTGTCAGATGGGCCTGGCTCTGTTCTCTGCCCTGAAGTCGCCGCCGCGTGGAAACAGAAGTTCCAAAGTTGTGTTCCTGGTCCCTGGAGTGGGCAGGGAAGAGGGGTGCACTTTCTGTGCACACTCTGCAGAGATCTCTCTGCTCCCTGGCTGCCTCGATCTCCTACTCACCAGATTTTAAACCTTTAGGACCTGCTGGTCCGGGTGGCAGATAGGCCAGGCTCTGTTCTGTGCCCTGAAGTCGCCGCCGCGTGGAAACAGAAGTTCCAAAGTTGTGTTCCTGGTACCTGGGTCGGGCTGGGCGGGGGGGGGGGGGGTGTGCTTTCTGTGCGCACTCCGCAGAGATCTCTCTGCTCCCTGGCTGCCTCGATCTCCTATTCACCAGTTTTTAAACCTTTAGTGCCTGCCGGCGAGACCAGACATTTTAGGAAGAGATATTTTCATTCTTTAGGTACTATAAGATTGACATGTTTGAACTTTTTTTTTTTGAAATAATTTTTTTTTCTTAACCACTTTATTTTTTAAAAAGAAGGGTACATTTACAGGTTTTTAAAGGCATTTTGGCATAATATTACATGAATATTTTTGTCAGTACTTAATTCTTTTAAAAGACTGAGAGCATGCATTGAAATCTCACTAGTTACCATAAGCATGAAGTACATGTAGGATAGACGTATCATGGAAGAGATTTCTTGTTGAGTATAGATTAAGAATAATGATCTGTAAATAACAAAAATTGCCACAAGGCTATTATGTTAGCTTTTGGATTATTAATGATTTGAGGTCCAGGTGTACTACACTTTCAGAGGGTGCTATATGTATTTTTGTTTCCTAAAAAGACTGAGGCTTTCAATTTTTTTTTGTTGGTCTTTGTTTTTCTTGAGTTTCATATAGCCTGTGAGTTGTTTCTCGGGTGTTCAGAGCTTTTGGGTTTAGTATCCAGTTATCAGTGACTGCATATTATATCTGTTCTTTTGTCACTGGGTTACCTCACTCAGGATGATATTCTATAGATGCATCCATTTTTCTTAGGAATTTCATAAAGTCATTGATTCTGAAAGCTGAGTAGTATTCCATAGTGTAAATATACCACGATTTTTGTATCCATTCATCTACTGAAAGAAATCTTGGTTCTTTCCAGCTTCTGGCTATTATAAATAGGGCTGTTATGAACATTGTAGTGCATGTGTCTTTATTGTATGTTGGAGCATCTCTGGGGTATATGCCCAGAAGAAGAATAACTGGGTCTTCAGATAGTACTATGTCCAATTTTCTGAGGAATCGCCAGACTGTTTACAACCCGACCAACAGAGAAGTGTTCCTCTTTCTCCACATCCTCGCCAGCCTCTGCTGTCATCTGAGTTTTGGAACTTGGCCAATCTGACTGGTGTGAGGTGAAATCTCAGGGTTGTTTTGATTTGCATTTCCCTGATTGCTAAGGATGTCGAGCACTTCCTTAGATGTTTCTCAGTCATTCCATATTCCTCAATTGAGAACGATTTGTTTAGCTCTATACCCTATTTTTTAATAGGGTTGTTTGATTCTCTGGTGTCTAGCTTTTTGAGTTCTTTGTATACCTTTGATATTAGGCCTCTATCTGATGTGGAGTTGGTAAAGATCTTTTCCCATTCTGTTGGCTGCTTTTTTTTTTCTTGACAATGTCCTTAGCTTTACAGAAACTTCAGTTTCAATTCTTATGTCTTCACTTTCATTTCTGACTTTGTTAATTTGGATATTGTCTCTTTTCCCTCTAGTTATTCTGGCTAAGGGTTTATCAATCTTGTTAATTTTCTCAAAGAACAAGCTCTTAATTTTGTTGATTCTATGAATGGTTCATTTTGTTTCTATTTGGTCAGTTTGTGCTCTGCATTTGGTTATTTCTTGCTGTCTACTCCTCTTGGGTGTATCTGCTTCCATTTGTTCTAGAGCTTCCAAATGTGCTGTAAAGTTGCTAGTGTATGCCCTCTCAAGTTTCTTTTTTGGAAGCACTCAGAGCTACGATTTTTCCTCTCAGTACTGCTTTGATTTCATCCCATAGGTTTGGGTATGTTGTGTTTTCATTTTCATTAAATTTCAGAAAATCCTTAATTACTTTCTTATTTCTTCTTTGACCATGCTGTTGTATAATAGAACATTGTTTAATTTCCTAGTGTATATTAGCTTTTTTGTGTTTTTTTAAATTAAATTATAGCCTTAAACCATGGTGATCTGATAGGATGCATGGGAGAATTTCAATCTTCTTATACCTATTGAGGCTTGTTTTGTGGCTGATAATATGGTCAGTTTTGGAAAAGGTACCAGTAGGTACTCAGAAAAAGGTGTATTATTTTGTTTTAGGATGAAAGGTTCTGTAGATGTCTATTAATTCCAATTGGTTCATAACCTCTGCTACTTTCACTGCATCCTTGTTCAGTTTCTGCTTCAATAATCTGTCCCTTGATTTAAATGGGATGTTGAGGCCTCCCATTATTATTGTGTGGGGTACATTATATTTTTGAGCTACAGAAGAGTTTTTTATGAATATGGGTACTCTAGTATTTGGAGCATATATGTTAAGGATTGAAAGTTCTTCCTGAAAAATTTTCCATATAATGAGTAAAGTGTTCTTCCTTAACTTTTTTTGATAACTTTTATTTGAAAATCTTCTTTGTGCTAGTAAGAAAGAGATCTGAGCAGCCAGGGAGCAAAGATATCTCTGCCGAGTGCACAAGGAAAGCTCACCCCTGCCCTGCCTGACCCAAGGACCAGGAACCCAGCATTGAGACCTCTGTTCCCACCCGGCAGCTTTGGGGAGCAGAACAGGGCCCGGGCCATCCACCACCTGGACTAGTGGAGATCCATGGACAGACCAGGTACAAGGGAAAGGCAAGAACACATCACTGACAACAACATGCCAAGAGGAAAGCGAAAGAGCATATCCCAAGGAAACCAAGACAACCTGGCAACACCAGTACCCAACACTTCAATCACAGCAAACATTTGAATGCCAAATACTCCAGAAAAAGAAGACACAGACCTAAAATAATACCTCAAGACAATGATAGAGATCCTTAAACAAGAACAGGAGGAAAAGCAAAAAGAATCGAAAGCTTTGAAAGAAGAAACAAGAAAAACACTCAAAGAACTCAAAGAACTAGAGGAAAACAGAATCAAAGAGATGAAAGAATGGAAGAAGGAATTTAATACGGAAATTGACACAATTAAAAAAAAAACATGAAAAGAGATAATCCTAGAGGTAGAACACCTAAAAAAGAAATCAGAAGTCACAGAAGCAAGCTATTCCAATAGACTACAAGAGATGGAAAAGAGAATCTTGGGGGCCGAAGACAACATTTTAAACATAGACAAAACAGCCAGAGAAGATGCAAAAACCAAAAAGGTCCTAACCAAAAATGTCCAAGAGATCCAGGACACAAAGAGAAGACCAAACCTAAGGATAATAGGAATAGAAAAGGGAGAAGAATGTCAACTAAGCGGCACAGTAACTATCTTCAACAAAATTGTAGAAGAAAATGTTGCTACCCTTAAGAATGAGATGATCACTAGCATAAAAGAAGCCTTCTTAACTCCAAATAGGTTGGACCAGAAAAGAAATTCCCCCTGACACATAACAGTCAAAACTCCAAGTGCCCAAAGCAAAGAAAGAATACTAAAAGAAGAAAGAGAAAAGGTCAGGTAACATATGAAGGCAGACCAATCAGAATTACACTTGATTTCTCAACGGAGACTATGAAAGCTAGAAGACCCTGAACAGACATCATGCAGACCCTAAGAGAGCACAAGTGCCAGCTCAAGCTGCTATACACAGCAAAATTATCAATCACCATAGATGAGGAGATGAAGATATTTCAAGAGAAATCTAAATTTACACAATATCTGGCCACAAACCCAGCACTACAACGAATTTTAGGTGGAAAACCCAATACACTGCGGAGAACTACATCCTAGTAAAAACAAGAAAACTGCTAAGCAAGAAAACCAAAACAAGAAAGAGACACAGACACAACACAACCTACAAAAGCAATAATAGCAGGAAACAGAAACAATTATTCCTTGATATCTACTAACATAAATGGACTCAACTCCCCAATAAAGAGACATAGGCTATCAGACTGGATACAGAAACAAAATCCAGCATTTTGCTGCATTCAGGAAACTCTTCTCTGAGACAAAGACAGACATTATCACAGATTAAAAGGTTGGGAAAAAACTTCCAAGCAAACAGCCCCAAGAAGCAAGCTGGAGTGGCTATTCTAATATCGAATAAAGTAAATTTCCCACCAAAAGTTATCAAAAAAAAATAAGGAAGGACACACTTTTCAGTCATTACAGGGGAAATATATCAAGAGGAACTCTCAATCCTTAACATATCTGCTCCAAATACCAAAGTACCCACATTCATAAAAGAAACCCTACTAAAGCTCAAAAAATACATTTCACCCCACACAATAATAGTGGGAGACTTTAATACCCCACTCTCACCAATCGACAGATCATGGAAGCAGAAACTGATAAAGGACACTGTAAAACTAGCAGAGACTATGAACAAACTGGAATTAATAGATATCGACAGAACATGTCATCCTAAATTAAAAGAATATACCTTCTTCTCAGCACCCCATGTTACCTTCTCGAAAATTGACCACATAATTGGACACAGAACAAGCCTCAATAGATATAAAAAGATTGAAATACTCCCATGCATCCTTTCAGATCACCACGGTCTACGGCTGGTCTTTAACAACAACAAAGACAACAAAGAGCCCACATACACATGGAAACTATACAATGCTCTGTTAAATGATAGCAGGGTCAAAGAAGAAATAAAGAAAGAAATTAAGGATTTTGTAGAATACAATAAAAACTAAACCACAATATACCCAAAACTATGTGATGCAATGAAAGCATTACTGAGAGAAAAACTCATAGCCCTGAGTGCTTCCAAAAAGAAATTGAAGATAGCATACATGAGCAACCTGACAGCACATCTAAAAGCTCTAGAACTAAAGGAAGCATAAACACCGAAGGGGAGTAGATGGCAAGAAATAATCAAAATTAAGGCAGAAATAGACCAAATAGAAACAAAAAGAAACATCGAAAGAATCAAGAAAACCAAGAGCTGGGTCTTTGAGAAAATCAACAAGATTGATAAACCCCTAGCCAGACTAACTAGAGGGTAAAGAGCGAGTATACAAATTAACAAAATCAGAAACCCTATATTCCACAAAGTTGGAAAATCTGGAGGAAGTGGATGAATTTCTACAGAGATACAAGATCCTAAAGTTAAGCCAGGAACAGGTAAACCATCTAAATAATCCCATAACACCTAAAGAAATATAAAAGGTCATCAAAAGCTTCCCAACCAAAAAAAGCTCAGGTCCAGACAGGTTCAGTGCAGAATTTTATCAGATATTTATTGTGGAGGTAACACCAGTACTCTCCAAATTATTCCACAGGATAGTATCAGATAGAATACTACCTAACTCATTTTTTGAGGCTACAAAAAACCTCGTTCCTAAACCACACAAAGACCCTACAAGGAAAGAGTACTTCAGACCAATCTCACTTATGAACATTGATGCAAAAATACTCAACAAAATCCCTGCAAATTGAATCCAAGAACACATCAAAACAATCATTCACCATGACCAAGTAGGCTTCATCCCTGGTATGCAGGGATGGTTGAATATAAAGAAATCCATCAATGTAATCCACCATATAAACAAACTCAAAGAACAAAATCACATGGTCGTCTCACTAGAGGCTGAGAAAGCATTTGAAAAAAATTCAACGCTCCTTCATAATAAAAGTCCAGGAAAGAACAGGAATCCAAGGTCCATACCTAAACGCAATAAAAGCAATATACAGTAAACCAACTGCCAACAGCAAACTTAATGGTGGGGAACTTGAATCAATCCCAGTAAAATCAGGGACTCTACAAGGCTGCCCACTCTCCCCCTACCTATTCAACATAATACTGGACGTCCTGGCTGGAGCAATTAGAAAGCAAAAGGAGATCCATGAGATACAAATCAGGAAGGAAGAAGTAAAAACATCCCTCTTTGCAGACGACATGATAGTGTACTTAAGTGACCCCAAAAATTCCACCAGAGAACTCCTACAGCTGATAAACAAGTTCAGCAACGTGGCTGGATACAAAATTAACTCAAACAAATCAGTAGCCTTACTATATTAAAAGAAAAATCATGTGGAGAAAGAAATTAGGAAAAAGATACCCTTCACAATAGTCACAAAAACTATGCAATTCCTTGGTGTGACTCTGACTAAGCAATTGAAGGAACTGTATGACAAGAACTTCAAACCTCTTAAGAAGGAAATTGAGGAGGATCTCAGAAAATGGAAAGAACTCCCATGCTCATGGATTGGAAGGACCAACATTTTAAAAATGGCCATCCTACCAAAAGCAATCTACATGTTCAATGCAATCCCCATTAAAATTCCAACCCAGTTCTTCATGGAATTGGAAAGATCAATGTGCAATTTCATATGGAATAACAAAAGACTTAGAATAGCGATATCCATCCTCAACAACAAAAAACATCTGCGGGAATCACTATCCCTGACCTCAAGCTATATTACAAGGCAATTGTGCTGAAAACTGCATGGTACTGGTACAGAAATAGGCATGTGGATCAATGGAATAGAATAGAAGATCCAGAAATGAGCCCTCATGTATATGGTCACCTGATTTTTGACAAAGGAGCAGTAAACATTCAATGGAAAAAGGACAGCCTATTCAACAAATGGTGCTGGTCCAACTGGCACTCAGCATGCAAAAGAATGAAAATAGACCCGTTCTTATCTCCTTGTACAAAGCTCAAGTGTAAGTGGATCAAAGATCTCCACATTAAACCAGATACACTGAAACTACTAGATGAGAAAGTAGGGAAAACCTTAGAACACATAGGTACAGGAGAAAATTTCCTGAACAAAACACCAATGGCTCAAGCTCTAAGGTCAAAGATTAACAAATGGGACTTAATGAGATTGCAAAGTTTCTGTAAGGCTAAAGACATCGTCAAGAAAACAAAACGGCAACCAACAGAATGGGAAAAGATCTTTACCAACACCACATCAGATAGAGGCCTAATATCCAAGGTGTACAAGGAACTCAAAAAGCTAGGCACCAGAGAATCAAATAACCCTATTAAAAAATGGGGTACAGAGCTAAACAAAACGTTTTCAGTTGAGGAACACCGAATGGCCGAGAAACACCTGAGGAAGTTCTCGACATCCTTAGCCATCAGGGAAATGCAAATTAAAACAACCCTAAGATTCCACCTCACACCAGTTAGATTGGCCAAGATCCAAAACTCAGATGACAGCAGATGCTGGCGAGGCTGCGGAGAAAGAGGAACACTTCTCCACTGTTGGTGGGGTTGCAAGCTAATACAACCACTCTGGAAATCTGTCTGGCGATACCTCAGAAAATTGGATATAGTACTGCCTGAAGACCCAGCTATTTCACTTCTGGGCATATACCCCAGAGACACTTTAATACACAACAAAGATATATGCACCACAATGTTCATAGTGGCTCTATTTATAATAGCCAGAAGCTGGAAGGAACCCAGATGTCCTTCAGAAGATGAATGGATACAAAAATTGTGGTACATTTACACAATGGTATACTACTCAGCCACCAGAAACAATGACTTAACCAAATTCTTAAGAAAATGGCTGCATCTAGAGAATATCATCCTGAGTGAGATAACCCAGTCACAAAAGAACAGTCATAATATGCAGTCACTGATAGTGGGATGCTAACCCCAGAGGCTTGCACTCCCCCAGAAACAACTCACAGACTGTATGAAGTCCAAGAAATAAAGAAAACAAAAAAATATACATATATTTACAAAACAAGAAGACTTTGACTATTTCCATGTTGCATTTTGTTTTGCATGTACTCTACACTTATTGTAACTATTAGGTTTTCACTGCATACTGTCAAGCCCTTGAAAAAAATCAAGTACTGACTAAAAAAGTATATTCACATGGTTTTATGTAAAAATTATTTTAATGTCTGAAAAAACAGTACTGACAAAAATATATAATTTTAAGCAAAAAAAATGTTTAAAATCTACATTTATCTTTGTTTTGTAAAATAAAGTCGTTTAAAAAAATTTAAAAAAAGAAATCCACAAGCAGAAAATGAGTGTAAATGCAGACAATCTATTATTTATAATGTACTACTTTTAGTGTTCACTTATAATAGTCACTGAAAATTTTCTAAAATAAATCCAATATATTTGCCTTGGGAAAAAAAATAAGCCAGTGCTTGGAGATGAAGCAATAGAAAGGTAAATGGAAAAAAAATAAAGAAAATCTTCTTTGTTCAATATTAGAATGGCTACTGAAGCTTGGTTCTTAGGGCCATTTTCTTGCAAGGCTTTTTCCCAGCCTTTTACTCTGAGATAGTGTCTGTCTATTTCTCTAAGATGAGTTTCCTGTATGTAGCAAAATGCTGGGTTTTGTTTATTTATCCAGTCTGATAGCCTATGTCTTTTTATTGGGGGAATTGAGTCCATTTATGTTAACAGATATTAAGGAATTCTGGTTACTGTTTTCTGCTATTTTTGCTTTTTGAGGTAGAATTGTGTCTGTGTGTCTTTCTTCTTTTGGTTTACTTAGTTATTTTCTTGTTTTTACTAGGATGTAGTTTCATTCCTTGTATTGAGTTTTCCACCTATAATTCATTGTAGTGTTGGATTTGTGGTCAGATATTGTGTAAATTCAGTTTTGTCTTGGAATATCTTGATCTCTCCATCTATGGTGATTGGGTGTTTTGCTGGGTATATCAGCTTGGGCTGACACTTTTGTTTGCTTTGGGTCTGCATGATGTCTGTCCAGGCTCTTCTAGCTTCATAGTTCTGTTGAGAAGTCGGGTGTAATTCTGATTGGTCTGCCTTTATATGTTATATGACCTTTTTCCCTTACTGCTTTTTGTATTCTTTCTTCATTTTGAACACTTGGTGTTTTGACTTTTATGTGTTGGGAGGAATTTCTTTTCTGGTCCACTTTATTTGGAGTTTTGTGGACTTCTTTTATGCTCATGATCATCTCATTATTAAGGATAGGGATGTTTTCTTCTATGATTATGATGAAGTTATTTACTGTGCCTTTTATTTGATATTCTTCACTCTCTTCTATTCTTCTTATCCTCAGGTTTTGTCTTCTCATTGTGTCCTGGGTCTCCTGGATATTTTGAATTAGGAGCTTTTTGGATTTTGCATCTTCTCTGACTTTTTATTTTTTTCTCTGTTGTCTTTAGCCCCTGAGATTCTCTCTTCCATCTCATGTAGTCTGTTGGAGATGCTTGCATCTGTTACTCCTGATTTCTTTTTTCTTTTCTTTTTTTTCTTTTTTTTTTTTGCTTTTTTTTTTTTTTTTTTTTTTTTTTTTTTTTTTTTTTTTTTTTTTTTTTTTTGCTTTTCTACCTCCAGGGTTGCCTCTTTTATTGTTTTCTTTATTTTTTCTCTTTCCATTTTCAATTCCGTCATCTCCTTGGCTCTATTTTCCTCTAGTTCTGTGATTTCTTTGAGTGATTTTTCATGGTTCCTCTTTAAAAGCTTCTACTTGTTTGTAGTTGTCCTCCTGTTTATGTTTAAGTGTGTTATTCACATTCTTCTCAGAGATCTCCATCATCATCTTGAGGTATGATTCTGGGTCTCAGTCTTCTTTTTCTGGAGTTTTGGCATTCTACTGCTTGCTCTGATGGGAGAGCTGGGTTCTGATATTGCCTGGTTATCTTGGTTTACATTGCTTAAGTTATTTCTCTTTCCTTTTGCCATCTTGTTGTCTGTGATTATATGTTGTTTTGTTTTCAGTGATTAGTACTTGTCTCTCCCATGTACCAGGCCTGTGTCCCTGGATCTCTGCCATTTCAAGTGACAAATGACCAGAGCATTTGGTCTGCACCCAATGGCTTTCTGGTCAGATACAGAGTCCCTATGGCAGCGTTCCTGCTCCCCTGAACCAACCGGAGGTCCATTCCTTCTTTGAGTTCGGCATAGCCCTCTCTGAATCCTGGCTATTCACAGCACAGTCTTGCTAGATTTGTGTCCCTGGATCTCTGCTGTTCCCATTGGCATATTGCCTGAGCGTTTGGTCAAGGTTCACATTTTCAACAGGTCACCAACATGACTTTTTAATCCAAACCTATTGTATCCTGCATACATATGTGAATACATTTGTGTATGGGCCTGTACACTTGCATGTGTGTCTTTATGAGTATGCTATGAGAGAGAGAGAGAGAGAGAGAGAGACAGAGAGAGAGAGAGAGAGAGAGAGAGAGAGAGAGAGAGAGAGAGAGAGAGAGAGAGATTGTGATATGTAGGGCTGTTCATTCATGCATGAAGGGCAGGAAAGAACAACTGTTAGTCGTTTCTTCTACTTCTTGCCTTATTTAAAATAAAGTCTCTTACTGGCCCTGACTGGTTTATATATCTTACCTCATATGATCTCTGAGTTATAGAAATTTTCTCATCATGTAATGTAGATGGAGTGGTAAAGCACTTGACTAGAATACATGAGCTTCTATGTTTAATCTGTAACACAGAGAGAGGCAGGGAAATGGAAAGGAAGAGGAGAGAAGAAAGGGGTAAATCCTGAATACATACATGCATATATATACACACACACATATATACACCTATGGTGCACCTAATTTTAAGAACAATCAATCATTGACCAGAGAAAAAACCTCATCTTATTTTGTTTACTTTGTTTCCTATGTTGTACAGGGGCTGCAATTTTGTCACTGTGTCTCAAAATTATCTACTTTGTTTAAAAATATTGTACTGACAATGACTTAATTTTAAAATGCTTCACAAAATGGCTGAGCAAGAATGCTCAAGGCACATGCTTCTAGTGAATACAAATGGAGCATTTATATTGAAAAAGTGTCTATTCTCAGAAAGTCTATTATGAAAAAGAAGTGAGAGAAGCAGCAACAATTAAGATGTAAAAGAAATATCAAAGAAGGAGAGCAAGTCCCTGAGCCCTGAGGTGATTTTGTGTTTGTGCAGTTTCTCATTTCCTTTCCTTTATCCATCTTTTCATATTTTCTCCCAGAACATGGTTTCTTCAGGAATCACAGTCTTTAATGGAACAAGATCACTGGGAACTTTATAGAGGAAATGACTCTTGCTTTCACTCTTTATTTATCTTCTTTTCTTTTGCCAAAACAAATACATCTGTGCCCTAAAATCAACAGCTGCAGACAACTGTACTTTCCACAGATGAATTTCTTTAAACCTTCTGGAAGCTTCTAGGGTAAAACTAAAAGGTCCAAGCCACTATCCTTCATCCCATTTGGGCTTCTTCAGAAATTACTCTGTCAGAATGAGTGCATGCTACTTAGTTTCTTTTGACTTATTGGCTTTATGTCAAATACTTTGGTGGTTTTATTTGTCAATCAGTGCACAGACCTACAGGACTTTCTGTGAACAAAAATCTTTCACATTTTTAATGTTTACTCAGAGTTTCCTTGAAGCTTTGGGCTCTTAGTACCATGTGACACTGGAAGGAAGGTAATGATATTTGTTTTCCATATAATGAAACTGATTCTGGAATTAGCAACTTACTAGAGTCAGAAGGAATCAGCAAAGCCAGAAGGTAAACCCTAGTATTATGAGGGCACATTAAAGACCATTCTGGAACAGGCTCTTAGCACCAAATGCAGTTAGTGGGATTTAGGGAACATTATTCATATTGAGTAAGAGAAGAAATGTTCCTGTTATGAAGAAAAATGTGTGTCACACTTCTTGGAGTCCCCAGAGGAGACCAGTGGAAAGAGTAAGAGTAACAACCAGCACTCCACAGCCTGCAGGATGGCATAATAGGTAAGAGGAACTCCTGATGAGGCTGAACCCTGTGCATGGTCTGTCTCCAACTACCTGAGAAAACTGCTGACAAACCCGTGTGCGAATGAATAGCTTGTAGGTGGTCAGGGAAATTAGCGTAAAGTAAAAAAATAAAAAAAGTGTACAAAGTATTACCAGAACACTTGAGGTCATATTTGAATCTGTTCAAAGGCAAAACAATAAACAAATGAAAGAAGGGAATCCAGATCAGTGAGGCTGAAGATACCCACCCACCCTGTGTCCTCTTATTTAAATACAAAGGGAAGAATTTATATAGAAGAATTAGAAAAAAATAAAACTATATGAAGCCTTTAAAAGGACAAAATAAAATGCAGAGTAGATCCAAGTTTGTATTGAAAAGGAATGTTTGCCAGAAATAAGTTCAATGAAAAAAGACATGGTGAATGAAACTAACAAATAACTTTCATCAGCTATATATTATCTGAAAATAGTAAAATTATATAACTCCAATTGTTTAGTATATGTGCTACCTAAGCAAGCACAAAATGTGTAGGCTTCAGTCCTTTGATGGGGGAGTGAAATGCTCACCTGAGGTAGAGGGTAGGGGAGACTTAGGAAGAAGAGAAGAGGGGGAGGAGGGAAAGGGTGCAGGATCAGGTATGGGAGGAGACAGGAGACAGAGAGTCAGGAATTTGAATAGAGGTATGTAGCAATGGGGAATGGGGAATTTAGGGTAGCCTGGAGCAGAAGTGTCCCAGGAGCCAACAGGGATGAGATTAGCCGAAATGTCCAACAAAGTGGGAAGAGGTGGAGAACCTGTAGAGACCATATCCAGAGGTTAGGCAAGGCCCTCTTGGTTGGGGATCAGACCACCCACTCATCTCCAGATTCTTAACCAAGATAAACTCCTGTTTAAAGGAAATACTGGGACAAAGTATGGAGCAGAGAGACTGAAAGAAAGGCCATACAGAGACTGTCCCATTTGAGGTTCCATCCCATAAACAAACACCAAACACAGACACTGTTACTGATGCCAAGAATTGGTTGCTGACATGAACCAGTTATAGCTGCCTCCTGAGAGGCTCTGTTAAAGCCTGACAAATATAGAGGCAGAAGCTCACAGCTAACCACTAGATTGAGCAGGGGGAACCCCAATAGAGGAGTTAGAGAAAGGTCTGAAGAAGCTAAAGGGATTTGTAGCCCCATACAAAGAACAACAATATCAACCAACCAGACCCCACAGAGGTCCTAGGGACTAAACCACCAGCCAAATAATAAACATGGAGGGACCCTTGGCTCTAGCTGCATATGTGGCAGAGGATGGCATCAATAGGAGGAGAGGCCTTGATCCTGTGAAGGTTAGTTTCCCCAGTATAGGGAATGTCAGGGTGGTAAGGTGAGAGTGGGTGAGTGGGAAGGAGAGCACCCTAATAAAACAAACAGAGGAGGAAGAGATGGGAGAGGGGACTTTCAGCATGGAAACCGGGAAAGGGGATAAAATTTGATATGTAAATACACAAAATATCCAATAAAAAGTATAATGATAAATAAATGTAAAGTAGCTAAATATATATGTGTATATATGTATGTGTGTATATGTGTGTGTGTGTACATACACAACTCCAAAGCAAAACAACATGATTAATTATGTTACTAAGGTAAAGAAACTTTTAAAATAAATAATAATTTGTAGAATATTAAAACCATTTCAGAAAAAAAATACTCAAGTAAATTTCACCTGTAACTTAATAAAGTTTCATAAATCTAGTTTCGTGTCTCAGTTGGAAAGAACAGAATTGTAAGAGATAATAATAAAATATAACAAAAGAAAATATAATAAGATAAAACAAAAGTTGTAACATCAAAGTTGGACAAGACAAACCAACAGAATAAAGAAAAAAAAGGTGAGCCCAAGATAAAGGCACTAATGTCATAGACCCAATTATTCTTACACTTAGAAATTCTATGAAACATTAAACCTGAAGCCATCACATACATGCAGAAAACCTTTGCAGAGCTATGTAGGCCCTGTGCATGCTGTTTCAATGTCTGTGAGTTCACCGAGTTTAATTTAGCTCAGTTGATTTAGAAAGCTCTGTTTCTGTGTTGTCCTTAGTCTTCTGTGACTTTCATATTTTCTGTCTTCTGTCTCACAGGGTTCCTTGAGCATGTAGTGGAAGAACTTAATGGAGACAATCCATTTAGGACTATGTGTTCTAGAGCACTGAGAATTCTTAGCTTAAATTTTGTACCCCAATATATATAATTTCTAGAGTTATATACTTGGTTAGTAGTCCTTGATTGAAGTTCTACATGGCTAAAAACCTTTGCCCACTCTGGAGGCCACTGTCTTGTAAGTATGACAATATCCTTTGAGAAGCAGCAACTTCCCTCCTGTTTTAATTTTTAAGATTTAATTCATTTATTGATTTATTGTATATGAGTACAATCTAGTTATATTCAAACATCAGAAGGACTTTAAGTCCTATTGCAGATGTTTGTGAGCCATTATTTAGTTGCTATTAATTGGACTCAGGACCTCTGGAAGAGCAATCAGTATTCATAACTACTGAGCTATCTCTTCAGCAGAAGTTTCTCTGCTTTTATGAAGGCACACTTATTAATTATTTATCCCAGTGCCTATGGTAATGGTGTTCTGTTCTGAAAATCTTCCCTGTGCCAATGAGTTCAAAGCTATTTTCCACTTACTCCTCGGTCAGGATCATTACATCTGGATTTATGCTGAGGTCTTTTATCAATACCTTGTTTTGTGCAAGGTGATAATAATAGATCTATTTTGTTTTTCTACATGCAGAAATCTTGTTTGACTAGCACCATTGGTACTTCTCTTTTCCAGTGTATGATTCTGTCTTCTTTATAAAAAATCAATTACCTTTTAGAGAATGTTATTTTTGTTAGTACTATAACTATGTAATACATGTTTAAATCAGGAATGTTGAGTGCTTCAGTAGTTCCTTTTTATATGCAGAATTTCCATATGAAGCTGAGGATTGACCTGTCAAAATCTATGATGATTATGTTGGAAATTTGAAGAGGATTGCTTTGAATCTTTGGGATGCATTTGATAGAAAGGCAGTTTCAATATGCTAATCCTACCGATTTATGAACATGGATGATCTTTCCATTTTGTGATATGTTATTCAATTTTTTCTCTAAATACATAAAAGTTTTATTATACAATTATTTTATTATACACACTTGTTAGAGATACCTCAAGCCATTTCGTATTATTTCAGGGTATTATGAAAGTTATTGTTTCCCTGATTTTCTTCTCAGTACATTTATCATTTTTATATAATCTATTTCATTAAAAGATTTATTCATTTTCTTTTAAAGACCTATAACATATTAAAATATACAGAGTGATATAAGGTCTTCTTTTGGCACTTCAGCTATATTGGAATACTCAGAGCTAACTATGGTTGCTGAACTCTAATGGAAACATATTCTTCTTGAAGTTATTGATTATGTTTTCCCCGTGAGGTCTACATAATCTGGGTAATGGAAAATAGTAATTCTAGATCCTAATATCATGTTTGTTTTAGTTGGATGGAAATTTTATTCCCTGATTTCTGTTGTCTTCTTTTCTTGAGAGACTAAAAAAAAGTTGAAAGAAAGGAACCAAACAGTCCAAGAGGAAAACTTCAGCACTGTTGGTGATGTTGTAAACTGATACAACCACTCTGGAAATCAGTCTGGCGATTCCTCAGAAAATTGGACATAGTTCTACCTGTAGACCCAGTTATTCCACTTTTGGGCATATACCCCAGAGAAGCTCCAACATACAAAACAGATACATGTACCACAACGTTCATAGCAGCTCTATTTATAATATCCAGAAGCTGGAAAGAACCCAGATGTCCTTCAGTAGATGAATGGATACAAAAATTGTGGTACAGTTACACAATGAAGTACTACTAAGCTATCAGAAACTATGACTTTATGAATTTCTTAAGAAAATGGATGCTTCTAGAGAATATCATCCTGAGTGAGGTAACTCAGTCACAAAAGAACAGACATAATATGCAGTCACTGATAATTGGATACTAACCGCAGAAAGCTCTGAACACACTAGAAACAACTCACAGACAATATGAAGTTCAAGAAAAGAAAAAAAGAAGAAAGAAAAGGAAAAAAAAACATTATACTTAATCCTTACACACCAATAAAACTTTCACCAATTCTATGTTACATCCTGTTTTGCATGTACTTTATGCTCATTGTAATGAGTAAGATCTTAATGCACACTATCAAACCTTTGAAAAAGAATAAACCAAGCACTGACAAAATGTATTTGTATACTTTTATGCAAAAATGCTTAAAATTTGTACATTTATCTTTGTTTTTAAAATAAAGTTGTTATATAAAAAGAGAAAACTACTGACTTTGTGTCTTAATACTGAATTTTACTATTTGATGTAAGGGTTTACAAGCTGTTAATGTTTTCAGGAAAACTTAATGAGCCACATATACATACTATCATATGTACTAACTAATGAGCCACATATACATACTAACATACAAATGAAGATTCTATGACTTCTTCCTACCCAGTTTCTATTATTTTGATCTCTTTCAGTTGTCTTATTGCTCTAGGTAAGCTTTCTAGTACTAAGTTGAATAGGAATGAAGATGGTGTATGCATTGTATTTTTCCTGGTTTCAGTGCAATTACATCGAGTTTATAAACAAGGAATTATAGGTCACTTGTGGATTTGCTGTAAACTGCCTCTATTATATTGAGGTATATGCATAATAACCCTAATATTTATTATACAGCAGTTTTGGATATTAAAAACCTTTTCTTCTAATGAGATGATCATCTGGTTTCTGTCTCTTATTTTGTTCATATGGTGTATTATATTAATTTACATATGTAGAAGCATCCCTGGGATAAAGCCTACTTAATCATGGTCTATAATCTTTTTGGTGTATTCTTGGATTCAGTTGATTGCAAGTATTTTACTGAGAATTTTTGTACCTATATTCATATGAAAAATTGGTCTGTAATTCTATTTTTCGCTGGGTCTTTATGTTGGTTGGTTATATAGGCAAATGTAGTTTTGCAAAACGAATCAGAAAATCAAACTTCTATTTCTACTTTTTTTGGGGAGGAGAGAATAATTTGAGGCATATTGGAATTAATTTTGAAAGTCTAGTAAAATTCTGAACTAAAACTATCTGACCTTAGGGCATTTTTATTTGGGAAATTTTAATGACTATTTCTATTACTCTAACTATATAATATATGCTTATTTAAATTAATTGATCTTTATTTAACTTTATTAAGCTGTATCTATAATGAAAATTATGCATTATGTAGATGTTTCACTTTGGTGAAATATACGTTTTCAAAGCATGTGCTTATGATTCTTTCAATTTTCTCTGTGTCTATGATTAGGTACCCCATTTTATCTCTAATTTTCTTAATTAGAATTTGTTTCATTTTTAGTTAGTTTGTACCAAGGTTTTTCAATCTTCTAGATTTACTCAGAGAAACAGCTCTTTGTTTCATTGATTCTTTCTAATTTTTTGTTTTAATTTTATTTTTCCCCTGAGTTTGGGTATTTCTTCCTAGTTACTAGATTTGGGTGGGATTTCTTTTTTTTGTTTTTATAGGCTACAGGCATCTTATAAGTTAGTAGTATGAGATCTTTCCAAATTTTTATGGAGGTACTTGGTGCTATAAATTTGTCTCTTAAAACTGCCTTCATATGTCCCATAATTTTAGTTAAGTTGTGTATTTATTTTCTTTAAATTATAGAAAGAATTTAATTTCTGTATTAACACATTTTTCATTCAGTAGAGAGCTGTTCTGTTCCTTTTAGTTTTTTAGCTTTCTGTGTTTCTGTTGTTCATAATAATCACCTTTTTTATCTGTGGTGGTAAGATAGAATACAGGAAGTTATTTCAAATTATTGGTGTTTGCTGAGATTTGGTTTGTATCTGATTATGTTGTAGGTTTTGTTGAAAGTTTCATAAAGTACAATAAAGAAGTTATTTAGGTATTTTGTGTTTAGGTGAAATATTCTACAAGTAACTCTTAGATCTTTTTGTTTTATGATATCAGGTAGCTCCAGGATTTCTGTTTAGTTTTATTTCCTAGATGACCTGTCCGTAACTGAGAGTGGGGCATATTGAAATCCCCCATTATCAGTGTGTGTCAGGGCCAATATGTAATTTAAGCTGTTGTAGTGCTTCTTTGACAAATGTGGTTGTCCTTTTGTTTGAGGCAGAGATATTACAAGTTAATATTTCCAGTTTGTACATTTTTTCTTTGAAGTCTATACATTGTCCTTTCCCATCTTCCTCTGATTAGTTTTACTTTTAAGTCCAGTTTAATGACTGAAATTGAAATATTTACCAGCTTTTTCTTTAAAGCCATTTATTTATAATATATTATCAAGCTAAAGTATAGACGAAAGATATTAAGGTGTATTTCTTGTATGCAGGAAAGAGATGCATTTTCTTTTTGCATCTATTCTGCTCATCTGTATATTTTCATTGAAAAATTGGGTCCATTGATGTTAATATGTCAGGAGTTAATGACTGTAGAATCCTGTTGTTTTTGGTGGTGATGTGATGGTCGTGATGGTAATAGTTTGACTGGTCTTCTTATATTGTTCCAGATTTCCAGGATGCTTTGCACTATATATTTATTTAGAGCTACCATTTACTTTGACAAATGTATTCATTTCTTTGAGTGAGTCTTAAATGTCTAAGAATCTTCCTCCAATATTTTTAAGACTATTCTCTTTTGAGTTTCTAAATTTTTCGTTTCTAGGTTACCATCAGTTTGAGTTTTCTATATTGGTTCTCGTTCTATGTCGTGGACTGTTTTGTCCCTTTCTTTCAATTGTTTTTTAATCAATTTCAATAAAGGATTTCTTCATTTTCTTTTTAAAGACCTCTATCATATATAATTATACAGGGTGATGCGAGGTCTTCCTTTGGCACTTCAGCTATGTTGGAATACTCAGAGCTAACTACTGTTGTGGAACTCTAATGGAAACTTATTCTTCATGAAGTTATTAATTGTGTTTTCCCCCTGAGGTCTAGAAAACCTGGGTCTTGGAAAATTGTAATTCTAGATCCTAATGTCTTGTCTTTGTTGGATGGACATTTTATTCCTTGATTTCTGTTGTCTTCTTTTCTTAAGAGATGGCTTTGTGTTTCTTGGAAGAAAATTTCTCTTTGATTCTGATATGTTTGGATATGGTCCTTGGCAAAAATGGCATAAGTGAAAAATATTTTAAACTAAAAGTACATGGGACTGAGCAGACAGAAGCTAGGGTACTTTCTGCACAAGAATGGGTATTAGGCCCTATATATTGTTTACCAGTCACTCCCTTACTAAGGATTTGAGAATAGGTAATTTCTGGACAAATAGTGTAAACAATTTTAAGATTCTAGATTCAGTTAGAGACTTTCTTTCAAAAACTTGTGGTCAAGTGGCTCATTGGTAAAGAACAGTTTTCATCATACCCAAACTTGATTTCCAGTGCCCATACTATGAGGTACTACCCATTGGGGAAGCACATAATACATGTAAGCAAAACATCTATAATTATTAAATAAATAAGTAAATAAAAAGAAATAAACATGTGACTAAATATACACATAAGCAAATATATAAATAGATAGGGAGGAAATAGAGAAAGACCTTTAACATTCACCTCTATTTTCTATATACACATAACAAACAGCATAAATAAATAAAGTAATTCAATTTTAATAAATAATTTTCTATTATTGCACTGTTGCTATAAAATATGGGCAGTGAAATTCAAGTAATCATTTAATACAGTCTGATAAATTTAAAAAGTATTAAAACAAGTTGTAGATAATTTAATGTAATACTATGAATTTAAAACAAAACTTGACTTCGAATTGCACTGCTAATACATATATTCATTTAACTCACTAAAATCAATAGCATAAGAGACCATAAAATCAAAAGAAGAAAAAACTTGAAGATTAGTGTAGGAAGATTAAGTCATGTGCAGAGAGAAAAAATAGTAAACAACCTTCAAAGTGTTTGGCACCTACACTTCATCCAAGAAGGTAAAGAGTAAGATAGTATATGTTTCTTTGCTTCTTTATAAATTCTGTCTAAACCACTCAAGATTGTTAAAATTTTATCTTAAACTCTATGATCAGTTCTTGCAACTGATCTATTATCTCATTTAACACTAAGAGATACCTTGAGTATGTCAGTAAGTTATTAATAAATATTTTTAATGTGTGTGTGTGTGTGTGTGTGTGTGTGTGTGTGTTTTCATGCATACTTGCTGGTACTGGAGGGGGTACTGGATTGACCCACCATATACAGGTACTAGAAATGAAATGTAGGTTACTGATTCATTCCTACAGCATTTAAAGTTCAGAGTTTTGTTTGTTTGTTTTAGAATTTTCTTTGTTCTATTTTTCATTGTTATTTTATTGAAATAGTGTCTTACTTCACAGCCCTAGCTGGCATGAAACTGTCAGAGCTCTGGCTGTTCTTGCTGCTGAGATTAAAGGCATTTTAAAAGCCTTCAATCCATGTTAATATAGTACTAAATAAGCAACTCAGTTACATGCCAAGTTGAGGGGTTTTTTCAAGGTTTCTCAGCTGGTCATCAACCAAATAGAACACTATTTCTGATCATTGAGCACATACTTTTTCTTCAAAAGCAAAACATTTTCTACTTTATAAATGCATTAAGTAAAAATTAGAGAAAATATAGTTCATGAGAACATCTAAAGTCATTGAATTTGTTCAGGGGTATATAATTGAGCTCTTTACCAAATAGTTTACATCAAAATGAGTATATATATATATATATATATATATATATATATATATATAGAGAGAGAGAGAGAGAGAGAGAGAGAGAGAGAGAGAGAGAGAGACAAAGAACATAGTAACCACGCTGAGTCTTTGACTCAGTAGATAATGATAAGAAATGTTTTCTTGAACACAAAGGAATAGTTTCCCATTATCAAGTACAATTTAAATTAGGAACCATACTTCTATATACATTACATCTTTTGTTTTATTTCCAGAAGTATGACACCAAAGATACAAACAAGTACATCATAATTGAGACATGAAATGAAGTACTGAGATTCAATGTATGCACATATCTGTTGTGAGTAGACCTTTATAGTAGAATAAAATCATAACTCTTACTATAAATTGTCCTGGTACTTATTTAAAGCAAGAGTTATATCAGAAGCAAAATATGTTGTTACACTCTATTAAAGCTTCATTTGATGCCATAAGAGAGTCAACATATTCTCTGACCATTTTTGTGCCTTTGTCTATATTCTTCCCCTTGGAAAAAAGAAAATCAAAACATTTAGATGTGTGATATTCAACAACCTCTCAAATTTCACAGCGGTTTTTAAATCCATAATTAGGCTTCCATACAGTCTTTACTTTTCTTCAAGTACATGTTTAATTAGTCACACTAACTTTTATTTACAGTGGATACACTAATTTTGAGTATTTCTAATGTCAGCTATTGTTTTAAGTACTTGGCTGCTTGGTGTAACCTCAATATATTTTTAAGGCACCTTCCCTCTGGCTCTATTTCTGAGAGTGTACACTGTTCCTAGACCGAGATCTAAACTCATTACCAACCATTATTTTCATTCTACATGCTCTAAAATGATCCTGTCTTTGAAATAGTGTAAAAGATGGTTGTTTATACATTATTTCACCAGGTAAGTTTTTATTAATTTCAAATATCTATTAACAACAGACTAACAGAAACTATGCTTTAAAATACAATCATATATATATATATATATATATATATATATATATAGATAGATAGATAGATAGATAGATAGATAGTAGAATATGCCTTCTCTCTGATTAAATCCATTAGATGTCTGAAGGCAACAATCCATCTCGCCCATCATTGCTGCCATAGATGACAGGCTCACTACTTTTTAAAGAAACCAATCATTAGAGCATTCTCAATGCTACCCAGCTCTTCGTTTACTTAAAGTTACTGCCTTTAGTGCCTTCCTGCATTTCTACACACTAGACTTTGCTTATGTAGACATAACAGAAAACAATGCTGGTCAATTATAAAAACTGCTGTTTGTTCCATTCATCCCACCCTCACCCTTCCTCTGGGAACTGTGCCCTACTTTCCACCACAACATCTAATTTTAGTCTATTGAGTAAGAGAAAGGAATATATGTTAGCCATGAGCAAGTCTGTCAAGGTTTTCCCCTCTTAGGTCAGCAGTCTCAGGGATAAATTTAAGCATAGACCAGAAAAATCAAGGGAAAGATTTTCAACTTTGATTTTTTTTATTTGAGTTCTGTAACAGGTAGTTATCACCTTTATTCCTTCTTTCCTTCCTTTTTTTTCTCTCCTGTTTTTTCAGTCTAATTTGCCTGATGGTTTCTCTAGCAAAGGTACCAGATATCTTAGAAATAAACATCCCTCTTTTGGATGTTTTGTGAAATGTCAATTCTCGCAGAAGGTAGAAGACTAAAATTATCTTAACTTGATTAATAAGGCCAACATGACCTTCTAAATAAAATTAAAAAAAGATTTTAGTGTAATATTTTTATTAATTCGCTAAAAATTTCATACAATGAATTTAGATCATATTCACTTTCCTCTTTTATGCAACTTCTCTCATATCTACCCCTACTCATAGGCCTCCAACTTTTTGTTCCTTTTAATAATAATGCAACTGAAGTTTTCTTAACACTAATTAATGTAGGATTTGCATATGTTTTAATTGCAATAGAATCACACCACGTTGTCTCTCCCTGTCCTCCCCAGGCCACTCACGATTACCCTTTCCCACACTCATCCCATGTCCTTCAACCTTCAAGTTGATAATCTCTCATTTTCTTTATTATTTTTACACATGCACACACACACACACTATATATATATATATATGGAGAGAGGGGGGTAGAGATAGATATGTATGTATGTATATCTGCTGAGTCATCTTTTGTTGGTTTTTTTTTTATATGTGTGTGCATGTGTGTGTGTGTATTTGGAGTCACTCTGCATTGGACAATGAGTAATTTGACTCATTTTAGGAGAGATTAATTTTCCTTTTCCCAGGAGTCACTAATTTGCATTTTGTCTTTCTCTTCTTCCTACTATACTATAGATATTGCCATTTAATCATAGATCTTGTTAAAATGTGGTAGGCTAGAATTTTCTATATGACTGCTTATTGTAATGTTCCAAATTGAATTCATCAACATGTCAGTTAATGGACAGGTAAATAATATAACTACATATAATCCATGCAATGTGATACCACTTAAAATATCTAAAAAATGTAAAAGAAACTGTGAATTAATATTAACCACACTATGCTATTAGAAAGGGAGCTCAAAAGGTCACAAGCTATATGACACTTTCCTAAAGAGTCCAAAGTGAACAGCATCTTGTCATGTTTGGCTATGAATTTCTGTTAATTTAGCTAACCAAGCTTAGATAATGTTGCTCTTTTAATTTCTGGAAGCATTGAAGTAGAGGTAAGATTTATTCCTACAATGTTTGGTATCCTTGCCAGAGAAGCCATCTGGCAAATTAGAATGAAAAGTAAGTCTTTATCTTATAGAAACTCAGAAGGAGCTCATAAGGCACTTGGAAGCCTTGTAGGATAGCAATTCTCCCAACCAAGTACCAACCAGGACTGCCCCTGCTTAGCTAAGGATAAACCTAAATCAGAGAGGATTTGTCACATTCAGGATACTGTGCCTGTTAAATTTTTTTTTTTCCTCTTTGAAATGGTGGAAGATGTGTAAACTTCCCAGGGTGGTGGCAACTCTCTCTGGTTACTGTGAAAGTGTTTTTGCCAGATATTATAAAAACAAATACTAGGGATGAATGCATTTTACCCATGTGCAAAATATGTCACTATCATGCTGATTGAAAAGGACAGGGAAAAGCATGAGAGAAGTATGTTATTTAATTTCATGGACAGTCTAATGTTAAAAGACTGGATGTTTCAAATTGAAATAGTAACAGAGAGTGAGGAAGCATGGAAGATAGACGGTGAAAGATATAGGTCAGAGATAGGGCCACTAAAAAGCAGGGTATATTGCATTTCTGCTAGGCACACATTGAGAGCTGGGGCAAGGACAGTGAAAGCTATGGGGCAGAGATTGGCAAAATAAGTTTGATTTAATAGTGTAAGAATTGGCTCAAGAGAAAATAAAGGATGAGCAAAAATCCTTCTGGAGTTTAATTGAAAACAAATACATTAAAATTGGGTCTAGAAATTGAATTAAAATGTGTTCTTTATTCACAGTGACAATATAGGGTCACAGGTGGATGGGAAAATTCCTCCTCAGAGGAGTAGAAGTGAGAATAAAGTATCTGAAGGATGAGTGAACCTACAGAAGTTCAAAAGATCTGGGCCTCAGGTAGTGAGTGCCTCAGGCATCCCATCTTCACAGTAAAATTTAATCTTCTTCAAGGGGTCCTATATGATTTTGCGCAGGATTTCTTCTAACTGGATTCCAGGGTAGCAGGAAATGGAATGTAACCCAGAGTGTTGGGGTCATAAGATTTCAATTCCAGGTCTGATTAGTGAGCAAAATATTTGTATCCAAGCCAAACTTCAAAGGTAAATTTAAAAACCTGATATAGGAGAGGCAAAGTTAGAGGAAGACAAGGAGGTTGGGCTCAGAAAAGCAGGCAAGGGTTTTGTCCCAGGACATTAGAATTCATTCCATAAAACTTTATATCATTTGATGTGGACAGGTAAATAATTCTGAATCCCCCATAGCTACCATCCATACTGAAACCAAGACCACAACACAATCCAAAGACTTATTTTCCCAAGGATAGACAAAAATTAGGAGAACACAACCATGGAATAGGTTAAGTAAGAAAATGGGTAGCAGGATTGTAGTGGATGGCAGTTAAGAAACATCACTATTTTCTTGGTTCTACTTATTTTGATAAATAGTTCGACTATGAGGGTGTTGCAATTAGAGCAATTTTGATTGTGATTAATGTTTGTTAGATTGCTGACTAAAAATGACAAGCACAGAGATTTTGGAACCATCACAAGTTAATAGCCCTGGAGCTCGGGAGGAAATGGTTCTTACAGATATTGTTATTACATATAAATAGAACAATTTTTCTCCCTTTTATGAAAATTTTACTGAAATAATAGAACATATTGAGGAAAATTGTGCTTGAATAAACAAAAGGTGGTTTTAATTCTGAATTTCTGCAAGAATAACAGCTAGAAATTTAAAATTTATTGTAGGTTGTAAGGAATGCTCAGAAACATGTTCTCATGTTGTCTCCACAATGAAACGATTTTGTCCTCATTTTTGGAAAGTGAGACTTGAGCCCTAGAGAGATAAGCTATCTTGATTAAAGCTGTCTAGGTATGACAATTATCACAGAGGATTTCTCCTATACCATATGAGAACAATACAGAAACCTACAGACAGACATCACATCCCTCCTTTCAGGGCTTAGGAAACCTGGAGAAAGAGAAGGCAAGGAGAGGGTAAGAGCCAGAGGGTTATAGTACCACAGAAAAAAGAAGGTTCTGTGAACTAACATTATCAAAACATGTATAAAGCCAAGCAGACTAAACATGCACTGGAATCGTACAGGTCTAGGGGAGATGCATTATGACTTTCAGTTTAGAGTCTGCAATGGGATTCCCGAGTTTGTAAATAATAGGGTCTTTTCAGGTGCTCTTTTTCTTCTTTTGTTTTGTCAATTCCAATGTGTTAGCTTAAATTTTATCTTATAATATTTAATTTGGTTTAATACTGTCACTTAGAAGTCTGATGTTTTTTTTCTGTTTTTTTTTTTTTTTTTTTTTTTTTTTTTTTTTAATGAGAGACAGAAATAAAGTGGATCCAGATTGAAAGGGGGATGAAAGCAGAGGGGTTAAACCTGTTATCAGGATAAGATATGTGAGGGAAGAATATATTATCAAGAAAGGAAAGCAGCAAACAGGAGAAAGGGGAAAGTAGACAAGCCAGAGTAAGGACGTTCTGCTCAAGGAAGGTGGCTGTAATTCATTTATTGCTTCTTTGGAAATAGTAAGTAAATTTTCTACTAGGATTTCTTTTTAAGGCACCTACCTAAGCTCAAGCTTGGGAGAAATCCAAGAAATCTGATTCAGAGTATAATGATGATTCTGCTGGGTGAGTGTATTGCTTTAGTGTCTAATTGTCATGCTCTTGTAAGTTGTAAGCAGAAAATCTGCATCCCTCAGTCCCTCCTTGAGAAATTATGATTTGATCCAGTGATGCTTAGAGTCTGCTTTAACATTTTGACATCCCTAAAGATTTTCTCGTCTGACAGATTTACTCGGCTGTGTGTTGTGACTTAGCAGGGTTATTTGGAAGACTCTTTCATAGAGTACCTAATGGAATCTAAGTCTTCCTGAGAGGTTCCCAAGAAAATGAATAGCAGAATGAGAACAGCTTGGAAACCAAAGACCAGAGTTCAGTGTCTGATAGATGCCCTTCAGAGAGTTAAGTCACCTAGATGAAACTTAATACATTAGCACATTTCATGTTGCTCTGATGTTACTGGTGAAGCAGTACTTTATAGAAAAAAAAAGAGGTTTAACTCATGTTTAAAGGTTCTGTAGTATTCCTATCAATTGACTCTGCTGAGAGTTTCCTTGGATATGTCATGTAAGACAAAATGGAAAAAAGACAAGTATGGAGCAGTTGAGGTTGCTAGATTATACTTTTATAAAAATTCAACTTGTTAAAAGCAACTCAACCTCTTATTCTCTTATTCTCTTACCCTGTTACTCTCTGTGTGTTCCCCCCTCTCTGTTTCTCTATTTTCATGACCTGCCTCTATTTCTCGGTCTCTTTTTCTGTCGTTGTCTCTTTGTCCCTGTCTCTCTCTGTCTCTCTCTCCTTCTCTCTCTCTTCTTCTCTCTATCTCTCCCTCTCTCTCCCCTCACTCCCTCCCTGCCTTTATCTGTCTCTACTGTCTCAACTCCCTTCCCCATGCCCTAAATACATTACATACAAAAAAAAAAAAAAAAAAAAAAAAGCAACTCAGTTTTACAGAAGTACTTTCAGAACCTCCAGTGATTTAGCCTGCTTTCTCCAGATCCCACTACACAATGAATCCTCCTTATATCATCAGGGCTTTACTAGGATAGCCACATGCTCAAGACAAGAATGATTGGGAGACACATAAGCCAATTACCCCACAGCACTGGGCTTTCTAATTTCCAAGAACTTAAGTTACTCTAAAGAACTGTAATGAAAATCAGAGGACAGAATAAGCAGACAATGCCATTCACGATAATTGAAAACCAACCACTAATGATTAAAGTTTGGGAGGAAAATAAGACAATGGAGAAAAATTGTAATTGAAAATTCACAAAGATAAGATACTACTGAAAAGCAAATGAACTTGAGATCCATCTGTAGGATCTTTTGGTTTAAGATTCTATTTTATCTTTGGCCCGAAATTATCCATCCATTGACAATATTCTGAATTCACTCACATTATTAAAGATAGTTGATGGGTTCTTCTTCCACAAACATACACATGCATAAAACCTTCAGAATGTATACTTCAATATAACTAAATTGAAACTTCTGTTATTCAAAATAAACGCAAGTTAGTGAAGTCTAAAATGAATCACAGTGTGCTGCTGTTTACAAAGGAGAAGGTATGACCTGTTCTAAAGGTGACAGTTATTCTGCTGGAAAGCAAATACTTCTGTGAGAGACAGAGCTGATGGGCAGTGTGTATCATGTCCTTTTAACAGGTAACCTAAGTACCACTGCAGCTGAAGTACAGGAATTCCCTCAGCCCTAATGCCAGCATCTATCTGATTCAGCTTTGTTGGAGGCCCCATGTCATGTCTCTGCATAGTCTTCCTCCTTGCATAAGATGTTCTTGCTTTGCAAGTTGAAATGAAGACATCTGTTAATAGATGACTCAAGATAGACAAGTGGTCCAGTGAGGTTAGGGGTACTCGCAGGCAGATCTGTGTCCCCCCACACCATTCATGAAGATCCTGAGGATATGAGGTTTTCAGACTTATATCCAGATTCCTGCCTGGTCAGTTATGCACAGTGGCTCTCCATCAAATTCTCCTGCTTGCATTCCTGTAGAAGAGGAGAGGTACTTAAAATAGCTGGACTAAATTTGAGGGTGTTACGCATGAAAGTTACTTATGGAAGCAAAAAAAGTCTTGTAATTTACGTATAAGTGTGATTGTGGCTTTATAGAATGAATGGGTAGTTTTTCTTCTGTTTCTCTTTTGTGGAATAATTTGGAGAGTATTGGTATTAGGTCTTCTTTGAAGGTCTCATTAAATTCTGCAATAAATCTGTCTGATCCTGGGCTTTTTTTGGTTGGGAGACTTTTAAAGACGGCTTCTATTTCTTTAGAAGTAATGGGATTGTTAGTTGTACTCATGGAAGTTGAACAATACTCTACTCAACAATAACTTGATCAAAGATTAATGAAAGAAAGAAATTAAAGGCTTTAAGAATTTAATGAAAATTTTTTAAAACATTTAATGGAATTTAATTAACATGCCAAAACTTATGGGACAGTGAAGCAGTGCTAAGAGGAAAACTCATAGCTCCGAGTGACTCCAAAAAGAAACTGGGTGAGCATACTGCCATAGCTTGACAGCACACCAGAAAACTCCAGAACAAAAAGAAGCAAATACACCTAAGAGGCAAAAATTAGTCAAACTCAGGACTGAAATCAACCAAGTGGAAAGAAAAAGAACTATACAAAGTATGAACCAAACCAGGAGCTTGTAGTTTGAAAAAATCCACAGTATAAATAAACCCTTATCCAAAACAAACAGAGGGCATAGAGACAGTGTCCACATTAACAAAATCAGAAACAAAAAGGGAGACTTAACAAAACAAACTGAAGAAAAAACAAAAAATCATCACATTGTATTACAAATGTCTATACTTATGAAAGCTGGAAAATAAGGAGGATATGTACAATTTTTCTAGATAGATATTAGGTACCAATGTTAAATCAAAATCACATTCTAAACTTCTAAACAGAGAATACAAAAAAGTTCTTTAATACTTATAGAGACTTCACTAACTCTTATCTAGTTCTAAGCATTTGATAATTATGCTTTTAAAAATACATATGCATTTGAAAACGTTTGATATTAATGGTTTTAGAAACCAGAGTCTTCAGGAAAATTCCCCAGGGATCCCATAATAAAATTACGGATCTAAGTTGATGCAACAAAGAGAGTTGATGCTGAATGAGACTTCAGCATCTCTTATCATAGTTAGGCTACAGGAAGAATGGATGCCTCACCTTAGCTCAGTGTAGTTACCTAGCACTCTCTCATGTTCCCTCACTTATCAGGCTACATCTTTCCATAGTGCTTTCTGTCTGCCTCTGCCTATGCTTTCTTTTGATCAAGACCCCATCAGACTACTTTCAGTTCTGCAATGAGTGCACTATGTCTCTTTAATAGAATGCACCTTTCCTATTTAATGGAATGCACTGACTGTATGTGCCATTGCAGCCATATTCAGAGGTTTTGGGAGTTGGGAGCACAATCAGTTTTTTTGTAAGATGGGCTTCTACAACCCTTTACAGTCACTCCCACCTGCTCAAGTACCCAGTTGAGGCTGAGTGCAGTAAATCTGTGTTCTGAAACAAGTAAAAGAAATGACATATGTATTCTCTCTAAGATCTTGTTCCATATAACTAAATAAGCAGATCTTTCTCTTTGCAGCAAGAGGGGTCTATAAAGCAACAATTACACCTATACCTAAATTACACAAAAACCCAACAAAGAAAGAGAACTTCAAACCAATAACCCTTCTGAACATTGATGAAAAATACTCAACAAAATTCTTGTGAACTGAATCCAAAAACACATCAAAATGATCATCCATATAATCAAGTCGACTTCATCCCAGTGATGCAGGGATGGTTCAATATATGGAAATCCATCAATGTAATCCACTACATAAACAAACTTAAAAAAAACAAAAAACAAAAAAAACACAGGATCATCTCATCAGATGTTGAGAAAGCAATTGACAAAATTAACACCCCTTCATGTTAAAAGTCTTAAAAAGATCAGAAATTCAAGGCTCATACCTAAAGATATTAAAATCAATATACAGCACCAGTATCCAAAATCAAACTAAATGGTGAGAAAATTGAATCAATCCCACTAATAACAGGCACTAGACAAGGCTGTTGACTCTCTCCCTACTTGTTCAATATAGCACTTGAAGTACTAACCAGAGCAATCAGAGAGCAAAAAGAGGTTAAAGGGATACAAATTGGAAAGGAGGAAATCAAAATATCACTAATTGCAGATGACATTATAGTATAATTAAATGACCCCTAAAATTCCACTATATAGCTGATAAACCCCCATACCTAATAAACAACTTTAGAAAAATGGCTGGATATGAAATTAACTCAAACAAGTCAGTAGCCTTCCTTTACTTAAAAGATAAACAGATTGAGAAAGCAATTTGAGAATTGACACCCTTCACAATAGTCACAATATAAAATACATTAGTGTGACCCTAGCAAAGCAAGTGAAAGATCTGTATGACAAGAACTTCAAGTCTCTAAAGAAGGAAATTAAAGAAGAATGTAGAAGGTGGAAAGATCTCCCATGTTCATGCATTGGGAGGATCAACATAATACAAATTGCCATCTTCCAAAAGCAGTCTCTAGATTCAACACAATACCCATCAAAATTCCAACTCAAATTTTTACAGAGTTGAAGAAGAATTTGAACATTGATTTGGAATAGCACAAAAGAAAACAAATACAAAACAGGATAGCAAAACTATTCTCATCAACAAAATAACTTTTGGGGAAATGATGATCACCAGCCAACCTCATGCTATATTACAGAGCAATCCTGATAAAACTGTGTGGTATTGGTACAGAGATAGGCAGGTAGATCAATGGAATAGAATTTAAAATTCATAAAGGAACCCACACACTTATGGCTACTTGATCTTTGACAAAGAATCTAATATCATCCTGTGGTAAAAAGACAGCATTTTCAACAGATGGGGTCTGGTTCAACTGTTAGCATGTAGAAGAATGCAAATCAACCTGCTTCTTATAAGCTTTTACAAAGCTCAAGTCCAAGTGGATCAAGGACCTTCACATAATACTTAATACAATGAAACTAATAAAAGAGAAAGTGGGTTAAAGCCTCAAACAAATATGCACAGGGCAAAATTTTCTGTTTCTGAGCAGATCAACAATGGCTTATGCTCTAAAATCATAAATACACAAATGGGACTTCATGATATTGCAAAGTTTCTGTAACGCAAAAGACACCATCAATAGGACAAATTGCAACCATCAGACTGGGAAAAGATCTTTACTAATCCTACATTCAGTAGAGGGCTAATATCCAGTATATATACAAACAACTCAAGAAGTTAGACTTCAGAGAATCAAATAACCCTATTAAAAATGGTGGACAGAGCTAAACAAAAATTCTCAACTGAAGAATATGGAATGGCCCATAAGCACCTAAAGAAATGTTCAACATCCTTAGTCATCAGGAAAATGCAAATTAACACAACCCTAAGATTGTACCTCCCACCAGTCAAAATGCCTAAGATCAAAAACTCAGGTGGCAGCAGATGCTGGTGAGAATGTGGAGAAAGAGGAACACTCCTCCATTATTGATAGGATTGCAAGCTGGTACAACCACTCTGGAAATCAATCTGGCAGTTCTTCCAAAAACTGGACATAGTACTACATGAAGACCCAGCTATACCACTCTTGGGCATACACCCAAAAGATATTCCAACATATTACAAGGACTCATGCTCCACTATGTTTATAGCAGCTTTATAATAGACAGAAACTAGAAAGAACCCAGATGTCCTTCAACAGAAGAATGGATACAGAAAATATAGTACATTTACATAATGAAATACTACTCAGCTAGTAAAAACAATGACTTCTTGGAATTCTTAGGCAAGGATGAAACAAGAAAATACCATCCTGAGTGAGGTAACACAATCGCAAAACAACACACATGGCATGAACTCACTGATAAGTAGATATTAGCACAAAAGCTTGTAATACCCAAGATATGATCCATAGACCACATGAACTTCAAGAGGATGGAAGACTAAAGAATGGATGCTTTTAAAAGTCCTTCTTAGAAAATAAAATAAAATATACAGATTAGAAAATACAGAGAAAAGTGGTGAAGCAGAGATTGAGGGAAAAGCCATCCAGAGACTGCTGATCCAAGGATTCATCCTATCTACAGTCATCAAACCCAGACAATATGTGGGAGCCAAGAACTGCAGAAGCTATCTTCTGAGAGGTTATACCAGAGCCTGAGAAACAGATTGAGATGCTCTCAATCAGTCACTGGACTAAGAACAGAATTCCCCTCTGAGGAGTTAGAAAACAGACTGAAAGAACTGAAGGGTTTTTTTTTTTTTTTTTTTTTTAATCCATTGGAAAAACAAGCACACCAAAAAACTTCTGGTGGTGTTCCTGCTCTTTATTCCTGCTTCAGCAGAATCATACCTCTTGGTTTCTTCTGTATTGAGCACCTTCTGCTGATTAGTGTTTGGTGTTTTGCTAGTATATTGGACAGCTTACAACAAAGATTGGGATCACCACAAAGAACTACTTCTAAACAGGTTCATGCCTGCTTTTCCTATTAGCCCTCTTCCTCCCATACCTTTGGTCAGTGGCTATAATGGAGGTTGAATTGTTTCAGAACCTTATGTTTTAAAAAATATAACCCTACAGTCTCTCCCTACATCAGTGTGTTTTTTCTTTGTTTTGTAGGTGTTGAAGTGAAAGCATATTAAAAAGCCAAGAGATACCACCAGATCTTGCTAAAAGGCCACCACTGAAAAAAATTTCCCAGCCCAGACTAATTGCTTCCTCCATAGCTCTTTTCACAAAATTCTTTTACTTTATTGCAAAGTTTTTTTATAGACAGTAGCAGCAGCCTCCCTAATCTTTTTCTTGCTTTTAATCTCAGCCTACTCCAATTTATCCCCCACACTGTAGCCAGAGGTAGCTTTTAAATTGTAAATTTGACAAAGTAATTTGCTGCCTAAAACCTGTCAGAGTCTACCAGTTCCCTTCAAGACAGCATTCAAAATCCTTAAGGAGCCTTTCAAATCACCTGGTAAGCCAGCCCAAACAAGCCAGCCACACTACATCTCTTACCCCACCTTCACAAAGTGCTTGCAGATTCAAGCAGTTACAGAAAGAAAGTAAAAATGTTATGAGCATGCAGAGATACCCCCCTTTATATTCTCTGATTATTTGTAACTCATTCATGTGAAATACATACTAGACCCATTGACATACAATATTTGCATTTGAACAGCACTTTCAATATTCAAAGATAGAAAAAGATCAGAGTTGGGGGGGGGGTGCGTGGTTCTCTATCTCCTACTCAAACTTTACCCACATAGCTTTTAGGAATTAAAAACAAAATTTCTTAAAAGTGACCCTGTAGCTCTTCTTGTAGCTTTTCTTTTTTGTCCTTGAGGTGACCTGCAATAGGATCAGCACCCATGTAATGAATTCTATGGCTTCTCTGTCTACACATGGCTGAAGCTGAAATAGATTCTGAGAAAACTCCTCATCTGCTTTAGAGAGAGTAAGAGGGGAACACGGTGCAATACTATGCCTCTGCAAAAGGCAATCCATTTCCAAGTTAAACTCAATTTGACAAGGGCATGTCCAATAACCAAGCCTTCATTCCCAAATGCAGGCAAAGCACACACAGAAAGAAAGAACCATACACAGAGAATTGGCAGTCATAGGACACAGGGCATTCAAAAAAGAAAAAAAAAATGTCTGTACTGGAGGAGGCTCTGCAAATGCACTGCTGACAAAGCACACTGTGCTTACAGTGAGCTGTGTGACCAGATAATCGGGAATGGGTACTATGGATAAGCTGCACAATAAGGCCTCTGGAAGCAATTAGGCTCTAGCTAAATGCACATTGTATGGTTCTCATTCATTACTACAGATAGTCTCAATTCTCCGCCAATTTCTTCACAAAGTTTTATAGCATAGAAAATATGTTTGTATTGCTAAGTGAAATAAAAGTCAAATTTCTGGTCCAGACACCGAAACCTCAAAGAAACAGACCAGATACATACAAAAACCTCTGTTCCATCACTGATAATGATGCAATATTACATGTCATTCAGTGAATTTGTTCAACTAATACTGTTGAACTTTAGTAGATAGCTTGCATAGAAGCCGGGCAGGCATAACTAAATAAGTCAGAATGCATATTGGTATTGTTAAAATTATTAAGCAAATATATGAAAACACATGATAATTTTTGACAATTTTCAGATAAGTATAGACATGAAGCAAAGTAGGTAGTGTCAAGTAATTTAGAAAAAGACTGAGATGAGGTGGCATCTCATGACCTACAAGATGAGGATGACAACTTATGACACCAAGATTAAAAGGTTCTGAGAAAGTCTCTTAAGCCTTCTCACAAATCAGCTTACAATAGAGGAATGGCAAGTTTCCCCTTCACAGGAAAGGGACAGAGGATAATACACACAGTAATCAATAGATTTGGGAAAAAAAAAAAAAAAAAAACATGTAAAAGTGACAGCTGAGTTAATATCTTTCACAAACATAATAGACAGTTCTACAAATGCTTATTTGGTTGATACTTTTTTCTTTTAACCATATCTGCATTTTGATTAAAGCATAAAGTTATCTATTCTCATTTTATTGATATTGATAATGAACCTCAGGGCTATTATATGTGTGGTCCTCTGGTTGTATGACTGAGCAATGGAAGGATGAAGTCTAGCATACTAAAACTAGTCAGGAAACTTCAACTTGTAGCTTATTCCTGTCAGTCACCTCCTCTTTCATGGGAAATTTGACCAACATTGCTTCTTAGCTACTGTCACCTTGACAGAACTAGTACCACCTAAAGAATGGAGGCATGGCCTCCATTGCCCCATGGGCGTGTTTGTGGTATTTTTTTCTTTGTGAATCTTTGATCTGAAAGGTCCCATCCCACTGTGGCTGATACCACTCTTGAGTATGTGGTCCTAGGTTACTGGAGAAAGCCAGCTGAGCCAGCCATGAAGACCCAGTCAGTAAGAATCATGGTCTTAACTCCATTTTCTATTTCCAGTTGCTTGCCCTGAGCATCTGCCATGACTTCCCTACATGATGGACTTCACTCCGAAGGTGAAGCTTTTTCTTCCTCAAGTTAGCATTTATTTCAGAGAATAAGGCATTTCTGTAACAGAGCTGACTGTGTTGGTGTTTTTTGTTTAGTTTTATTTTATTATGTTTTATGGAAGAACTATGGGAAGAGTTTTGAGATTTTGACTGGAAAAGGTTACTTAGTCCTCAGAGCTTACTGAGATACTATGGAAATTTAGAAAATAGAAATGCTAAAAGAGATTCAAAAAGCAGAAGCCTGGCTTGTGACGTTTCAGAGGAAACCCAGGACTCTGCAAAGCTTATTTTATACTAAGAATCTATGGTTTTTGGTCTGTTGGGACTGAAGGATCCATTGTGACTAATAGAGTATCAGCACACTTACCCATCTTTCAGTTACCTATAGCATATAGCTGATTTTCTAACTTCATATACAATGCAAGATGACAAAGGAACTTTGCTTTACAGTTCTGGGTTACAGTCCACCACTGAAGAATCCAGAGCAAAACTCAAGCAGCTGGATTCACAGCCATAGTCAAGAACACAGAAAGAATATATGTATACTTGCTTAGAACTCAGCTAGCCTGTGCTTTTTCACATTCTGAAATCAAGAACAGCCATTTCACATGCTAGGAGACAAACTATCAACTTCCAGTGTAGGCAAGAAATGAAAAGTGTTCTTCTTTCTATCTATAATCTGAGACAAAGGTGATAACAGAGACATAGAACCAACCTCTTATTTGGAGGGATATAAAAGAATGACTTTTCTTTAAAACTCCACTCTGGCTACCAACATTGTATGTAATGCATCCCTCCTAATGCAAAATACACATTCCTGAGATCCTTTAATAATTTTATAGGACAGTGATAATAGATTAATTTCTAAGGTCTATTTTTAGGAAATTTCTTGCCTGTAGTTCCCAAAGTGCAGGTCTTTGGCTTCTGGCTTCTTTTAGATCTAAATGATGAGATTGGGTCTGTCTTAGACTACATGGCATGCCTATGTGTCAAAACAATAGATAAAGAATTCAGTTAGTCCTCTCAATGCTCCTGAGATGACCAGTCTAGACTAGACTTTAGTCATGTAAAGCTAATGAATCCATAGTTCTGTAATATCTTATTAAAATGTGAAACTAATTAGTGTTTGAAAACCACAGATCATCCTGATTTAACAATGATCTTCAAAAGGTCACTTTAAGACAACAAAGCTATGACAAGATTTACATGTTCTTGCAAATTCACTGACCTCATTGCCAGTGTGGAGCAGAAGATACGTATGCAGTCCCTCCAACTTCCTCCTCCATATTATCTTAGCCTCTATGGGTGCTTTTGTGATGAAACACAATCAGATTCTCCTAAAGTCCACACACATCATGGACTTCAGTACCAGCACAGGTGCAGGACCTTGTTTGTGGGATGAATTCTAGGTTTTTCTTTTCTTTTCTAAACATTCTCTAAGTCATTTCCTTATTTTATCAGGTAAAAACAAATCACTTGATACTTGTGACAGACAATGGATGATGCTTGATTTTCTTTTCTATTTTTCTTGCTTTTTGAATATTTTATTTATTTGTATTTCAAATTTTATCCCCTTTCCTAATTTCTCCTCTGGAATCCCCCTAGTCCATCCCCCCTTCCTCTGCTTCTCTGAGGGTACTCCCCAACACACCTACCCACTGCTTAGTTGGACAGAATTTACTAATCGCATACCTGTATTCGATTTGCTCCAAGGTAACAGGGTCTGTTTTCTTGATAAAACACAAACCAATACCAGCAAAACTGTGAGCTGATTGCCATAGGGTGATTAAACAATTAACAGGAATTACAGATATAAAGATAGACAAAGATGTCACAGGAGAACATGCAAAGCTTTTATAGAAGTGACATTTTACTTGATCTTCCTATTTCTCACTATATGTGAAGAATAGGAAATTAGGACCAATTCATCCTTATTGAGAACTAATGGAATTTTCTTCTATGACTTCTTATAGTAACCTCTAGGCTTTCTCATTGACCTTGTGTGAACTCCTGGCTAGTCAGGAAGGTCTTGGGATTAATAACACTTGACTCATAGCCACTCCTCCTATTCTTTTCGGAAACCTCTTTCAGGAAGTTGCTATTTATTCCCAGTCATGGTAAGGCCAGAATGGAGAAACTTAATGACTTCCTCCTTCTTCCTGAGCTGGCTTTTTGTGGCTCAGCTTGATTACCGTATTTGTCTGTCATGTGTTCCCAGAACTTTAGGCACAACTATGCAAAAATGTAGGTGTCTTTTAAAAGCTTTCTGTCAAAGGGAACATCAATCACTTCTGAGGCTAAATATAATCCAGTTGCTGGATAAGGATTCTATATAAAAACTGCAGTACCTGAGTTCTAGCGACTAATGTATCACAATTAAAAATACAACTGATGACTAATAATTACTTATTTTCACTAGGCTGGCTGGTGATCACTGTGTTCTTTGTAACATTTAAATATATTCAACTCATTCTTTATTTTTATTATTCTTTTTTCATTTTTTAGACTAGGTGATTGTTTTTAAAATTAAGAATACCTATGTGAATCTAGACTTTTTATGTTATTAAATGATCTCTTCCTCCCATATCCCTCCAAAAGATATAAAGAGAGAACCTAGTACAGACACATTTAGTCCTCATACTTGATGCTTCAAGCTCTGTGAGCCCATAAAGCCCCTACTTAGTTGATGTGGTGGAACATCTCCTGATGTCCTCCATCCCCTATGAGTCCTATATCTTCCCTGCCCCCACATATTTTGGCATTCCCCAGAGTCATAGGGAAGGGACTCTATTCAGCTTAGCACCTACTCCCATCCTTTTGCCTAAGAAGCCTCTCTAGTGATAAATGGACAAGATATGGAAGTACATTTAGTATAGCAGGATAGTATTTGGAATCATTTCATTAGTGTGTGTGTGTGTGTGTGTGTGTGTGTGTGTGTGTGTGTGTGTGAAGGTGGTATGGAAGGAGGGAGAGAGGGAGGGAGGGAAAGAAAGAGGGAGGGAGGGAGGGTAGCACCGCTGTATTTGGCTAAATCCTAGGACTCAGAACTATATAGACTCTGGTTGCTAGAAATTCAGGCAGTATAGGGCATGGGCTCCCTCTTGCAGGAGAGGCCTCTTGATAACCCAAATATTGGTTTGCTACTTTCATAAGTTCTGTCCCACTACTGCCCCATGTTATTATATGGGAAGATCATATTGAAGGATAAGAGTTTTTTCTCTGGGTTGTTGTCCAAATACCTCTTTTTCATATTATGCACAGTACTTTCCCTTGACAAAAGACTAGAATGTAGGTTTAAAGGTTTCATCCAAGCACCAACTTGTCCTCTCTACATTCTCCATTCAGTGAGCTATGTGACTGCTGTCCTTAGCAGTGAAGAACCACTGCCAGTTTTCAGAGAGCAACCTTTCATCCTAGCATTATCCTGTGTTTTTTAGGGATCTCCCTTGGATCCCCTAGTGTACAACTCAAACAAATGCAACCCAGTGCCACCACTGGAAGCCTTGTCTTGCTACAAAAGATGGCCAGATCAGACTCTAACCTTTATTTCAATGAGTCCTTACCAGGGTCACCTTCACAGATTCCACTGCAGTGTATGTCCAACTGTCTTTTCATCTCTCCCAATTCTAGCTATAACCCCCTTAACTCTGTACCTCTACAACTTTTCATCCATAAATCTTTCCTACTTCTGTCCCTCCCTGTACCCAGTCTATCCCCAGTATCTCTTCTGTGTTCCCTTTACATGGAGGTCCATGTGTACACTTATACCGTTCTTCATTACCTAAACTCTCTTAGTTTTTGGGTCATAGCTTGATTATTGTTTCATTATCAGCTAAATAAAACTTATAACTGAATACCTAGTATATTTGTCTTTCTGAGTCTCAGTTACGTTATTCACAATGTTTTTTAACTTGCATTCATTTGCATGAAAATTTCATGATGTCTTCAATTTTCAGAAGTTGAGAAATACCTCATTGTGTAACTGCATCATATTTTACCCATTCAATCCTTGCCTAAGCGATATCTAGGCTGTTTTTAATTTATGATTATTATGAATAAAACTACAATAATCATATTTGAGCAAGTACCCATGGAGAAAGACTGGAGTCTCCTTTGGGTATATATCCAAAAGTAGTGTCCTGGGTCTTGAGGTAGATTAAATCGTAATAGTCCAAGGAACTGAAATATTGATTTTCATAATGGCTATACAAGTGTACGCACCTACCAACAGTGGAGTAGTGTCCCCCTTTCTCCCACATTCTTGCCATTATGACCTGCCAATCTTGTTATGGATAGTACTCTTTGCATTTTTCTGAGGGGAAGGGTATTGCACATTTCTTTAAGTATTTCTTAGCCATTTCAGTATTCCTCTATTGAGAATTCTGTTTAGATCTGTACCACATTTTTAATTGGATTATTTGGGGTTTTTGAGATGTAATTTTGTGTGTTCTTTATATATTTTGGATATTAAACATCTACTGGATGTATTGTAAGTAGAAATCATTTCCCATTCTGTAGGCTGACCCTTTGTCCAATTAACATTATCCTTTACATTAAAGTAGCTTTTCAGTTTTGTGAGGTCCCAGTTATTTGTCATTGGTCTTAGTGCTTGCACTTTTGATGTTCTTGTTGTTTTTTCCAATGTTAACCTTCAGTTCTGAAAATTGGTATTAGAAAATGAAAACAGTTGAATATCTGATAATGAAGGACTTCACTTTTTATTTTCAAATCATTATTTTCTTCATGGTTATCAAAATGAGAATGATATATGTGACAGGACTTCACTAGTGCTGGATTATTATAGAAACTCCTTATCAGAACCCGTAGTTTCAAATACAAAGTTTATATGTCATTTAAGCTATAGAGAAAGTTAATTGTGAGACTATAAGAATATATATCCTGCTCAGTTCTTGCTCCACTGGAGACCACAGAAAAGAGAGCTAATGCACATAGAGCAAGGGGTAGCACCTTACCAATACCTGGCTCCTTGTCTAAAAGAGAAAGATTACAGTACAAACTGAGAGATTGATAAGTTCTAGTTTAGTGGATGTTAAGACCATAGTAGCAAAGTTTCTTCTTAATTTAACCTTTAAGTTTTGGGTCAAGCTATATTGACAAGATTTCTTGTTTGTTGTTAAGTCATGGGAGAACACACACACACACACACACACACACACACACACTTCACTCACAGGCAATAGGGGTGGGGAGGAGGATGTTGTGCTCACTTAAGCACCAAACCTGTTCATTTCCGTGTATACACAGAAACATTTACACACAGGAACAAAGAGAGATGCTAAAAGGCAAAAAAAAAAAAAAAAAAAAAAAAAAAAAAATATATATATATATACCACTTCAACTGGCCAAAACTTGTATATTTTCATTCTCTGGATACATAGAAAGAGCAATTCACTGAAGCACGCCCATGTGTATATTTCAGTTTGATCTACTTTGAAGCTTTCTGTAAAGAAACTGAAGTATCTTCAGCGGTCACCATTCCCAAGCCTTGGTGAGACTAGAGGAAACAGTGGCATTTGTGTCTTCAAGTCATTGTGTATCTGTACTGTCATTTCAAGAGTGTTTGTGCACACTCCTTGTGACTTGTTCTTGCTCAGAAGATGAGAACTCTTTGGTCTTCATTAGCTAAATTCTTTAGAAAATGAGAGAAAGCAGATAATGTCCTCAGTTCCTGCCAGTTGTATTATTAGATTAGAAACCCTAATCAGTTAAGGGTTTTTTTTTTTTTGCTTGTTTGTTTTGTTTTGTTTTGTTTTGTTGAACATCTTAAAGACAATGCAAAAGTGCAGGATTTTATTATTTGGGAAATGACTTTATATTCTGCTTTTTAATAAGAAAGAGAAACTCTCTGGTGCATGACTGTTATTGCAGCAGAAAAGAAATGGTGATTTTGCTCAAGCTAAAAATAGAAAGTTAAAAAAAAAGTCACATTATTTATAAATAGCATTGCCTCAATGCAGACGGGTTTGGTCAGAAGGAGCAGTTCAAACAAAAGCGTAAAATAAAAATATTTCTGCTCAACTAGCTTAGCAAGTCTGTGTATAAGATTTATTGCTATTGTATATAGAAAAAGATACAATAGGAAGATAAACAATCAAGAATTGTCCAGAGCACTAGAAACAGGAACATGTGTCCTTGTTGTTCATTTATTTGGCAGATTGGGGGCCTGATGTTTAGAGAAGAAGGTGTGTGAACTACTAAAATGTGTATAATATTGGGCATGTATTTCTGACTTTCATATATGGTTTTTCTTCCTGCGGCCATTCTGACAGTCAACGAAATTTCTATGTATCCAGCAGTGTCCCTTTACCCAGTTGATGGTAAACTCAACTGGAAGCAGAGAAAAGAGCAAAACAGTGAACATTGAAACACACTTGGGAAAAGACATCTTAACAGGTCAAATGATTAAGAAAGGAAACTTATGTACTGGCAAAGAATTCAGGCAGGAATAAAGGTTCTGTGGAAAGAAACCTACAAGAAGCCTTGTCTTCAATATCAGGATACTTATGGTACAATTAGTACAATACAACTATTTGTTTCTTAAATATTCACAAAATTTCATTATATTAAAATGTGGATATACACATCTCATTTTATTTATTCTTTCTTACTTGAATATATATATATATATATATATATATATGTATATATACTTTTCAAACTTTAGAGACATAAAAGTTATACATTCTCCAACAAACAACAAGTAGAAATATAGCATATAACTTCTGAGCATATACCCCAAAGATGCTCCAACATACAATAAGGACACATGCTCCACCATGCTGTTCATAGCCGTATTATTTGTAATAGCCAGAAGCTGAAAAGAACCCAGATGTCCTTTAGTAGATGAATGGATAATGAAATTGTGGTATACTTACATAATAGAGTACTACTTAGCTATTAGAAACAATGACTTTATGAAATTCTTAGGAAACTGGATGCATCTAGAGAATATCATACTGAATGAGGTAACCCAATCAAAAAAGAACAGACATAATATGCAGTCACTGATAATTGGATACTAGCCTGAAAAAGCTCTGAATACCCAAGAAACAACTCACAGACCTTATGGAGGTCAAAAAAGGAAAGGACAAAAAGTAGAAGCCTCAGTCTTTTGCAGATAAAAAACAAAAACAAGTGTATAGCATCCTCGCAGAGTGTGGCACACCTAGACCTTAAATCTTTAATAACTCAAGAGCTAAGAATATAGCTTCATGGCAATTTTTGGTATTTAAAAAAATCACTATACTTAATCTTTCACACTAAGAAAACTTTGACTATTTCCAGGTTACATCTTGTTTTACATGTACTTTATGCTCATTGTAACTAGTAAGATTTCAATGCATACTATTCAAACTTTAGAAAAATCAAGTACTGACAAAAATATATTCATATAGTTTTATGGCAAAATGCTTTTAAAAATCTGTACATGTATCTCTCTCCTTTTAAAATAAAGTTGTAAGAAAAAAAGAAATACAGCATGTCAATGTCATATTACAAACATGCAGTTCTTCGACTTCTTTCTTAGCAGTACTTTAATAAAACTTCTTTGTAAAGGGAATGTTTAGCTTTACAGAACTTTTGGGTAAAGACTCAGCATTTTCACATATGTCCTTACTTTCCACAGCTTTGACAGTAAGTTATGTTTTGTCATTCATGTTCATATACCCTACTTATCACAACTACTGGGCTCGCATTGATCTGCCATTGCTACCAGAAGTTCCTAACTCATCTTATGTTTCACTGTTGCTATTGTACTTCCTCTGCGCTTTGACAGACACATGGCGGTATGTATGCATGGGCTCAGCATCTCCCCAAAATAATGTCTCTGGATTCTCTTTACTGTATGTTAATTATTCAACCTGTTCCTGTTAAACACCTAACTGCTAAATATTCTGCAGCATTTATGGTTTGGTCTTTTCAGAATATTATATGAGGAAAACATATTATTTTTGGGTTGCCTTTATTCTCTGAGTAACATGTATCTAATGTTCCCTCATATGTATGGTACCTATGTCATTATTATTCTTTGCATCTGACTCATGGTTCATTCTTCTGATATTCGCTATCTATCAATCTGCATTGTGGGAGGCATATTAATTCTTTCAACTTTTACAGTTATAAGTAAATCTGCTGTAATACTGATATAAATTTGTGTGTGAACATATTTTTAATCAGTTAACACCTGGGATGGCTTCAGTTACACAAGAAAGAAGCTTTTGTTTTGTTTTATTTTATTATACTTAGCTATATTTTATTCATTTTTAAAATCTCAATCTTTGGGAATTCCATGTGTATATTACACACCTCCATCCCCCTTTCTGCCACATTCCCTTTCCAACTGTGAAGTTCCACAAACATTCTTAGCTCATTTGGACAAATAACAAGGTTCTTATTCCTGGATACTGTGATAACACTGTGCTTGAGTTTATAATAAACTACCAATTGGCTTCCAAGGAGACTGCAGTGTTTCCATATCCACCACTAATGCGTAAGATTCCCTAATGTCCCACATCTCTTTCTATACATGGTGTTATCTGTGTCTGTTTCATATGTTTCAACAGATGCAAAGTGATGTTCATGCTTATCATGAAATTCTCCAATGACATTCATAGACTAAGCATCTTTTAGATGTGAATTGGCCGTTTGCATATCCTTAGAAATAGCTGTATCTTATTATCTTATTTGTGTCTTATTTGCTGGCCATTGTTTTTAACCTTGGACTTTAAAGGGTACTTTGAAAACTAGTTCTGCTTTTCCTGTTTTTTTTTTTTTTTTTTTTTTTTTTTTTTTTTTTTTTTTTTTTTTTTTTTTGTAGACTCACATTCTCTTTTTGGCATATCGGTATACCTCTATCAGTTTATATTTTCAGAATACACTTCCTAACTTTAATGAGGTCACCACTTTATTCTCTCAACCGTCATGTTTCTGGTGTTAGGTCTAAAACTGTCTTGTTGATCCAAAACCATGCAAACTTTCTCTAGTGTTTCTTTATGCATTCCTTAGTTTCCAATATCTACCTAGACCTACGGTCATTAGGAATCCTGTGTAAACAGTGTTTTGTGTGTTCCTGTTAACTAGAGAGAGATAGTCACTGAAGGGTCTGTCAGTTCTTCCCTGAGTCACCCTCATCTTGCCATATATCTTGTGATGTCATTCTGTGTCTCCATTTCAATTATTCTTGTCAGTGGAAAATCTCTGTGTTTCCACTTTGTTATATTATATCTTCCTTACTGTAGCTGCATGGTGAGTCAACTAGTAGGGGCTGCAGCCTTTGCATTATCATGATGTTTTGGACTATTTGGAATCATTTGCCCCTGGGATGGAGCTTTGGATCAGCTTGCCAATATCTACAAATGGATTTGGAGACTTCAGTTGGGACTTAGAGTACATGGGAAAGTAGTATATTGAGGATGTAAGTTTTCCTGTCTCTGTATTTGAGAGACTTCTCTGTTTGCATCGCTATGTTGCATGATTTATGTTTTATATGAAGAATAAATGTTGAGAGTGATGAGGGAAAGAGTATATGCAGATAAAGGGACAGTTATGAAAAAGGATAGAAAGACATTTGGTTTTCTGCTTCTGGTTCTCTGATATTTGGGGTTTGGTATCTGCTAAGTCTATAGCATATAGCATTAGGTGTGAAGCTGTACAGCTTCAGTTTTCCATTCCCATCAGAGCTGTCTATGGGATCATTAAGTTGTAAATATTTAAACTGGCTGCTTTTGGTCTGTAATCATATTTACTTTTAAAGCTTTTAACAATGAAATCTATTTAAAAATAGAGATGAGTGTTGTAGAATAGGATGTGGTTATATTAATCAGAAATACACATCTATGTATCACTTTTGCCGCACTGACTAAGAGTCAACAGAATAGAAAGCTACAATAAAATGGGAGGGATATTAATTGATGCACGTGTATTATGTCACAGGAGTACCTGCCAAACAAGGTTAATCCTATGAAAGGTTTGTGGACAAGGCAGGAGCACCACAGGATGAAGATGGATGAAAACTTCATTAAATACTGAAATATTAGGGGACAGAAGTGTGTGTGTGTGTGTACGTGTGTGTGTGTGTGTGTGTGTGTGTGTGTGTGTGTGTGTGTGTGTCTTGTATTCAAGTGGATCTGGAGAGCTGGGACTACTTCGAACTTCACAGCACAGGTACATTACTTTTCCTGGGAGGTTGCCGATAATCTAAGAGGAGGGAAGCCTCCAACAACGAGCATGTCAAGTGTTCAGTGGAGCTGATGAAGTGTCAAAATGGTTTAGGGAATGATGAGAAAATGAAGATGGATTTTCTGGTGTGTGGAAATGATTTGCAAAGAAAATATCTGAAAGGATGAATACCTTGACATCTCAGCGAGCATTTTCATCTCTGCCTCCTTTTGCGTTGTTTTCCTCCCAAAACCACCTCACCAGGGCTCACATTCAGAGATTCACTTATGCATTATTCATCTGTTAACACTTTTATGGCACAGTGAGACACACACTGTACGATTCTAGATACAGGGCTATAAACGTGTGGACAGATCAGTTAGACTCTGCTCCTTAAGCCACTAAATTCTGTCTCTACCCTCATACATCTATCACAAATTTGCTGACTCTAAGCTGTTGCCTCTTTTTAAAAAAAAGAATATACATTTATTTATGTATTTGATGTATATATGTGTGGCTGAGTATATATTGGATATACATGCAGTGCCATCAGAAATAAGAGAAGGCCATTAGATTCCTTGGAATTTGAGTTATAGATTGTCATCCATCATGGATATGCTGGGAATAAAATCCTGGTCTTCTCTAAGACTATTAAGTGCACTTAACTGGTGATCCAGATCTTCAAATCCTGAGAACTCATTTAATTCCTAAGCCTTTCCCTTTGTTTCACTGACAGTTTAGAACTCCATCTCTCTATTTTAAATTTTTATTGGATATATTTTATTTACATTTCATATGTTATCCCCTTTCCTGGTTTCCCCCTTCATAACTTCCTATTCCATACCTCCCTTCTTGCTTCTATGGGGGTTTCTTCCTATCCTCCACTCATCCATTCCCACCTCCCAATCCTGACATTCTCCCTACACTGGAGCATTGAACCTTGGCATGATCAAAGGATTCTTTTTAATAATGATGTCCAACAAGGCCATTCTCTGCTACATATGCAGCTGGAGCCATGGGTCTGTCCATGTGTACTTTTTGAATAGTGGTTTAGTTCCTGGGAGCTCTGGTTGGTTGGTATTGCTGTTCTTATGGGGTTGCAAACCCCTTCATCTCCTTCAATTCTTTCTCTAACTCCTCCATTAGGGATCCTGTTCTCAGTTCAGTGGTTGGCTCTGAGCAACTGCCACTTTATTTGTCATAATCTGGCAGCTATATCAGGAGACAACTATATCAGGTTTCTGTCAGCATGTACTTCTTGGCATCAGAAATATTGTCTGGGTTTGGTGGCTGTATATGGGCTGGATCTCCAGGTGAGGCAGTCTCTGTATAGACTGTGCTCCAAATTTAGTCTCCATATTTCCTCCTGTGAATACCATATTCCCCCTTCTAAGAAGGACTGAGGCATCTGCATGTTGTTCTTCCATCATTGGTCAAATGGATACAATCTTAAAATGATGAAGCAAAGTACCACTGTTTGCATATATTATAATAGTATACTTAAGTGACCCCAAAAATTCCACCAAAGAACTGCTAAACTTGATAAACAGCTTCAGTAATGTGGGTGAATTTAAATTAGCTCAAACAAATCAGTGGCTTTCCTCTACTCAAAGAATAAACAGGCTGAGAAAGAAATTAGGGAATCAACACCCTTCACAATAGTAAAAAACAATATAAAATACCTTGACGTGACTCTATCCAAGGAAGTGAAAGATCTGTATGACAAGTTCTTAAAGTCTCTGAAGAAAGAAATTGAAGAAGATCTTAGAACATGAAAAGAACCTTCATGCTCATGGATTGGCAGGATTAATATAGTAAAAATGATCATCTTGCCAAAAGCAATCTACAATTTTGATGCAATCTCCACCAAAATTCAAACTCAATTCTTCATAGAGTTATAAAAAGAAATTTGCAAATTCATTTGGAAAAACAAAAATTCCCAGATAGTGAAAATTATTCTCAACAATAAAAGAACTTCTGGGGGAATCACCATCCCTGACCTCAATCTGTATTACAGAGCAATAGTGATAATAATTATATGGTGTTGGTACAGAGATGGGAAGGTAGATCAATGGAATAGAATTGAAGATCCAGAAATGAACCCATACACATATGTCACTTGATCTTAAACGAAGGAGCTAAAACCATCCAGTGGAAATAGATAGCATTTTCACCAAATGGTGTTTGTCCAACTGGCAGTTAGCTTGTAGAATAATACAAATTGGTCCATTCTTATTGCCCTGTACAAAGCTCAAGTCCAAGTGGATCAAACACCTTCACATAAAACCAGGTACACTTAAAGTAGTAGAACAGAAAGTGTGGAAGAACTTAGAACATATAACCATAGTGGGAATTTTCCTGAACACAGCACCAGTGGCTTTTGTTTTAAGACCAAGAATAAACAAATGGGATCTAATAGAATTGCAAAGCTTCTGTATGGCCAAAAAAAAAAAAAAAAAAAAAAAAAAAAACACTCTTAATAGGACAAAATGGAAACCTACAGATTGGGAAAAATTTTTTTACCAATCCTACATCTGATAGAGGGCTAGGATCCAATATATACAAAGAATCCAAGAGGTTAGACTCTAGAAAATTAAATAACCCTATTAAAAATAGAGGACAGAGCTTAACAAAGAATTATCAGCTGAGGAATATCAAATGGCTGCAAAGCACCTAAAGAAATGTTCAACATCCTTAGTCATAATGGAAGTACAAATCAAAATAACCCTGAGATTTCACCTTATACCAGTCATAATGGTTAAGATAAAAAACTCAGGTGATAGCAGAGGCTGGCAAGGATGTGGAGAAATCTTTCTCTTCTTCATTGACCTTTCACTCAGCCTTCTCTGATCCCTTTCCTCTTCTTCTTTAGTCCTGAAGTCCTATTTTTTTCTGTAATGCAAGAACCCATGCGTCATTCTCACCTACCATCTCATAAAACCATAAGCATAAAGAATCATTTTCTTCTGCTATGATGGGAAATTTAAGTCAGAAAATGACACACATGTTACATACATGACAGAGATGTATTTAACATATTTATGTATTCTTTAACATATATGTATTCTTTCATTTCACCGTGTATGAAGTGAAGTATCAGGAGGATCAGAAGGAAAGTGAATTCTCAGGACTGAGTTTAATAATGGCACCTGTACCTGAGGAATCTGATGAGTAGAAGACACTGGTTCTAGAGGCTTGCTTCATATACAGGATGGCTAAACAAGAAAGAAGATTAGCTACAAAATCACAATACAACTTAAAGTCCAAGCATGTTCCTCCTCTATAGAATTTTGTTTAATTCCATCAAACTCTTACTATTGTATAGATATGGTTTATATCTCATAAGCTCATGAACTGGAGAGTTAGTCTATACATAATGGAAGCTTGAAACTATGAGATAAGTAGAAAGTCCCTAGTTCAGTTTGGGAAGGTACCTTTGGAGGTATCAAAGAATTAAAGGACCTAGATTTTGGACCATGACATGACCATTATGTAAGGAAATCCACGAAGGACAAGTATGAGTTCAAATTAATGAGGCTGTCCTAACTTAGATAATCGTCTCCAAAACTGCATCCTGAATAAAAATCTCTGTATCAGCCTCCTTCAGGTATTTCATTACAGTAACAACTACAGACTAATATAAGCTTCAAGATATGTTTCTATCTCTCACTGAGGTGGGAGGACATTATATAATTTCTTCCAAGTTGTGCTGCACTTTGGGAAGAAAGCTTGCATTCAAGTTCACTTCAAGCTTCTGATCGTGTTCAGTATGCATCATCTTTCACAGGTGAGAAGCCATCCATTAGAGTTTTACATTTTAACATATTTTCTGCTGCTTTCCTACCCCTATAAATTGTTAGTTATCTTCCCACAGGTCTGTAGAATGTCTGTATGAGATTTCTCAGCTTTCACGGGTCAGAAGTAATCCGTGGTCCCATGGACACACGAGAAGTGACTGACAGACAGCCCAGGAACCCTGGTAAGGCTATGTTAGGGATGCCCAACTGAGTCTAAAAGGTATTTTATAACAATAACCTGAATCAGAACATAATTATGCTCATGCAGCAATATGTCTATTTTGTTTTCTTTCTTGCAGTGTGCTTTATTTTGGGATAGAATTTCCTAGGATTATCTATCTACTTTCCCAAGCAACCTAGAGAATCAAGTGCTACTCTCAGGGGTCACATACTTTGGAAACCAATTTAAAATTCACCCATTTCACCTTAGAGATAATGAACAAAGAATAATGAATAATGAATCAGAAAGGCTGTCAAAGATCTTTGAAATTATAGGAACCTCTGTCTACAGATGAGCCTCTTGAGCTGTCTGTAGTTTCCTTCCCCAACCCTTTTCCTGTGATATAGCTATGATATAGTGCACTCCTGACAGCATCAGAGCTCAATACACTTGGATTAAAAATAAATTTTATAACAATGTGTTTGAAGGAGTATGGAGGTTTGAAAATTAGGGGTAAAGGCCAATTTTATCACTTGGGATCCAGTAGACTCTACCCTTTAGTCACTGAGAACTTACTGAGCAACAGAACCGTGGAAAGTCCCTCAACTAGCCCACTGACCATAGGAAGCTGGCCTAGTAACAAAGTCCCCACCATGCTCAATTTCAAAGCTGAGTCCTTTCAGCAAGAGATTTAGAGTTTACCGGTCAATCGATCTTACATTTGTTTAAACATCAAACACTGCTTTCTCCTCTGGTAGGGTCTGAAATTAAGTATACCCAATCACTTTTCATAGCTATTTTATTCTCAGGTCTCTTCTTACAAGTATATATTGGAAGATAGAATATCCCCATCAGTCATGGTTAATCAACTACCACTTTAGCTTGGACAAAGTCCCACATGACAATAGGTCAGAAATACTCATTAATAAAAATTAAGACATCTCTATCAATCTTGGAGCATGTTGAAAAAAACCTTATGCCTTAGATTTAAAAGTGTAGCAATAAAATATCAAGGTTCTGGACAAGTTCCTGAATAATGTATATGGTGCTAGGACTTACCTTTAAGAAAGTGTAGGTACATTAGAAGAACTTTCTGATGCTACTGTAGCTGTTTCAGTGATTATAAAGTAGGGAGCCCCAAGATGGATAGATCGCAACATAACCATCAGTAGGAAATTCTGACCTGAAACTGGTAAAAGTTTTTTGGATGTCAGTACACTCTGGGATCCTCATAGCCAGTACTGAAAGGTAGCACAATCAAAGCTCTGAAGTCCATAATGGGTGTGGCCTCTCAGAAAGGGATGCTAATTCTGCTTCTTTGTAAACAGAGTGCTTTTCCTAGCCTCTCTGCACTGGAATTCCTCCAGCTGCTAAATGGGATTCTTATGCGATGGCAGATTTAGATTAAAATTAAAGTGAGGTTTTTATATATCAATTCCAAGGAAAGGCTGTAGGCAGTAAATAGCAGCCCCCTGGTTGTTAGACACAATGACTGTTCTCTCTGAGCTGAATAAAATCTTTCTTTAATGAGTTGATTAAAAGATTCATTTTTTTTGGCATGTCCACAGAAAATTCTCTATAGATGCTTAAAAAAAAACATACTGAAATGTGAACGCAGTCATTGTTTGTTGCCAGGTTTATTAATGCACAGAGATAAGTATGTCAGACAAAATGCTCTGCTCCCATAGCATAGCACGTATCACTAGAGAAAGGACTGTTCTATCATAGAAGCAGAAGTCTCAGTTCAGGAAAATACATATCATTCATGAATTGAATAACCTGACAAAGTACATTTTAGTAGTGGGGATGGGGGCCAAAGACCATAGACTGCCTGTGGAACTACATACATTGTGGAGGGAAAATTGCAAGAGGAAAAAAATAAATCTTCAATTAACAAATGAAGTCAGTGTGGGAAACGTGACCTAGAAGGATGGGTCCTTAGAGAGCACCTCTGATGGGGGTCAAGGGGGTCTCATCTTTTTGTTACATTGACCCATAATGCTGTCTCATTTCTCCAATTATGGAATCAAAGGTAATATTTTTTCTTGGATGATTTTTCTTTCTGTCTTGTGTCAACACCAGGTACCTGGTGGAATTTCTTACTGTGTTGCCTAATTTCAATAAGAATCTACTACGTTCAGCTCCTCAGAGCATCTGCATTCATTGCATTCTGGGGAAATGATGAGAAGTTAATCTTTTTATATTTATTGCTCAGAAAAATGGAGCCTGTGGCCAGAAGCACTATTATTTCTTCCAAAAGAAAATAATTTTAGGAATATAGCTCTTAGCCAAAATTGCACTCAAAAACTAAGGATCTATAATGAGTTATCTAATGTGATTTTGGTTCTTGAAATCATCGGGTCCCCTTCTGTAAGAAACAAATATCACAAAAAAAATGGAATAAAAATTAAGTGATTTTTTGCAGGTCAAAAGTAGTTCCACATCTAAGGACTGCCAATTGCTTGGTTGGCTCTTTCAGTAACAAAACAAACTAAAAAAGAAAGATGAGAGAGGAGGGACAGCGTAAGATTCTTCTTGGATACCCCATGAATCTCTTTGGGAAAAGGCCTTCAGGAAGGGTTTCAGTTGAAGTTCATTGAAAGTTTAATTGAAGTTACTATAAAGCTGCTTTTGGCAAAAAGAAAAAGAAAAAAAAAGAAAAGGAAATATACTGAGCAACAGTTTTTGGATACTGTATGTTGTGTCTGTAACTTGCTCATCCTTTTATGCTCCTTGAGGAAGAGAACAGACTTAGTGTTTTGGGAACTCTTTTGTTTTGCTCATTTTGTTGGACTTAGGAAAATTACAAGAGGAACACTAATTATCAAGGTAGCACTGTGTTTGGCAGTGTCTGTCTTTGTGTTTGTGCATGCATATATCTATGTGTGTATCTATGTGCAAGTATGCACAGGTATGTGTGTGTGTGTGTTTCTGTGTATATATGTATGCGTGTTTTGTGTATGTCTTTCTCTGTCCATGTTAGTGCATGACTATATATCTGTGTGTGTGTGCACCTCTGTGTCTCTATGCCTGTGTAAAAGTGTGCATGTGTATGCATGTGCCTGTGTGATTATGTGAGTGTTCGACCACCTGTGTGTGTAAATTGTTCTTTATGTGTATTTTTATTGATGATTGTTTGTGACATATGTGTATGTGTGTTTATGCCCATGTCTACAGTCATTGGAAAAGTAAAATTTTTAAAACCTATTTTAAACCATCTTTGTTATGGTTGTTGTGCAAGAAATTAAAACTCCTCTTCTTCATAACTCATTCTTTGAGATAAGAGAAGGTCTAAATTCCCAATTCTTTGGATCTCAGAGCGTGCTTCGTTCTCAGACTATAGTGTGACTCACTGTTACATTGTTGTTTGTGCATCAGCACTCACTCAATGTGGCTTTGGAAGAAGGCCTGTAATCAGACAAGGACTATATTTGTGTCATTATATCTGAAAAAGGGAATGGGTAAGAGAAGGGAGATTTTTTTCATCTACCAGCTGCCATCCATACTAAAAGATTACTGTAGAGAAAACAGTGTAATTGGATGTAAGAGGCTGCCACAAATCACAGATGTACACACATACACACACACACACACACACAAGCATACACACACACACAAACACACACACACACACCTGGAAAAAAAGGCATGAGATCTTTACTACTCTACTGAAATCTTGATTATTTTAAGACATTTGAAATTGCAAGTAGCACATGGAGGTAAGAAGACCTATCCACTTTCTGTGGGAGTTTGAGGGAAATCAGTTTAGTCTGTGAAATGTAATGTCAATGTTTAATGCTTAATTGTCTTTGAGAAATCAAAAGCAATTTTAGGGTGGTTGTTTTGTTCTTAATAAAGCTTCCATGAATTCTGGATTTGAATTTTGCACATGAATGTTTTTTTTGTTTTCAGGGTCTCTGGCTGTTTATGCATTAAGAAAACATAAATTATAAACCAAATTGTGTATAGTTAAACACACTCAAGTTTATAAATGGTTATAAGTCATCCTACAATGTTTTACCATGCATATGTTTAATCTTTTAGGCAGTATATATATATACTTTAGTTCATAAAATTAATATATGAAAGCCCAAAGGTTTTCATAGTCACTAATTGGTAGAAATGAATTTTAGTAGAGCATCATTGATTGTTAGTTAATAAAATTTCCAGTGTTGTTTCCTGTGAGTAAATGGACTTAATAAGAATTGTAGATAGGTACATAGATAGATAGATAGATAGATAGATAGATAGATAGATAGATAGATAGATAGACAGACAGGTTTAGATAGAAATATAATTATATAAAATTTTAATGAGTTAATAATATTGATTTCTACTGTATTACATTTATGTATTTACTTAGGTACATCTACATATGCACTATATATAACTCTGTGTGTGTGTGTATGTGTGTTTGTGTTCATTTTGCTTGTAGTAGTGCAAGATAAATATCTGAATAATAGAGATCTTTTTAGACTATGTTCCAGAATAATCAAGAAAATTATTAATTTATTATGTAAGTCTTGTTTAGAAGATTGGCTTTAACTTTACCAGAGAATAATATTAGGAGTTGTTCTTGTCTCTGAGACAATTACCTAACTCAGTGTATGCAATAAAACTTTAAGATTCCATCACCATCCTCATCTATTCAACCTTGATCTCACTTGTAATATTCAGGAGAAGTTATATGAAAAAATACGGACATTTGAAAGGCATTTGAGATGACACAAGAAATAAACTGAGTATGAATAATGGAAGCCTTTCTTTGCAGTGATAAGCTTAGAAGTCTATTTCTAACCAAAGGCAGGGGAGTTTAATACACTACAACAGGAGATACTTTGAAGAAAGCAATCTTCAGATTGAAGAAATATTTTCATGGAATGTCACCCATGTTACTACGATGATATAAAATGTAGCCAAGAAAGGAAGACCTGAAAATCAGAATAACATTTGATTTTAAAAATGGGACTTTGCTGTGTAATTACATAGATTGTTGCCAATAATGGAAAGTCTCTGTTTACAAATTCATGTTGGCCACTTCACATATATAGTCTAACAAAACATGAGTAAAATGCCTTAAGAAAAGCCTCATGGTCACTTGTGTGTCCCCGATACCAGCTTCTACTCTGACAACTTCATGATTATCCCATGAAAGAGTCTAGCCAACCAACACAAGAGAAACCACTGAGAAAAAACATAGCATTTTGCTGACAGACAAATGCCAAATAGACTAGTGAGATTCTCTGCAGGGACCATTGCCAACTTTTCTCCCAGTTTCTAACAGATACATTATAGTTCAACAAGAGTCTGGCCAGAAAAAAAAAAAAAAAACTGTAGAAAGCCCCCTGGCTTTAAAACAGTGACTGGTATATTGCTCTGAGTTCTGTGATCGTGGTATGATTTGATACACATGGCACATGACATAACAACTGCAGCCAGGGAAACCAGAGCTTCAAATTTTGATCTCAGAGATCACAATCCAGGATTGAAAAAGTGGTACATTCAGCTCAGTGCTTGAAAATAACTCAGTCCAGGAGACATGTTCTTTGTATTCGACAATTAAAACAATAGCTGTCAGGTATAGGATATAAGAAAATAGCTTGGTCTGAGCCAAATATCATTGAACATGGCTCAAAATTTGTGTTCTGAAAGGTTTATTCTATTATGGATAGAAGCCTTAAGGCACAGAACAAGAAAGGCTGTAGATCAGCACACTTATCAAGTACAATCACTGGGTTACTAGTCTTCACTCAACTGAAGGAATTGCATGTTTCACAGATGTTAAAATATTCTACTATTTAGGACTGGGAATGCTAGAGTTCTATCAAGCACATCAATCCATTTCAAGAGCTTTATTTAAGGTCCACTGTGATGTTAAGCTAAATACAAAGGTGTTTTTAAGAAACAATAAGTTTAGCCAAGATAATTTTGCAACATTTTATTACTCTACAATCACTGTGATCCAAGTCAACATCTAATTGTCTGCAGATCTTGAAAATAGATGTAGCTTCTTTGGGGAAGTCCAACTCCAGAAAAGTACTTTAAAGGGAGTACACACGTTTTTGTATTCTTGGTACAAACAACTAAGAGTGATGAGTTAAATGGAAAAATGATTTATTCAGATCATAGTTTTAGACATGAAAGTATACAGTTGTCTCTCTGTGTCTAATCCTATGATGAGGGAGGGCGTAAGAGAGCATGTGATGAAATGGATTTGGTCATATCATGGAGTTCATAATTACATATGTGAAAAGGAGCTTAGGACAAGGTCCTCAAGGATGCATACCCTGCTTAAAAAACCTCATCCCCTCGAAGGATATTATCAAAAACTAAATTAAGCTGTTATTAATCTAGAGCCTTCATGAGTCACTTATCAAGCATTCTGGCCTGTAGAAGCCAGAAGAGGACTTTTGGATCCTCTAGATCTGGAGTTGCCAGTGGCTAAATTCACTAACTAGCATGTTGTGAATGCTCAAGGAATTACATGTATTTTCAGTCTGGAAGATTACAAACTTGTAATAGGTATTGACCTGGGAGTTCACACCATTACAGAGATGCAGATTCATGCAGAAACAGGGTGCTAAATATTTCTGAAAAAGACAAAGCATGAGGGAAAACAAAAGTACACCTACTAGGAGCAGTTTGACAGAGGACACATACTGTGTGTAGTTAGAGATCTGAAAAAGTGATGTTCAGTGGAGATCATTAAACTGGCTCCCCATTTTATTATAATTAAGTTTCATAACAAGTTGCATTATTTGACCCTCAGGCTCATTGATGTCGTTGATTTGAAGCTCTAGAGAATGCACCCTGACCAAATTGTCCCTTAAATTTGCCCCTCCTGTCAAAGGGTCACCAGTAGAAGGATCTATGATCATTTGGTGGCTGTTTTACGCAACTACATGTGCTTAGGGACTTTAACGTTGCCAATGACTTCAAATGCATGCAGGAAGATCAAATCATTTTTCTTATTGGGTGAAAGAGGCTGGCAGGTTGTCTCAAATGGGACAAAACAAAAAGTAGGTATAACAAGGGTTCAGGAAGAGTTCCTGATCACTGGCTATCTGACTAATAATCTTTCTTCAATAATGCTTTTTTTTGGTAAGAATTTTACATCTACAGTACAAAATGTTCTTATGTGTGCAGGTTTTATCAAAGATCTCATTGATACACCTATTGTTTATTTACCTGTTCTTGTACATTATTGTTTAAGGAGGACCATCATCTAGCCTAACACCATATAAGGAGATCTTCCCAAAGTCCTTGGTCATACATTTTTGTTCTCATACCTCCCTCCAATAAGAGAATAAGATATAATATAAAGAAATAGAAAAAATAAACTTATTTACAGTTTGGCCACAAATTGAGTTGAAAGAAATTTACAACATTCCTCATCTTGCCCATAACAATGCCACAACTTACCAAAGGGAAACCAAAATGCAGAGATTCTCTACTTTGATAGACCACATTTGTTATGACATCAGGGCCCATGCAAAGATTTTTCCACAGTAATTCTAGTCACCCACGGTTTTTGATCAGCATAGTCAACTCAATTAGATTCAGAACCACTGTGAAGGTTGTAAAGCATACCTTTGGGTATACATATATTTTTGACAACTGAGGACATTTCCAGAGAGGTTAAACAAGTGTAATGCTTTGTCTATGAAGTGGCCATCACATCTAACTAACTATGGGAAAGATGTATAAGGAAAAGAAAAAAAAATGCCTGGGATGGGGTCCTTCCCCTTTTTTCTGCTCCCTGACTTACTGTGATGTGAATTAAGTTGCTCTTATATTCCTGTCTCACTCTGATGAATTGGGTCCTCTGAAATCATGTGCCAACAGATTTCTCCTACTTTAAGTTGCCCAGGTCGGGTAAATTCGAGCCAATGGCAGCATCCCAAAACTTAAAGAGATGGGATCTGACAGTTTAGTAGGCAGACATAAACAAGACATAATCATCAGCAACAGTCACGCAGAGATGATACGGATTTGGAACTTCCACTGGGCAGGTACACAGAGATAGAAACAACAACACTGAAATAAAATTGGTATGGTCAATCTCCTAATGTCAAGACTAGTTCTTATTATTCATATAGATTCTATTAAATTCTATACCTAGGGATTGGTTTAATATTAATGAAAGGATAAACACCAATTGAACAAGTAAGGTCTATTGGTGATGGGTCAATTGTAAAATCTTATTTTAATATTACGAATATGCAAAAGCAAATGAATGTGAAAGTTAATAAACTCTTAATTTCATGTTATGAATGCGTTCAAAAAAGGAGAATGCCATGTGGAGATGAGTAAAATAACAGGGTAAGAGTTGCTACAAAGCCTGAAAGCCTTTGTTTGTAACCTAAGCACAAATAATTGTACATACATACAAAACCACACACACTCACACACACAAACACACACACATTAAAGTAAATTATTTTTAAACAAATAACTTTAAAAATACAAGAGACTATCATGGTATTTACTTTCTCATACAATTTCTTACCTTATTATTTAAAAGAGAAATGAGAGGTAATATTTTTCACTCCAAAACATGTAAACTTCTTTTTATTAAACTTGTTTGCATAAATAACTACAAAGATTCCGATCTCATCAGAGCTGAAACTGAAGTAGATTTTGGCAATGAAACCTGTGAACACCCCATGCCTGCTGTGTAGCCCCTAGTAACTCAAGCTTCCTTTGCAACAATAGTACATACAGAGTACTAAAGATAAGGCCCAGTGCCTAACATGTTTTTACAGTTCAAAGAGAGACTACATGAGCCAAAGGCTTTATGACGCCACAGCCTGAGAAAACTCATACAACAGAATAAACTCTAAAAATTAATGTGAATTTCCTATGAGACTGAATAGAATTGAAAATAGAAATGTAAGTCCATTTCTCATAGGAGGAAATTTTTAATTTTAGAAATAAGTACATAATCTGTCAAAGAAAATATTATGTGCAATCATCAAAACTTACCAGGTAGAAAAATTGATGAAAATTTAATGAAATAAAATATTACAATGTCCTACTTTTATCTTAAAATAAACCATTAGTACCGTAATGGCAGGCAAAAGAACATGGTAAAATTATTCCTCATGCATTCTCTTAATCAAAAATTTTCTAAATCAACAGGAAAAAAATTACCCAATAGAAAACAAGGCCCCAAACTATGAACAAACATTGTCTTAGAATGGAAATTTTAATATCCAAGGATGGGCAGTGGTAATAAATGTCTTTAATAATACAGACCATGAGAAAGAAAAGACACAGTTCCATGCAAAATCTTCTACATTTACTGTATAAAAATGCCTTTCAAACAAAAATCTGAAAATTCTAAGGTCTGGAAAGGACAGAAAAAAAATGGAAACCTTCCAGCATAAATGATGGGAATCTAAACTGTCATAACCTGCAAAACAATATAAATTATCTACATAAGTTTAAGATGGGTATATTTGATGAGCAGATGTCTTTTGATTTATCATAAAAATTATATACCAGCATGGCCCATCAATATCGTTATGAAAATTAAGTTGTGTATGTGTGTGTTTGCATGTTTCTGTGTGTATAAAATTTCGCAAATATCTGTACACTAAAAGAGAGCTGTTCCACAACAATCAGTGTTAGTCAATAAGTCTCTATATATCAGCATCAGTCAATGAACAAACAAATGTAAAGTGAGAAAAAGTAAGCCATGTTACACCTTCAGGATAGTATTTGGAAAGCATATTGTTTGAAGCACTTAGAGGCAAAGGACTGACATTGCATTCTGACGTCAGGTTTTTCTGGGAGAAAGTGAGCTGAAATTAGACAAGGCAGAAAATGGAAACTGAATGACTTGTGATGGAGTTAAGTGTTATTAGTACTTACAAATCTCTGGGATATCATCCTTTACAATGATCTCCTACTTATGAAATAATACACAGTCCATGTTAAAAAAAAATAAAAAATAAAACAAGTACCAAAAACGTATTGATGTCTTCATCCAGATGGCCACCTCTAGTCTGCAGACTGCTTATGCCTTCTGCTTTCATGGCAACTCATGAAAACCTATTAACTTCTTACCTGCTTTAGACAGGGGATTTGGAGTTTCCCTATGCAGCAACGTCTTGCTGAAAATTGGATTACTTAAAGGCTTGCTCCAATAGAAAATCTTAAATGCAAATGCTTCTGCAAATCTGTCTTCAGAATCATGACAAACCAATCCCGTGTATGTCTATGATGTTTGTCTATGCCTATAAACTTCCATACAGGAATCCAAGTACCAGGGTATTTTACTGTGCAGACTAGAGAGTATAAGGGACTTCTGGGCAGTTACATAGCTTAAAAGGATAGCGCCAAAACTTGTACTCAGGTGTGTTTGCTGCTTTGCAGGCAGAAAAAAAAATGGATGCAAATTATTAGAAGATGCCTTTAGTCAAGTTATGCAATCTAAGTTTGTGGATCTAAAATGATGACATAATATTCTTTAGGCAGCTCTTATAAGCACTAAATGAAATCGTTCAACAAGTGCTGCCATAAAGACTATAAAGGGCTTTAACAATAAAATATCATGGCCAAAAGCAATTATGATTTATTGTTGTATCATATATTTGCTGCAGAATTATTAGTAATGTTGATGTTATTGTAGTTACAGGTTATCTTTGAAGAGAGTAATAACTAGGCAAAGGAACAGGAGCAGGAATACATTAAGGAATATTGTTAAACATGGTTTTGTTATGTCAGTGCTTAGTTCAGACAGGTGTTGGGAGAAGAGTGCAGAGTCTCAAAAGTTAGCACTTTTCAGTATGCTAAAGGGATTGTTCCCCAGAATGAGTGTCAGAGTCAGTCTATGGAGGACAACAAAGATTTGTTTCCTTCTATCCCCAGAAGCCTTCGGTGGGTGAATATTTCTTATTCTGCAGACCCAAGCTCCACTGAGATTTTAAAACTATTACCTTTTAAATCTAAGTGGGGATTGATTCATAACCAGGTGGGTGCTTCCAGAAGTTTCTGTAAAGCAAATGTGACCTCAGCCCCCTACAACCTGTCCTATTTCTGGGAATAATTGTTCCAAGGTGAGGCTGTGCTTCTGAGAACCTCCTTCATGTTTTCCTGCACAACTATTGAACCTCTTCTTTATCTAAGGAGAGCTGGGACTACACTACAACAGAATAGATTCATGAACCCTTTGAGGGGTAACAAACGCTAGATAAGTTGTATAGACGTGGTTTTGTTTCATAGTCGTAACATGATAAGGTAACACATAATGATGTTTGACATAAAATGAATATGCTATGGCATCTTTTAGTACCTGTGAATTGCTACTATAACTATGTACCAGGTAGAATACTTATTCAACAAATAAGCATTCTTTGAACAAAGTATTGTGATACTGAAAAAAACTTAAAACTTAGATGGCTACTAATGGGTAGATAACATGTATAATATGAATATTTAGCATACCAAGATAATTTATATCTCACATTGTAGAGAAACAGAGTGAAATAGTTCATTAGGCAGCTAAATACTTTTTTATTTCTAGAATTTTCTATACAGTGTGAACTTCAGTCAGCCTTTAGAGGTGATCTACCACCTAAGGGCTGGTTTATTCATTGGTCTTTTGCATTTTTCTATTAGTGATATTTGATTATCTGTCTGAGATATAATTAATGAAAGCTGACACATGAACTATACCAATTTTTATCTTACTACTTGTATTAAAGAAAGAGAATTATAACATTAATGAATGGTAGCTAATGCTTTTGGCAAGAGTTTATGATCAATTTTTTCTAGTATGTGTCAAATTAATAAAAACACAAGAATTTTTGAGAAAATTTAAAAATAAATAAAAATATTAACAATTTTCCCTGTTTTATAAAATAAATATGTTTTTCAACTCATAATGACTTTGCTCCTGTGGGTAAAAGAAAATTAGAAAAAATTATACTATTGGTGATAATAACATTATTGGTAAAAAAATAACACTATATGTTAATATACCATACTTCTAATATTTTGAAACTATTGAAGAGTAATTGTCTTTCTGGTGATACTTTTCTTCCCTCCTTCATTTAGCTTTTCATATGACAACATATTTTTTGAGATTGTTTTCCAGATATGAAATTTAAATATACAAATATATGATTACTAATTATTTACTATAAAATTATATATATTCACAAGATCTTGCAATGACTATATCTCATTAAATATAGTGAAAAGACATAAACTCAGCTTCAAATCTAGGTCTAAATCTAGGTCTAATTTTATTAACAGAAAAAATAGGGAAGTTCAGTAAACATATTTGTATGTATATATGTATGTACATACATATATGTACATATACCACATGCATGTACATATATGTATATGATATATATATCCTTGTCTGTGTATTTATGTGTATGTGCATATATATATACATACATATGTATATATATAACTCACAAGCTCCAAAATAGATAGATTTCAGTCAACTGAACCTCGGGTAAGGTAAGAGAAACATACTGGTGGACAGACAATGCTTTCTCTTGTATTTCTCTACATGATTTGAGGTTCGGTGAGCTGTGAATGACACAACAGTAACAGTTCTTCGGTTTAATTAAGCCCAAAATGAAATTTTCACCTTGGGCAACTAAAAATGAAGAGCTATCAAGGGCTCAGATTTGTCTAAACCCAGGTGCGTAAATCACAGCCCTGGAAATTAATTCTCTGCCTTTGTTACTATTCTTCATGCTGTATCAACTTATTGGACAAAAGCGATTTAAGGGGGAAAGGTTTACTTTAGTTTGTAATTCAAGACATAGTCTAATTTGGTGGTGCTGGAAGCAGCTAGGCACACAATGGATGCACAGTAGGAAACAGAAGGCAGAATGCATGCTGCTGGTCAGTCCTTTTCTCTGCTTATACCATCGAGGATCCTAACTAGGTTATGATATCACTCACAGTGGGCTGATCTCCAAAGAGTAATTAACATAGTCACAATAGTTCCCCTCAGGTACAGCTAGAAGCCCATTTCCCAGATTATGTCAAGTTGACAAATAACTTTAATTACATATTCTCTAACACTTTCCTTGAACTAACAACATTTTGTTTGATTTGTTTACATGTACTGCCCTGCTATAGTTTTGTACATGCTGAGGTTAGAAGCATCTGTTGTTATAATGGGTGGTCGTATTGGGGGGAAAATATCCAACTATTTTAACAGCTTCAGAAACAAAGATTTTAAAACACATGGTTTCTTTTGAATTGTCTCTTACTATTCCCAATTTGCCCACATTCGGTGCCTTTACTTCATTGACCGCACATCTATAGAGCACTTAATTTGTATCAGGCACTCTTACAATGTTGCATGAGAGATATATGTGGTTTTGATAGTCAAGTCTGTTTGTGGGATACAGAATAAAACATATAGCACATACTGCAGTGTGGGAAGAACCAGGAGGAACCGGAGATTAGCCATGTTGCAGATCAATGAATGGACAAACAGAAGATTAAGTCTCATTAGGTCAAGGATGCCTGAAAGACATGCCTTAGTCAAACAGGATGACTGAACTGTAGCACAGGGCTGGCTTTGTTTTTCTTTTTGTGCTGGCATGCCTGCTCCCAATGCTACAACTCTTGGCTCCCTTTGCTCTCCCATCCTTATGGGCTCTATGCACATCAATAAGGCATGGTTATGCTTAGAAGGCATATGTGTTCATTCACCTGGGGAAATGAGTATCTGTAACTTGACTTTTTTCCCCAAAATATTTCTCTAATGCATGAGAATTTGGTTTATGTCTGATTCATTATTTATTTTCCATTAATGAGTCGTTTGATTATGTCCCTTGGTGAGCAGAATTTTCCAGCCCTTGAAAATGTGAATAATGCAAAGATAACTAATTATGATTTTTTTATACAGCATACACATCGGGATGCAGAAAGGTTTTCACAAAGGGAAAATAGAAACTAAACATCTTAAATTGCTATTGTCTAGAAACTGTGAAGGGAAAATATGCTCCAGTTCAGTTCGAAAAAATAATCATAAATCTGGAGACATTTTTTAAAGCAACAAATCATGTACTCTATGATAAACCTACAAATCAAAAAAGTGAGTATTCAGGCCTTGCATTGGTCACAACATTGCTCAGTGGGTGATCTCGAAAGGATGCTCTCTGTCTGCCTTCATTGTTCTTCATATTCAAAACAAAATTACTCAGTGGGGATAGCTGTACCATTTATGAATCCATGAACTACATTTCAATATTGGTCCTGAAAATGCTATTTTGTTACAGTAAATAACTTTTTTAACTTTCAGAAATCTATATTCTCAAGGTAGACCATCACATCAACCAATAAAGATACTTTAACCCCAAGGTCACACGAAAAATTATTTTATTACATAAAAACAGAAATTAAAGTTAAGAAGTTAATAAAAAGAGAACTAATGATACCATTTGTAGTAATACAGCATTTTGTATAATATACTAATGGTGTCATATTTTTCTAATTTAGATAAAGTATTTAAATATGGAAGTGGACCTACTGGATTCTCATTGTAGCTGTGTAGTATGGTGCACACAGTCTATGTTCTGAGAAGACACACTGCTTCTAGTCCAAGAATGAGATATCTTGACATAAATTATTGCATACATTTTTTTGGTCACAAAAGCATATGTTTTAGAGGTATACATTGTAATAATATTTTTTGGAGGGAGAATTTCTTCCTCACATGAGGTACAGGGAAACTGGGAGAAAACACAATAAAGTGGGTTGATAATAGGATGTGTCATATTCCTTTGTTAGGTCCAGAGAAAATCTGAGAGCCTGAACATCTAACTACTGAACTTTGGCATGAATACTATTAGACAGTAGAAAAAAATGAAGCATACATAATATTTTCTCAATGTTAAGTAGTTATCAGAAATAAAGAATCACATCCCCACATTAAGCAGACTGAACAGAATGACTGTTTATGCAAAGGCACAAAGATGGATCTGTAGTTCCTGAGATTGAGAATTGATAAGATAAGCAAACTTTAAACAAAAATCTTGTCATAATCCCTTTGAAAGCCACTCTCTATATCAATATTCAGGTTGTATCATGAGAAACATAATCAGAAATCTCCAGAGATGAGAACTGTGTTCTCTTATACAAACCGGGATTAAGTTACAATCACCCGTTGTTGTGTCTGATACTCATTTTAAGAACCACTGTTTAGAACAATCAATACAAATGCTAATTTCTAAGGCATTCTAACTATGAATATTGTCAAGGCATTACTATAGAATAATATGTCTGGAGATATACTTCAGAGGTGAAGTGCTTGTCTAGAATGTATAAGTCTAATGCCTGGCATCAATACCAAATACCGAAGCTATAGCAACAAAAAGAAAATTGCATGGAACAAAAATTTGCTTTGCTAAGCGTAGCAATGTGGGACTATTATGCAAACACTGTGGAGGTGAGGGCAAAAAGACTAGTTCAAGGTCATCCTCTGTTGTAAAATAAGTTAGAAAAAAAATTTCTAGGCCTGCCTGAGCTAGTTGAGAATCTGCTACCAAAAACTTACTGTAGTCTGGCTCTGAAGGTTACTAGTTTGTACTGCTGTTTAAACTGTAACTTGAAAAACCAGGTATTTACAAATTGTTAAACTGAGTAATCTGTATGACCACAAGAAAGTTTCCAAACTTTTTTTTGTGCTATGACTTATATGTTAAATTAAAATTACCTTATAGTTATTCTGAAAATTAATAAAATATTATAAGGCAAATGGCAGATATAATGTCAAATGTCCAAATCTATATTTTATGATTTAGAAACAATATTGACAGTACTCTCAGAAATATTATGATTTATTTTAAAAATTCCTTCTTGGATTTCTTCAATACTAAAAGATCATATATTTAGTACCTGGGCAAGGCCTCTTAGTACATTCCTTTGTAAAAAAAAAAAAAAAATCTAGGACTATTGACAAAATCATTGGATAGATTACATGGTTTAGGGGTATACTGGATAGTTTTTGTGTCAACTTGACACAAGCTGGAGTTATCACAAAAAAAAAAGAAGCCTCAGTTGAGGAAATGCCTCTATGAGATCCAGCTCTAAGGCATTTTTTCAACTAGTGATTAAGGTGGGGAGGGTCCAGCCCAATATGGGTGCTACCATCCCTGGACTGGTAGACCTGGGTTCTATAAGAAAGCAAGCTGAGCAAGCCAGCCAGTAAGTAACATCCCTTCATGGCCTCTGTATCAGCTCCTGCTTTCTGACCTGCTTGGGTTCCAGTTCTGACTTCCTCTGGTGATGAACAGTGAAATGGAAGTATATGTTGAATAAACCCTTTTCTCCCCACTTGCTTTTTGGCCATGATGCTTGTGCAGGAATAGAAACCCTGAATAAAACAAGGGGTCACAGACAAAATTATGAAATACCTCAAAACAAGTCCTAGGAGTCTAACCTCTGTTTCTCTGAACATATACCTAGCCACAGTCAAGCCTGCTTGAAGTTTTTTTTTTTTTTTTTTTTTCTTTAGAAACTGTCTTAAGCAACATAATAATCTGTGTTCCTTTTCTTTTAAGTGCAATTTTTAAAAAGAAGGAAGAACTATGCTAGACTGAAGCTATGGTAACTGAGCCTCTTATTGGTTTGGTATTTCCAAAGGAATGATATAGAAGGGGATCTACAGGGCTTTGCCTGTGCCCTATTCTTCACTTTGACAGGTACTGACTCTTAGAAGGTTTTACACTGTATGAAAGCTGATAGACACAAAGCCTGCACTTTGGCCTTCAAGTCACTCACTAGGCTGGGGAAACATATGGTACAAATACTGGAAACAAGACAATGGTTTAAGGTTCAGGTTTGGATCTCTCCAGAAAAGCTTTGCATATTCAAAACAATAAATTTATACAGAAGCAAGTTGCCTGGTTTTCTAAGATCTCCATTAGCTAGCACTGGGCCTGTCCTTTGGTCCCAAGGAACCTTAATAAACCCCCAAGAGATTCCTGTTTTCCTGTGGGCATCTGCAGTGCCCCAAGTAGACACAGCTTGGAAATCCATCCAACCAATTACCTCACAATTTGGTTGGCCTGGATCCTGCAAAGAGGGACCCAAGAACTACTATCTTGGAATATTTCCTCACCAATATCTTTCCAGTGAGGTCTAACATGCATTGCTTGTCTGGCCCACAATTTTCCCTGCCTTCTCAAAAAGTGATGCCATCAGCCAACACCAGAGAACCAAGAGGCCAAAAAGATAGTGTAAGACCAAAGTCAATAAGAGCCAGAGCAATATGATAAAACCAGAGGCCAGCTATCCTGGTAAAACAAGCCATGCATATCACCAAAATACATGAAGCATAAGAAGATGATCTTAAATGCACTCTTATAAAAATGAGAGAGGTCTTTGAGGAAGAAATTAATAAATTTCTTAAATATATATCCAACCAGGTAGAGGGGTTAAAACTGGAAGCAATTATCTATATCTATATATCTATATCTATATCTATCTATATATATATATATATATATTCAAACAAATGAAAGATAATAAAACTGTCCAAGACCTGAAAAGGTAAATAAAAGCAATAATTAAAACATAAACTGAGGCAATTCTGGCAATGGAAACCCTAGGAGAGAGAACAGGAACTACTGACCTAAGTATCACCAGTAGAATTTAAGAGATTGAAAGGGAAATCTCAGGCATAGAAGATACAACATTTTTTAAAAAAGTGGTACATTACTAAAAGAAAAGACAAACTCTAAAAAGTTCATGACAGACACTGTTCAGAAAATTTGAGACACTATGAAGTGACCAAATGCAAAAATAAATAGAAGATTATTCTCAGCTCAAAGACCCAGAAACATCTGCAACAAAAAAAAATCATAGAAGAAAATTTCTTTAACCTAATGAATGAGATGCTTAAAAGCGTACAAAAAGCATGTGAAACACCAAGCAAATTGAACAGAAAAGAAAATTCTGCCACCATATAATAATCAAAATACTAAATGTATAGAATAAAGAAAGAATATTAAAAGATGCAATGGAAAAACCCAAGTAATATACAAAGACAGACCTATCAGAATTACACTTGAATTCTAAACTGAGATTATATCAACAAGAAGGCTAGGGAGAAATGTATTACAGACACTAAGTGTCCACAGATGTCAGCCTAGACTACTATCCACAACAATATTTTAAATGGAGAAACCAAGATTTTTCATGACAAAGTCAAATTAAACAACATCTTTCTACTACAAAGCCCTACAGAGTATATGAGAAGGAAACCCCCAACCAAATGAGGCTAACTACATGCAAGGAAATACAAGTAATACATAACTTCACAAATAAAACCAAGAGAAAAGATATGCATACATTCACACACTACTATACAATAATGGAAACTAACAATAATTGGACACTAACATTCCTCAACATCAGTGGACCCAATTCAACAATAACAAAAAAAGAAAATAAAAAAAAGAACGTGGGCTAACAGAAAAGATGCATAAACAGAATCCATCATTCTACAGATTATAAGAAACATATCTCAGCAACAAAGATATATATTCCCTCAGTGTAAATGGCTAGAAAATTGTTTTCTAAGCAAACAGACACAAGAAACAAGTTGAAATAGCCATTTTAATATCTAATAAAAGAGTATTTCAACCAAAATTATTTACGAGCGATGGGTAAGGGCATTTCTTGCACTTAAATAAAAATAAAAAAGGATTCTCAATATCTATGCCTCAAATCCAAAGCCACCCTCTTACATAAATGAAACATTGCTAAAACTCAAATCACACATTATACCTCATACAGTAATATTGGAAGACTTCAACACCCCATTTCAACCAATGAACAGGTCATTAAGACAGAAACAAAACAGAAAATAAAGTAACTAACAGAGGTTATAACTCAAATGGGCCTAGCTGATAACTACAGAAAATTTTACCAAAACACAAATGAATATATCTTCTTCTAATTACCTCATAAACCTCCTCCAAAATTGATTATGTAACAACTGGTCACACGGAAAACCTCAATCGAAACAAGAAAATTGAAATAACCCCTTGAATCCTATCAGATCACCATGAATTAAAACTGGACTTCAGCAACAACAGAAACATTGAAATCCCTACCTATTCATGGAAACTGAACAGCTCTTTACTCTATGATCACTAGGTCAGGGAAGAAATTAAAGTCCATAGAATCTAATCAAAATGAGGGCACAATATACCCTCCTCATAGGACACAATAAAACTGATGCTAAAAGAAAAGTTCATATCATTAAATGCCTTCACAAAGAAATTGGAGAATTCTCATACTAATAGATTAAAAGTATACATTAAAGCTCTAGAAGTAGAGCAAGAACAGGAGAAAAAGTAGAGGAGAAGGAGGGGGAAACACACCCAAAAGACTTGCCTTGGGAAAACACACTCAAGAGACCAGAGGAAATAATAAAACTAGAGGCTGAAATCAATCAGTCAGAAACAAAGAAAACAATACAAAGAAGCAATGAAATCAAGAACTGGTTCACTGAGAAAATCAAGATGTTAGACAAACCACTAGCCAAACTAAAAGACACAGAGACAATATCCTAATTAACAAAATAAGAAATAAAAAGGAAGGGATTGCAATGAACACTAAGGAAACACAAAAAATCATTAGATCTTATTTCAAAAGCCTATAGTCCACAAAATTAGACAATCTATATGAAATGCATGATTCCCTAGACAGGTACAAATTGCCAAAGCTAAACCAAGATCAGAAAAACCATCTAAATAGTCCTACAACCCCTAAGAAAATAGAAACAGCCATTGAATTCTGAAAATCAATTTAGTGTCTCAGTCCTCAGCTATACCACTTTTGAGCATATACACAAGATATGCTCTACCATACCACAAGAAAACATGCTCAACTATGTTCATAGCAGCTTTATTTGTAATAGACAGAAACTGGAAATAATTTAGATGTCCCTGAACTGAAAAATGGATAAAAATAAATATGATTAATTTATTTAAGTGAATACTTTTCAGCTTTTAAAAGTGAAAGCATAAATTTTGTAGGCAAATAGATTGAACTCTAAAAAGATCATCCTGAGTGAGGTAACCAGACCCAAAAGGACAAGAGCATGGTATATACTCACTTATAAGTGAGTATCAGTAATAAAGCACAGGGTAACTGTGTTAAAATCACCAGACACAAAGAACAAAGAGGGCTCAAGGGAGAGTGGTTCAATCTTTCTCATAAGGGGAAAGCAAAGAAAAACAAATATTGGATGTGGGAGGCAGGGAACTGGATGGGAGATGGGATTCAGAGGATAATAGGATGCTGAGTGATCATACATGATGTAAGGGGAGAGAATGAGTATCAGGGCATAAATGACAGAGACCTGGGATAGAGAAAGGCTCCTTGGAGACTATGGAGGCAACTATACCTGAGACTGTTAGCACTGGGGAGTATGCGTCAAAATGGCCAATTCCTGTAGCCATGATTGATTACCAGTGGAGGCATAAGGACAGCAGCCCACACACAGAACCTCTGACCCAAAATGTGTCTTGCCTACAAGATATGCAGAGACAAAGACAGAGAAGAGACCGGGGGATGGCTAACAAATGACTGCTCCTAACTGAGACCCCACATATGCGTAAGTCCACATCCCTGACACTATTAATAAACCTCTTCTTATGCTTGCAGACAAGTGTCTAGCATAACTGTCCTCTGAGAGGCTCCACCCAACAGCCAGTGGAAAAAGATACAGAGACCCACGGCCAGATATTAGATGAAGTTATGGAATTTTATGGAAGAGTTGGTGGCTCCAAAGAGGACATGAGTCAACTAACCGGGACCCTCACAGTCACCAAGAGACTGAACCAAAGAGCATGCACTGGCTAGACCTAGGACCTGTCCATGTGTGTAACGGATGTGTAGCTTGGTTATCATAAGGGGCTTCCAACAACTGGAGCAGGGGCCATCCCTGAATTTCTTGCCTGCCTGACTGCCTGCAGATGCCATTCCCCTATTTGGGCTAACCAGTCTGATTGCAGTGGGAGAATATGTGCTTAGAACTACATGACTTGATGTGCATGGGAGGTGGGAAAGGAGGTGAAGTGTGTGAAGGAATGTATAGGAATAAAGGGGGAAGGATATATGTTGAAGAGCACTAGGGGAATAGAGGAGATGATATTTGGATATAAAGTGAATGAATAAATAAACAAAAAATAATAGGTTTTGTCTTTGAACAATTATGTAACGTCTTGGGGACATAGTTTCTTACCTGTTTAATGGAAATTATATATTCCTAATATCTTAAACACAAGAAAAGGCAGTATTACATGGATTCTAACTCAAAAAATATAAAATATGGAATTACTGTCTGCTCACTGCAAACATTCATTCCAAATCCAAATATCACTCAGAGGAGTTACAAATACCTATCTCATTTTAATCTGTCCTAATTTCTCTCTTTAATAAGTTGAAACATACAATTCATACAAAGGCTATATAATTTCATAAATGTCTATGAAATAATTACAAATTTCCACTTACTCATAAAATATTAGAATATGGGTGGTAGCCATCCATATACCCACTTTCATTCTCCCTGTTTGTCTTACTCCTCAGAGCTACATATTCAATACCTTTTCTTTTTTCTCATACTTTTAACATTCATACAAACCCCTACAGAACAAAATATGTAGTCTGCTAGTTTCCTAATAGTGAAATAAAATAACATTTTCTTGACAGTGTCTTTAGCCTTACAGAAACTTTGCAATCTCATTAAGTCCCATTTGTCAATCTTTGACCTTAGAGCTGGAGCCATTGGTGTTCTGTTCAGGAAATTTTCTCCTGTGCCTATGAGTTCTAAGGTTTCCCTTACTTTCTCATCTAATAGTTTCAGTGTACCTGGTTTAATGTGGAGATCTTTGATCCACTTACACTTGAGCTTTGTACAAGGAGATAAGAAAGGGTCTATTTTCATTCTTTTGCATGCTGAGTGCCAGTTGGACCAACATAATTTGTTGAATAGGCTGTCCTTTTTCCATTGCATGTTTACAGCTCCTTTGTCAAAAATCAGTTGACCATATACATGAGGGCTCATTTCTGGATCTTCTATTCTATTCCATTGATCCACATGCCTATTTCTGTACCAGTACCATGCAGTTTTCAGCACAATAGCCTTGTAATATAGCTTGAGGTCAGGGATAGTGATTCCCGCAGATGTTTTCTTGTTGTTGAGGATAGATTTCGCTATTCTAGGTCTTTTGTTGTTCCAGATGAAATTGCACATTGTTCTATCCAACTCAATGAAGAACTGGGTTGGAATTTTGATGGGGATTGCATTGAATCTGTAGATTGCTTTTGGTAAGATGGCCACTGTCAAGAAAATGGCAGCCAACAGAGTGGGAAAAGATTTTCACCAACACAACATCAGATAGAAGCCTAATATCCAAGGTATACAAAGGACTCAAAAAGCTAGACACCAGAGAATTAAACAACCCTATTAAAAAATGGGGTACAAACTTAAACCAAAAGTTCTCAATTGAGGAATATCGAATGGTTGAGAAACATCTAAGGAAGTGCTCAACATCCTTAGCTATCAGTGAAATGCAAATCAAAACAACCCTGAGATTCCACCTCACACCAGTCAAACTGGCCAAGATCCAAATCTCAGATGACAACAGATACTGGCAAGGATGTGGAGAAAGAGGAACACTTCTCCACTGTTGGTCGGGTTGTAAACTGATACAACCACTCTGGAAATCAGTCTGGCTGTTCCTCAGAAAAATTGACATAGTACTACCTGAAGACCCAGTTATTGCACTTCTGGGCATATACCCCAGAGACACTCCAACACACAACAAAGATACATGCACCACAATGTTCATTGCAGCTCTATTAATAATAGCCAGAAGCTGAAAAGAACCCAGATGTCCTTCAGTAGATGAATGGATACAAAAATTGTTATACATTTACACAATGAAGTACAACTCAGCTATCAGAAGCAATAACTTAACGAAATTCTTAAGAAAATGGATGCTTCTCGAGAATATCATCCTGAGTGTTATAACCCAGTCACAAAAACAGTCATAATATGCAGTCACTGATAATGGGATACTAACCCCAGAAAGCTCTGAACACCCCAGAAATAACTCACAGACTGTGGAAGCTCAACAAAAAAAAAATATAATATATTTTAATTAAAATAGAACTGTATCACATCCCCCTTTTCTCCCTACAGCCCTTCCTAGTTCCTAGTCTCTCTTCTATCCCCTCAAATTAATAGCCTTTTTTCCTATATTATTGTTACATATATATATAAACATATGTATATTTGTGTGTATGTATATGTACCCACAAATACTTAATTACAACTTTAAAAAATGTATCCAAAATAAAAAAATAACATTTTCTTTTCCTCATTTTAAGTTTCCTAAAATAGCATTTTGTAAGATTTGTTTTTAAATTTTGTTTTGTTTGAGATTATTCTAAGTAACTTCACTATATACATACATATAATGTTCAGATTCTGGGCATGTCCTCCTAATACTTTTCTTTATAAAAATATCTATGACTATTGGAGAAAGACATAGTTTAGGGATTACAGACAAATTCATGAAATATCTCACAATGATTTTGAGTAGGCTGACCTTCGCTACTCTGAACACATGCCTAACCATAGTCATGCCTTCTTTTTTTTCACACAAAAGAGTGGATTTATTTATATAAGGAGTAGGTGTGTTACTTGAGACTAATCCAGAAAAAGTGACAGGAAAAGTGGATCCATGCGGTAAAGAAGAAAAGAAAACCTAACAGCATTGCTTCTGCTGTGGGTAGATTCCAAATTCATGAAATTACTGTTTCTGCATTTAAGTTGGCATGATTATTTTATGATTTCAAAATCTTAATAAACTAGATTGAGTGATCCCTTTGCTAATGCTGAACAATATTTAAAATTTTAACTTAAAAAGGCTTACCTATGATATAGTCTAAACTTTTGGCATTGTTATAAAAATTGGTTTTATTATGTGTATATTACTATACATGTTGCATGCATATTTTGATATGTGTGTATAGTAAATATACACACACACATACATATATATATATATTGAAAATGCATAAAAATAATTTACTGGCATATAAGTCAATTTTACATGTTTGTTTTTGTATATGATCTTATGTTTCCCAGAGTTTATTGAGTTGCATTTGGTTGTACATTTCCTTAATTTTGGTGTCTAACTGTGTAAATGTTTGACTAGAGATACTTAGTCCATAAACAACTCACAAGAAAAATTTTCTATACTTGAACATTTCAGAAGAGGCCACTGCTTTACCCTCTCATTTTGGGGGAAATCCTGAGAACTCAGGTAATTGATTCATACTGAACAGCATCCAGTGCAGTCCTGGTTCTATGCTGATTCTATACCAAGTCCTGGAAAGGAAATCCCCTTCCCTGGATGTTGTAAAAGGACAGACACAACCCAAATACAGAGCTCAGCACAATCTATCCCAATTTCTTTAGTTAATCCTGAGGATTCCTTTGTATCTTGTCAGCTTTCAGCTGAGTGCAAGAAGATTATGAAATATTTTATTCAGCTTTATTAGTTGTGTGGGAGGCAAATTTGTTTAAATAGCAGGGAATGCCTATGTTTTAACTTACTTCATTCCTGTGTTTTACTTTAGTGAGGTTTGTGTTCAAGAATATGCATGTCACTGTCATAACACAGTAAGAAATAAAATGTGACCCAAGAATCATTATATACACATAAACAAATGCACATGAGCATTCACATCTGTGCATGTGTTTCCATCCCAAACATCTTTTGTAAAGTTCTGAATTTTCATTCCCGAAATATAAACATAGCTTCTCTGCATGCACACAATTATTCTTGGCATTAGAGAATGATGCAAGTATCACCCTGGGCTGATCGATAAAATAGTCAATATGATCATTCACACTTATGTGTGACTATCCTTCAGCATGTGTATATTAATTTTATATGCTTAGTGGATATATTGTAGAGCAAATTACTTACCTATTTTTATATATGTACACTAGAACAGTCAATCATATTACATTTCATGTTTTCTCTATCAAAAAAAAGAGCCAGTCAATAAACACAGTAGTATAGAGGGAGAAACCCCTCATAGCCCCAGTCCTAAATGAAGAGCTACAGGCAATCAATGGTTATGGACACTGAGAAAATTTGTTTTCCACAGGAGCAAAACTCCTGATAAGTTATTCAACTCTAACTAACCAGTCAGTAACTAAATAGAGCAAATAAAATATACATGTGTGCATACATACATACATACATACATACATACACACATACACACATATACAAATATGTGTTTGTATACAATTATTGAAAAAGAAGAGGTTAGTGAATTAGAGAGAGAAAGTAAATGAGGAATAGAAATGGTCTGAGGGAGGACAAGGAGTAATGAAAATGAAATAAATACAGTATTCATGAATGAAATTATTAAATATAAATTAAAAAGACAATGAAGAAAAAAAAATTCAATAATCTTAGCCCGTTTGAGAATGACACATTTTTCAAAGGTTGATGGGGTACCACATGCCTCTGTATAAAACCCTGGTGATTTGCACTTGTAGTGTAAAATTTTTTTAATTAGTCAATAGTATTGAGAATTATCAAAGCAATCATGTTAGGTTGAAGCCTATAGCTCTTTAGAGTAAATGCACACTAATACAAAGCCACCAGTAGGGTGACCATGATGACAGGTTCCCACTCAATTTCTGCTCTGTATTTTCTATTTTTAACTTTTGAGAACATCTGAAACATAAATGTGGTGATTCATATTGTTTTTTAAATTCAGCCAGTCACTCGGTGAGCTAAGGAAGTAGCAACGCATTAGTTTTATATTTATTCCTATGATCATCTATACACAGACTAAGTCAGAACTTTAGGATTGTCTCAACTGCTAGTTTCAAATCGATTATTTTTAAGCCCCTGTGAATCTCTTCTCCCTAATAGGTAATACACTGTCTCCATTATAAAAGTAAAGTAAGGTGGATTGGTCAAGTGGCATATTTTAACTCATCCATTCTGTCCACAAACACTAAAACTTTAAAACTATCCTTTGATAGTTCTTAACTGAAGTTTAAGTTTTTGGTTTTATTCCTGATAATTTTTTGGTATTATAATGTAATCACATAATTTAACCCTAACGTTTTCCCCCACCCAGACCCTCTCATATGCCCCTCGTTGGTTTCATTCAAACTCATTCTTTCTTTTTTTTAATTAATTGTTGTTTAACACACACACACACACACACACAATCACACACATACAACTTCTAAATACATAAATAGAACCTGCTTAAACTATATAATGCTACTTTATATGCATATGTTTTCAGCGATTCCCAGAGTCCACTTCGATGGAAATTTACTATCTGAAAGAAGCCTTTTGTCAGCCATATTTTGACAGTTGATCCTCAACGCCTGAACAGCTTCCTGTGATCTCTCACATCATTACAGGCTGCAGCTTAGAGGACTTGTTAGGATCCCTGAATGTGAAGGCTAACCAAACCTAATCATACTCTGATTTGAATCAACCTACCTACTAGATGAGTTACCTTGACAAACGCAATATACTTCCCCAGTGTTCTACCTTCTATACTGAATATGTGATATTACATGAATTTCATGCAAATTTTCAGCAGGAGGAAGCCAATTGAGAATCAAGGGGAATAGTGTCTTGATTCTTTCTGTTAAGTGTTTTGTTGTTGTTGTTGATTACATTTTTTTGCTTGTTTTATGACATCCTTACTCTTTATACAGTATGAAAGGAGGCAATGGTGTCACTTTCTAAGCCTCTCCCATCTTTCTCAGCAAAATCATGGAAAACATTTTATCTAACACATCATTATATCATACCTGGACAATAGCAAAGCTTCTTTCATTTCTACACATGGATTATCCAGAGAGATGTTGCAACAGCCTGTTCAAAATACCTCTAAGCTATTGTCACTACCCTGTTTAAATCTATAGAAATGATGGTGGTCACACACTTAGGTTAAAATTGGAAGTCTTTTCCTGAGTTTCCAGGCCTTTGACAAAGGCCATCACAGCTTTTTTCCCCCATTATGTCTCAACACCTTCCAGAATGAAGCCTGGCAGGTTTGCTCCCTGCTTCTCCCTTCATCGTGCTCTCCATCAGGTCACAGGACAACTTTTCAGACTCTGCTTTCTTTCGACCTGCTCTCATATTTCTTTCCTTGGTGGTTTCTCTTGAATACAGATGCTTCTTGTAATGAGGAACTGTCAGCAGGTGTTCTCTTTTGGGCCAACCCCAGGCACTTTGGTGCAGGGCCTTGTGTCTCCTTATAGGCTTCACCTCCTGATCATCATAATTTTAGTGAAAGACCTATACTTTGATAAATTCACTGAAAGAATTCTGACACCTCAAAAAATTCACTCTTTATAAACTCTTGATAGGCACTTGATAAACATTTGTGAAGCAATGGGCTGTGGATAACCCATAAGAAACTCTATTTCAGAATTACTAACTGAAGCTCCAACGTGCTCAATAACCTCCCTTGCAGTATTGATTTTACTTAAAGATGAATATCTCTGTGCTAAAAAATTGTGCAAATCATCCTTCACATACAATGCAACAGCACCTTGAGGAAGCTCCTGAAATGCACTAGAACTGTGTTCTTTCTAGATGAGTTACCTACTGATACACTTAGTGTGTGCTTACCAATTACATGCCAATGCATTTTGATCTTTCTTCCACTATCTATATTCAGTCAAGACAGACCCTCTCATCTCTATTCACCCATCTTGCACCATGTATGAGACCTGGTAGCTACAACATGAAAACATGTTAAGTGAAAAGTTGAATGGCAAAGAAAGCCTCTTTAAAATAAGCCAAAGAGTTGGGCATATGGGGGAGAAGTCAAACAGAAACAGATTCTTTGAACATTTCATTGGATGTCATCCTTGTTGGACCTTTATTTTATCAGGGTCTTCCCCACTCTGAATATGAAAGACAGGTAGAAATGCAAACACATTTGTAGTATAGTATGCATTCAACATACTTTCATAGTTTCTTTAAGAGCCTTATGATGAAGTTAGATGAAGTCATAGGTATAAAAACAACAAATTAACAAACAAGAAAAAAACCCAGAATCTATTATTTAAGTAAACAATAGCCTAAGGAAGAATTGTAAAATGCTGAAAAGTAAGCTTTGGGTGTTCTGTGTGAGACCTGTATACATGGCTGTTAGGTATTCTCTTTCCTAGGCTAGACATTAATCAGGTAACAAGTATCTATGACTCTAATGTGAAACAGAAGCACATTAAAACATGAAGTTATTCTCTGGCTGGGACACTGGGCTATAAAAGTGGAAGAAAAATACTGAGCAGTAGCATCTGTTCATCTCTGCATGTCCTATAACTGTGGGTAGAATATGAACATCAACCTCAACCCCCTACTTCTGTAATTCCCCTACCAACATAGATGGAATCTTGAAAGTGTGATGTAAAATAAAACTCACCTCATTTATGTCGATTTTGTCAGAATAATAGATGGGAAATTCAAACACAAGGGGAAAATCTACACCCTATGAAATGCAAGAAAGTGATCTTAAACCTAAAAGAATATAGCCACAGAAACATAATTTTACCTCTAACAACAACAACAATGAAAACACAGAAAACAACAACCCCTATTAGTTAATATCTCTTAACATCAATGGACTCAATTCCCCAATGAAAAGACATAGATTATCAGATTAGATACACAAACAGGACTCAGAATTTTGTTGCATACAGGAAACACACCTCAACAAAAATAAAAATCCTTAGAGTAAAAGGCTGGGAAATTTTTTTCCAAGCAAATGGTTCAAAGAAACAAGCTGGAGTGGCCATTCTAATATTACATAAAATAGACTTTCAACAAAAAGTTATCAAAAAAGTAAGTAAGGGCATTTAATACTAATCAAAGAAAAAAAATCTACCAAGATGAACACTCAGTTTTGAATATCTATGTTCCACATGTAAGGGCACCCACATTCATAGAGGAAATTTTACTAAACCTCAAAACATATATTGCACAACACGCACTAATAGTGGGTGTCTTTAACACCACATTCTCATCATTAGACAGTACATAGAAACAGAAACTGAACAGGGACACTGTTAAAGTAACCAAAGTTATGAACTAAATGAATTTAACAGATATCTATAGAACATTTCATCATAAAACAAAAGAAAATACCTTCTTTTCAGCAAGTCACAGTACCTTCTCTAAAACTGATCATATTAAAAAAAAAAAAAAAAAAAAAAAAAAAAAAAAAAAAAAAAAAAAAAAAAACAGGCTTCAACAGAAACAAATGCTTGAAAAAGTCGCATGAATCCAATTAAATCACCATAGATTAATACTGATTGTAAACAACAACAATTAAAAAAAACATACACATGGAAGCTGAACAATGCTCTACTGAATGATAACTTGGTCAAAAAAGAAATAATGAAAAAAATTTAAAAAATTTTAAAATTTAATGAAAATGCAGGCATATTATGGGACACAATGAAAGCAGTGCTAAGAGGAAAACTCATATTATTGAATACCTCCAAAAGACACGGGAGAGAGCACATATTAGTAGTTTGACAGCACACCTGAAAGCTCTAATACAAAAAGAAGAAAATACACTCAAGAAAAGTAGAAGGCCGAAAATAATCAATCACAGAACTGAAATCAACCAAGTTAACACCAAAAGAACTATACGGAGGATAAACAAAACCAGGAGCTGGTTCCTTGCAAAAATCAACAAAATAGATAAACCCTTAGACAAACTAATCCAGAGAACACAGATACAGTATCAAAATAAAAAAAAGAGAGAAATGAAAAGGGAGCTATAACAGAAACAGAGAAAATTCAAGAAATCATTATATCCACCACAAAAGCCTATACTCAAGAAAAATGGAAATCTGGAGGAAATAAACCATTTTCTAAAGAGATACCACATACCAAAGTTAAATCAGGATCAGATAGATCATCAAAATAGTCCCACAGTTACTAAGGAAATAGAAGTGGTCATTAAAAAAAAAAAAAAAAAAAGAAGAACAAGATGAGATTAGTAACAAATTCTATCAAATTTTCAAAGAAGACCTAATGCCAATACTCTACAGAATGTTCTACAAAATAAAAACAGTAGGAATACTACCCAATTCTTCATTCTTCACAGCCACAATTACACTTATACATAAACCACACAAAGACCCAACAAAGGAAAACTTCAAACCAATTTCCCTCATGAATATCGATGTAAAAGTATTCAATAAAAGTTTTGCACAACAAATTAAACAACAAATCAAAATAATAAGTTGCCATGATTAATCAGGCTTCATCCCAGTGATTCAGGAATGGTCAATATACAAAAACCCATCAATGTAATACAATTTATAAACAAACTCAAAAAAAATCACCACAAAATCATCTCATTCGGAGCTGAAAAATAATTTGACAAAATTTGAAACTCCTTCATGATAAAAGGCTTGGAAATATTGGGAATTAGAGGCTCATATCTATACCTAGTAAAAGCAATATACAGCAAACCAGGAATCTATGTCAAACTAAATGGAGAGAAACTTGAAGCAATCCCACTAAAATCAAGAACTACACAAGGTTGCCCACTCTTCCTTTACTTAGTCAGTATAGTACTGAAAGTTCTAGTCAGAGCAATTAGACAACAAAAGCAGGACAAAGGAATACAAATTGGAAAGGAACATGTCAAAATATCACTATTTACAAATAATATGATAGTATACCTAAGTGACCTCAAAAATTTCACCAGAGAACTCCTACAGCTGAAATATAGCTTCAGCAAAGTGGTTGGATATAAAATTATTCAAACAAATCTGTAGCCTTCCTATACTCAAAAGATAATCAGACTGAGAAAGAAATTAGAGAAATGACACCTTTCACAATAGTCAAAAAGAATATAAAATACCTGGGTGTGACCCTATCCAAGTGAGTGAAAGATCTGTATGACAAAAGACTTTCTTTCTAGTCTCTGAAGAAAGAAATTAAAGATCTCAGAAGATGGAAAGATCCTTCATGTTCATAGATTGGCAGGACAAATATAGAAAAAATGGCCATCTTGCCAAAAGCAAGATATAGAATCAATGCAATCGCCATCAAAATTCCAACTCAATTCTTCATATAGTTAGAAAGAGCATTTTGCAAATTTATTTGGAGTAACAACATGCCCAGGATAGCAAAAACTATCATCAACAGTAAAAGAAGTTCTAGGGAAATCCACATCCCTGACCTTAAGCTGTATTCCACATTAATTGTGAATAAAACTGCATGGTATTTGTACAGAGACAGGTGGGTAGATTAATGGAATATAACTGAAGACTCAGAAACAAATACAAACACCTATGGTCACTTGATCTTTGGCAAAGAAACTAAAACATTCAATGGAAAAAAAGAGCCTTTTCAACAAATGGTGTTGGCTCAACTGGTGGTCAACATATAAGCCAATGCAAACTGGCTCTTTCTTATCTCCTTGTACAAATCTCAAATCCAAGTGGATCAAAGACCTCCACATAAAACCAAGTACCCTGAAACTAATAGAACAAAAAGTGGAAAGAGCTTAAAATACATTGGTACAGGATAAATTTTTTCTCATCAGAACACCAATGTCTTATGCTCTAAGATCAAAAATTAACAAAAGGAACCAAAAAAAAAAAAATTACAAAGCCTCTACAAGGCAAAGAAAACTGTCAAGAGGACAAAACAGCAAACAAGAGAAACAGCAACCAACAGATTAAGAAAATATCCTTAGCAATACTTCATTTGATATGGGGCTAATATCCAATATATACAAAGAATTCAAGAAATTAGAATCCAGAGAATCAAATAATCTTGTTAAAAATGGGTTCAAAGTTAAACAAAGAATTCTCAAATGAGGAGTATCAAATGGCTGAGAAGCACCTAAAGAAATATTCTATATCTGTAGTCATCAGTAAAATGCAAATCAAAAAGATCCTGAGTTTCCACCTCACAACAGTCAGAATAAGTTAGATCAAAAACTTAGGTGACAGCAAATGCTGGTGAGGATATGGAGAAAGGAGAACACTCTTTCATTACTGGTGGCATAACAAACTTATACAACCACTCTAGAAAGCAGTCTGGCAGTTCCTTAGATAACGGACATAGTACTACCTTAAGACACAGTTATTCCACTCCTGGGCATATACCCCAAAGATGCTCCATCATATAACAAGGTCACATGCTCTACCATGTTCATAGCAGCCTTATTTATCATAGCCAGAAGCTGGAAAGAACCCAGATGTTCTTCAACAGAGGAATGAATACAGAAAATGTGGTACATTTACACAATGGATTGCTAAGCAGCTATTAAAAACAATGACTACATAAAATTCTTAGGCAAATGAATAGAGCTAGAAATAGCATCCTGAGTGAGGTAACCTAGTCAAAAAAGACCACACATGGTATGCACTCAATGATAAGCACATATTAGCCCCAAAGCTTGGCATAACCAAGAAACAATTCATAGATTCTATGAAGCTCACAGAGAAGGAAGACCAATATTTGGATGCTCCAGTTCTTCATAGAAGTAAGAACAAAATACTCATAGGAGGAAATACGGACCCAAAGAGTGGAGCACAGACTGAGGAAAATGTCATTCAGAGATTGCCTCACCTGGGCATACATTCCATATGCAGTCACCAAATCCAATCACTACTGCTAAAGCCAAGAAGTGCTTACTGACAGGAGCCTGATATGGATGTCTCCTCAGAGACTCTGATAGAGCCACATTGATACAGATAAAGATGCTTGCAGCTAACCATCAAAACCGAGCAATGGGATCCCAATGGAGGAGCTAGAGAGAAGATTGAAGGAGATAAAAGGTTTTGCAACCCCATGGGAAGAGCAAGAATATCAACCATAAAACACCTCAAAACTCCCAGGGACTAAAACATCAACCAATGAGTATACATTAAGAGACCCATGGCTCTAGCCCCATATGTAGCAGCGGATGGCATTTTCTAGCATTAATGGTAGGAGAGGCCTTTGGTCCAGTGAAGGCTTCTTTCCCTACTGTAAGGGAATTTCAGGGCGATGGGGTTAGATTGGGTTGTTGGGAGTAGAAACACCTTCATGGAGGCAAGTGGAAGGGAAAGGGTCATGGAAATTGGGGAGAAAGGATAATATTTGAAATGTAAATATATAGAATACCCAATTAAATGATAAAAACAAATGTATGATGATATCATAATTCTAGATACAAGCTCATAAGAGATCTTTTGACTTTCTCAACAATCCCAACTTTGATTCTTACTAGATGTCCCCTAACAGTATTCTAAGGGGTATTTAGGGTCCATCAAGAGTTGGTGTGTTGCCTGTGTAAACAAATGTTTAAGGATGACCATTTGGAGATAGCCTATCAGGAGTTGTCTCTGAATAAAACCAACTATCCTTCTTTTAAGAGTCACTGACTTCTTGTACTTTATTTAGGAGTGGGGCCTGGAAAGTTTTTCACACATGGGGTTAGGGAGTATGTGTTCATTAATTATGCCTCGTCTGTGTCTGCCTGGATCTATGTATATAATACATGGTTGGAAGAGTTCTGAGATATGAAAAGCATGCTGTGGGACCACAGCAGGGAGGGACATTCATTGGAGCACTAGAGAAAAGAGAGATATAGAAGGTGGTGTTAAAGAGAACCCCAAAATAAAGTTTTATAACTGCTTGAAACCATACCACTTACATCATGGGCTAAGGCAGAGGACATGGAAGATGTGACACTTTGTGCTCAAATGGCCTAATTTTTTTTTTAGAGTTTCTGATAATAGCCAATGTCATTGAGTTTCTTTATGTGCACACATTCTATTTAAAGCATGTCAATGGCATAACGTGAATGAATAAAATACAAATTATGTGACAGATGCTATGGATTAAATAGTGGGGTCAACTGACTTCTTGGAAAATTTTCATTCCTCCAAGTCAACTTTTTAAAAAATGAATGATGTCATAGTATAAATAATATCTAGCGCACCATGCTATTTTCTTCAATGCTCACTGCTGAAGCACACTGGCATTAGTTTTAAATGTGCTATTCTGTGTATGTCCATCATTAAATAACATTTGTATTTCCATAACTAAGAAATAATTATTAAAGAGAAGACTTTCCATTTTTAGACATATTGAAGAAACAGTATGAGAAAGACTTTTTAAAATATTTTTCATATGTTACTTGGATTTCAAATAAAATTGGTCTGAAATTCAGTGTTTGAGAGCTAGAAGGTCCTGCAGTGGGTAAAATACTCATTGCATAATGATCCGGATCTGAATATGGACCCCCTAGAACCCACACAATCAACAGTGCATCCCTATAACCTCCAGTGTGTGGAAGGCAAAGATAGGCTGATCCTAGGGGTACATTGACCAAACAGTCTACACAAAATGGCCACTTGTATATTCCTTATGGGCTTTTTTAAAAAAATAAAGTAAGGTGGAAAAAAAAAAGAGGCAGACACATGGTATTCACACACACACACACACACACACACACACACACACAAAATTCATTCATTATCTATTAATCCTTTCATAGAAAGTTTTTATCCTACAAAAATGCAGTTAAAGGGGCTGTGAATAATAGCATTTGCTCTGAAATTATCAGCATTTAATTTTGCATTTTCAGCATCAATATAAATAACCCTAACATGGCTGATAACACTACAACTGGAGTGGAGGCAGATGATATATCAGTAGGTTGCTAGCTACATTAAATAGTCAACTTTGGATTCAGCAAGATCCTGGATTAGGCATGCATTTCAAGCCTTTTCTGTGCTTCTGTCTCATGCCATAGATCCCAGAGTGGGGTCTATAAAGTTAAGTATATAAAGTGTGTCCACTCACTTAACAAAGGCAAACAGCTAGGCAGAAGAACAAGACATTAAGACAATGGAGAAAGAAGAAAAGTCTGCAATAACAGAAGATAGCATAAAAACATGTGTGAAATTGAGCTTCTCTTTATGCCCACTTGTATCATTGCTGAAGGGTTCTCACGTACCCATGATTAAAGTTCAAGTCAGTAGAACCAAGGCCTGGTCTAAGTCATTAAACAAATGGAGGATATGGAATGGATATCTGTCAAGTTCAGCTACAGACAGCAGTTCTTGGGTATGTAAAACGAGGAAACTCAGAGTGGTGACCCAAATAAGGTCAACTTCTGTGTGTATCTTAATTAGATTTTCATGAAAAGTCATGGAAAGGCGATTAATCAAAAAATAAAAAGGGCATCTTGTCATTGATACTTACATAGTGCAACACAGACAGATTTTAGAGAGCAGAAATAATGCAAATATAATTAAAGATGTTCAATTTGAAATTATGGCATGGCTAATAATGTCACAAAAGAGAAAAACAAAAATGTTATAGAATGAATAACATTAAAAAAAAAAAAAATTGCCATCCAGGGTGATGCAGAGATCCAGGATTTTTATCCTGGCTCCCAGTTAAACAGATAGATGTACTCTTGCACCTCTATAACCTTCCCACTGGTACAGGGGCTAGTGGTGGTCAGCCACCTAAATGAAATGCCAAACTTCTGATTCAGTGAGAGACATCTCAAGTCCTTAAAGCAGGGAGCAAGAAAGGAAGACTCCTGATGTCCTGACGTGACACCTGTGGGGACACCCCTTCACACTTCTATACCAACTACATCCCACAAACAAAAGCAGAGAAGAGTGATAGTGTGGATATGCTCTGATGATCATGACTAGAGGGTCGGTCTGGACAACTGTGAGAATGCTGTCTCAAAAAGTAAAGTAATAAGCCAAAACAAAAAGTAAAACAAACTGGGAATACAGCTATGAGGTGGATTCATTGCCTAGCTTCATTCGAGGTTCTGGAATGAAGATCCAGAATTAGAAAAACCACTGAAGGTTTTTGCAACCCATAGGAAGAACAACAATATCAACTAACCAGACACGCTCAGAGCTCCCAGGGACAAAACCATGAACCAAAGAGTACACCATGAAGGGACCCATGGCTCAAGCCACATAAGTAGCAGAGATAGACTTGACAGACATGAATGGAAAGAGAGGCCCTTGGTCCTGTGAGGGCTCAATGCCACAGTATATGGGAATTCCATGGTGGGGAGGCAGGAGTGGGTGAAGAAGAGAGAGCACACCCTCACAGAAGCAGGTGAGAGAAGATGGGATACCTGGTTTCCAGAGGGGAAACAAGGAAAAGGGATAGAATTTGAAATGTAAATAAATAAAACATCCAATAAAAAATGGAAGAAAAAAAAAAACAAAAAAAAGAAAATAAACAAAATATCCAAACCAAAAAGTCTCATAGAAAGGGGTTTTCATTTTTTGCCTTGAAAATGCTAAAAATTACAAAATTATAAGACATTAGATTTTAATCTAGTTGTCCATTGTATTATCTTCTTTCATTCTAGCCCTGCCTGAAGCTATATACCTTTGAGAATAAATAATCTGATGCCCACTCGAGTTTCACAGTACATGGGTTTTACATGTTCACACAGATTATTTCATTTTCATAGAAACTCCCTGTAATTTGGACCCACAAAGATGCTGGAGCTCAGAGAAGCTCCATCCATATTGGCTGAAGATCATAGTTCAGGCTCAAAGGTGCAACCTGGACTAGAAAATTCTATGGTCTTATTTGTTCCATTTCAGGAATCCAGACACTTTGAGCCTCATGTTGAAAACTAGAATCAGAGTCTCAATTTCCACTTCACATTTCTACAACAGCAACCTTCCCTTCGTCTACCACACACAGCACTTTATGACTCTTCACGGTCTTCAGGAAGGTATATAATGTCTCCCAGAATACAGAGGTAATTGCACAGAATAACTCATTTTTTCCAACCCTCTGCTGTGGAATTTTCAGGCACAGAGCAAACTTGAATGAGTTTTACCATATGCATTGAAGTTCTTGACTCATAGAGCAAACATGTTCCATTTGCAGATGACCACACTTGCTATATTACAGATCTATTTTTTATTGTATTAGTTATTTTAATATTGTTATGATGAAATACCATGGCTCAGAGTATATTTTGGTTTATGCTTCAAGAAGAATAAGGGCCAATCATGGCAGAGAAGTACGGGGTGGAGAAGAAAGCCGGTAAATCTTATCATAATCAGGAGCACTAAGATAATGAGCTGCAAATAGGGTGGGCCTCAAGTCCAAAATCCTGCAAAGCTGTACCACCTCTATAAACAGCACCATCAGCTGGAGACTTAGTGTCCCAATATCTGAGTCCAGTTCTTATTGAAATCATCACACTCATGATCCAATATAATTATGGTGTATAATCTAATATTATTGAAGATTTTAGTACTTCAGTTAGTTTGTAGATGAACAAAACATTATTGAGGCATAAGCTACTGTTTTGAAATATATATGCTCATGTCTATAAATTTTACTTCTAATGGTTAAAAAAAGAAACTTTCTTTCTTTATGGAGGGCAAACCAGGTCTGTAGATATTGAAACTTCTAAACTCATCTTTATTCTACATAATTGTCCACATCTGACAATTCCCCAAAGTTGTAAAAACAGCACATTCCCCATAGAGAGCTTCTTAGAAGAGGTTGAGGTTGAAAGTAACAGAGCCAAAAACACCAACCATTGAGCACATATGGAGAGAACCACGACTCCAGTTGCATATGTAGTAGAGAATAACAGTGTCTGGCAACAATTTGAGAAGAGACCTTGGTCCAGTGAGGGCACATTTTTCCAATGTAGGGGAATGCCAAGGCACTGAAGTGGAGAGGGTGATTGGGAGAGGATGCACCTTCATGGAGACAAGTAGAGAGGGAGGGGGAATGGGAATAGAGAGGGGGGATAACATTTGACATGTAAATACAGAAAGTACTCACTTAAATAATTAAAAAAAAACCAACAGAGCCAGCAATTTTGTATTGTACTGAGTCAGTGGCTTTATACTTTACTCCACAACATACAAAAATCTTGAGGTAACATTAACAATGTGTAATTAAGTACCTGACATTAATTTGATATAAAAATGTGTGAACAATTATGTACATTTTTAAAAGACAGGATCTCACAATATAATCCAAACTTGACTGAAACGTAACTATGTCAGGCTGACCTCAAATTCTTTGCAATTATGGGTTGAAGCTTCCCAAGTGATGGAATTAACAAACATGAGTCATCAGCCCTGGTTCACACTTATCCACAAGTATATATCACTTGCAAAATGAAAGAACTTGAAAATGAATACTCAAATGAATATTAAAATACATATGAATGTAACTATAGCTTTGTAATATGTAGGTGATAATACATACTAAATTTAGGTTTATTAATATACAATTGTATTTCATTTTTTAGATTTTTGCAGAGTAAGTTTATGTGTATGTACATTCTTATGTGTATGGTCACAAATATGTATAAATATGACTATCTGTATACACATGTGTGTACAAAAAACAGAAATTGACATTAGTTATCACCTTCTCTTGCTCACTATATTATTTCCTAATTCAAGGTCTCTTGATGAATCTGGAGTCACTAATTCTGGCTACACAAGCTAGCTAGCTTGCCACAGAGATCCTTTGTCCTTCATAAGCACTAGCAATTCAACTGCCTTGGCATGCCTGCCTAGCATTCAACTGGGTTCTGCACATCTGTACTCCAAGCTTCATTTTTCTGTAGCAAGTGGTTCATATACCGAACCATAATCCCAGCTTTAAACATACTTCTTTATGTGGTATTCGGTGATTTGGGTGGGGGTATCTTTATTTTAATTAAATGTTGATAAGAGAAAAATATGCAATGTGGGGTTGTCTGGTCTTAACAACAGCATAGACAGTAGCACTAGGGGTGGATTCACTGAGAAAACTAAAGGGATTTAGCATTACAGTAGTTAGAGAGCCCCCTGAGCTAAGAAGGCAGGAGTATGACATGATTTCTATCATGATAAGCCTGCAGTAGTCAGAGATTGCTACAGTGATCTATAGACCATACGATTCTGACATCTCTTTGAGAAAGCCAAGTCAAACTTTGTTCCTTCCAAACCTGTGCTTTAGAGCCTCCTTGGAGGTGCTAAGGAATGAAGTGAACAGTCACTCATCCTAGAGAAGTGATCTGATTCACACATTGACATCTGGCATGGCTGCACGCAGTTTTCACAAAGTGTACAGCAGCCACCCTGCCCCCTCTAAGATTTCTTCGTGTTGGTGACGGTAACAGGAATGCATCACAAAGCAAAATATTAACATTTCACACAGCAAGCAGGTCACACAGTGTGAGTTTCAGGAATAAAGTGCCTATATTTCCCCAGAGTTTATGCCCATGACACGGCCCCTTGAACAACTCATTACCATTGCTCTGATGGCTTCTCCCAGAAGAATGTATTGACTTTTGTTGGCATTGAAAAGACGCTCAAAAGATCAAAATAACAAAATCAAGTGGAAAAAGCATCTGCGGGGATGAAAAGCTTCTGCTCAATGATGCTTGAACTGGTCCTGTATCCAAGGGACATTTCCCACAGAGAGCTTCATGTGAGCTCTTGCCTTCTTCTGAGTGCCACGGCATGAGAGGTGGTGGAGAGGTCGGGATAACATATGTCATGTTCAAAGCTACATAAATTTCTCTAAAGAAAGGCTGGGGCTACAGACAAACACAGCCGTTCTCTCAAGGATACTAGCAGTTACAGAGAGTGTCATCTCTGTGTAGTTCTTCTCATCCTAAAGCATCGTATCCAAAGAAGAAACTGACAAAAAGCATAGAACTTCCAGGCTCTTTGGGGGAGGTAAGATCATATTATTAATTATTGTGTAAAAGGATAGCTTTCATTATGATATTTTTATATATGTGGTAATGGTCTTTGTTTCTGGAGATCACTGATGGACAAGGAAAATAATCGAATTTTCATTGATTAATCAGAAATCAATCAGTAGAATAGGACCTTGTCACAAGGCAGATTCCATTCATCTGTTTGAATACTTGTTATGGACCTGTTGGTTAGAATTCATCATCACTGAGACTTTCCAGAACCATGCCAAATTTTCCCTTTCATTGAAACTAGATTTTTTTCATATAATATGTATCCTGATTATGCTTTTCTATTATTTTACTCCTAGTTCCTTGTGGCCTCCCCTTTCAACAGATATATCCCCTTTCTGTCTTTCAATAGAAAAAACACAAGCTTCTGGGGAATAATAAAATAAAATAAGATTAAACAAAAACTAACACATGGAATAGGAGAAAAACACAAAAGAACTCAAGGAAAGTCACAAGACACAGAGACCTATGCTTTTGCACATTCTGGAATTTCACAAAAGCACTAAACTGGAAGCCATAAAATATATTCACAGGACCTGTAAGGTAACAAGGAAGAAGAAAGACTATATGCATATAAAAATAATTTACAATAAAAAGGGAAAGCTCTGGTGTGACATTATAAGACCTCTGAAGACTCCAGTCAGTTCATTTTCTGTTGTCCATCTACTGTTGAGCATGCAGCCTACACTTTTGAGTTATTTGTTCCAACAGTGACACTCCCTTGAAGGACACTCAATTTTCACATATTATTGTCGTGACAGCTATCTAGGTTGTCTAGGGATTCCTATAGGACTGTTTTGTCCAACAAATCTATTGTATGTAACCCAATCCTAGTACTAGAAGCTTCATTCAATAAGAGCTGGACAGTTGGAAATCTGTATTCCCAATTATTTATTGGAAGTCTAATGTGTGTGTGTGTGTGTGTGTGTGTGTGTGTGTGTGTGTAAATAACATAGCATCTACACTGTTATGTTTTCATACTATCCATCATAGGGTTCTTACTTTTTTTCTATTCCTATATTTCTTCCCTGCTTATCTTCTTACCATCCACTTTTCACTTGATCCTCTGTTCCAATATTCCCCCCTAAATCCATATATAACTATTAATTCTTTTTTTCCTTTCCACATTGATATATATATGCTCCCTTCTACAATAGCATACCTTCTCTTAAATGTCCTACAGATTTAACTTGGTTATCATTGACTTAATAGGTACTATCCACATATAAGTTAATACTTACTATGATTTATGTTTGGAGTTGACTTACCTCACTTAGCATGATTTTTCCCATTTCCTTCATTTAGCTATATTTTTAAAGATGTCAGTTTTAAATTGCTAAAGAAATCACTATTGTGTAAATGTGGTATATTTCTTCCTCATTCATATGGTAAGGGACAGCTAGGTTGTTTACAATTTGGAATAGAGCAATAATGATCATTGTTGAGTAAGTGTCTCTGTGATACACTGAAACATGTATCCTGAGGTGATAAATATCCTTGACTTTAATGCACGTTTTCTGAATGCAGTAGAATGATAGATCCCACTATCCCATCTATCCTGTTAGTTTCTATGTGTTCACTGTGAAATTTAGACCATTAATATCAATAAACAGTGTTTTTTAAATTCCTGTTATTTGGGGTTTTTGTGGTATGTACATGTATGTGTGTGCACATGTGTGTAATACATGCATGTGTACATGTGATGTGTTTATTGTGTGTGTACTTTCTCTCTCTCTCTCTCTCTCTCTCTCTCTCTCTCTCTGTGTGTGTGTGTGTGTGTGTGTGTGTGTGTGTGTGTGTATGTGTTTGTGTGTGTATGAGTTTTCTTCTTTTGACTTTGTTGGTCTAGGATCATTCCTTGAGTTTTCTTGGGTATAGTTAACTTTTTGCATTGTAGTTTTCCTTCTAATATCTTCTGTAGCACTAGATTAACAGAAAGATTTTAAATCTGATTTTTAACTTAAAATATCTTATTTCTTCATTATTCAGGATTCAAATCTGTTTTGTTTTGAGGGTTTTGTTTCATAATTGTTTGGGATGGCATTTGTGGTATCTTAGACTTGGCAGCACATCTATGCAGTTCTTTCTCGCTTTTATGTTCTTCATCTAGAAGTCAGGATTAATTTTAATAGGTTGGCCTTATATGTTACTTTGTCTTTTTCTCTTGTAGCTTTGAATAGTCCTTCAATGTTCTGCACATGTAGTGTTTCGATTATTATATGTCAGGCTTTTTTTTTCATTTTAGTCTAGTTCATTTGATATTCTGTATGCTTCTTTTTCTTTCTTATGAATCTCCTTTGAATTACAAAATTTTTCTTCTATGATTTTTTAAAAAAAAATTCTGAGCTTTGTGCTAGGTTTTCTTCTTTTCTTCTATTACTATTAATTTTAGATTTGATCTTTTCTGAGTGTCCCAGATTTCATGAATGTTTTGGATCAGGACTGTTTTCATTTAACATTTTTTGACCAATTTTCCATTCATTTTTTTATGTCCTCAAAGTCTGAGAGTCTTTTATTTTTCTTTTATATTCTGTTGGTACAGCTTGCCTTTCAGGTTTCTGTTAAAATTCCTACATTTTCCTCCTCAGAATTCACTGTTTGGGTTTTTTTAATTGATTTTATTTCTACTTTCAGGTCTTTTACTCTTTTATTAATTTTCTTCTACTATTTCTTTGTGTTTTTGTAGAATTCTTTAAGGAATTTATTCAATTATTAAGAAACTGTGTCATATTCAAAAAGACTATTTTCTGGTCTTTCTTGTGTATCAGCTATGTTGGAATATTCAGGGTATTCTACTCAGGTAGTTTTGATATGTTTCAGAGGTGAAATTTTGCCCTCACTATTTTCAATTGTGTTTTTACATTGACTCTAGGCATCAAGGTTTTCAGAAGACTGTAATTCTTGGTGCTAGGATCTGTTTTTGGTTTAATTGGTTGAGTGTGTTGTTGTTTGGTTTTGTTTCTTTGAATCTGGGGTGTGGCTCTATGTATCACCTAGTGAAAAATTTTCTCTGATTCTTTTTAAGTGTGGCCCTGGGAGTTCAAGTAAAATGTGTGTCTGGGTCGCATCCCCTCTGGTTGTAGGCCACTCTAGTGCACTGGACTAATAAACCTCTTGCGCTTGTATCAATCCCAGATATTTCATCTCATTCATGGGAGCTTCAAATAGATAAGATTTAATTTGGGTCTTGCATTTGGTGTGTTGGCTCGAAAATGAGACTCTGTGAAGAGACACAAGAGGCTGGTGAATGGAGGACACAGGCCACAACAGGCCTCAAGCCTAACTGGAATGATTGCCAGCAGCTTTTGCAGATTCTCTTTACCACAGAAGAAAGGAGCATATTATTCTAGAGGCCAGAAAGAATGTCCCCGGTGCAAACAGGACTCCTACTCAGAACCCTGCTGACATAGATGAGGGATTCCCTCTCAGAAGACCAGAATGGGACTACAACTCTCTTGAAGATTTAAGGCTCTGCAGACAAGTCAAAAGAAAAAAAAAAGTCTAGGCTCCGTTGGCCTATGCCTCAGCTACCCCCAGAAAGACTGCTCACCCTTTCCAAGTTGGAGACTTGGTCTATGTGGGATCCCATCATACACAGCCCCTCGAACCACACTGGACAGAACCATACCTAGTTTCTCAGACTACACTAATGCCGGTCAAGGTGGACAGGATGGTAGGGATGGTAGCCTGGATACACACCTCCCAGGTAAAACTTGACCCAGAACCTGAGCCGTCTGACATCTTCAGCTGGAAAATCAAAAAGATAGATAACCCCCTAAAACTCAAGATACCCTGCACACCATGATCTGCCTACTAGTTCCTATAGGCTACAGGAGATGAGGTGTGGTCCATGTCTATAGATCCACCCCCTTAACCCTGGTGGCCCCACCCCTGATTTGTGCAAATTAGCTGCCAGGTTGAACACGTGGGATATTCCCACTCAGAAACCAAGAGAGAAACTACCAGAATGCAAGGGTGAACCCAGATGCTCCCCGAAGCCCTGTTCCAGGGGTGGTCCAGGAGGATGAGGATTAGGGTGCAGACACTCTCAGCTAAGGAGTAAGCTACACTTAGTCTGGTCTATTTGTGCCCCCAAAATGAGTGAAATAAGGCATGGGCCCACAAGAGTGGAGGAGCTGATGGCTACTTTTGTGGTACATGGAGTTTCAAGACCATGGGAAAACCTATTGGAAGCCCCATTCCTCATGGGATTTAATTACTGCAAGAAAGAGAGGCCACCCAAAGATGGTTTCAATCGTGGTTTAACTCTTCTCCATGGCTGATCACTTTAGTTTCAATCCTGAGAGGACCTTTGATCATTCTATGTTTGTTCCTATCTTTTGGTCCTCGCATCTTGAATTGCTTAGTTGCTTTCATCAAGGAACACCTTAACACAGTGCAAATAATGGTGCTCCAACAACAGTATGAGGCTGTGGAGCTTGATGACCTTTGATTTCATGATTGAAATAGTGGCCTGGACAAAGGGGAAGGGTGAAGAAATAACAGTGGGAACTTCTCTACCCCTGACACCCCTGCCCTCCACATTACATACACCCCCCCATGCCTGAAATATAGAGATAAATGACACAGTGGCCTACCCTGCCTCTGCTTAAGGTACATCCTTGAATAAATAATTTTCAGGAGAATCACAGGATGTACTCACTGATAGTCACCTGATCTTCTGGTACCTGATAAAGGTTGAATGCCTGTCACGTGCTTGCTAGCCAATAGATTCAAAGGCCAATATGGCTAGCCAATAAATTTAAACTGTAGCCTTGCTGATGTAACCCATACCCAGATAAAGTATAAAAATTGCTTGAAACAGCCTTTCAGGGTCACCTCTCCTCTAGATGTAGGTCACCTGAGTGTACTGGACTAATATACCTCTTGCTTTTGAATCAAAAAAAAAAAAAAAAAAAAAAAAAAAAAAAAAAGAAAGAAAGAAAGAAAGAAAAAGGAAAAAAGAAAATGGCACTTAGAATGGGGATGGACAGGAATCAGTGTCTGAGAAGTCGAAAAGGAAGAAGGAAAGAAAAATGTTTTACTGGGATCTGCATGGTTTTTCCAGAATGAAAGCAGATTAATACTCAGGTCTATGAAACTCAGCCTTGGGGAAAGCCCATTATCACATGCTATTAATTGCAGAGAGCATTTATAAACGAGTACTTACTGTTATGAGGTAGGAATGTAAACTTACGCAAGAGATTCTTTTTATGACAGTTCACCTCAAGTTTAATATAAGCCCTGCCAGCCTGAGGCAATCACCAGAAACAGATTCTGTGTCATTGAGTCTGGGGGCACCTGACATTCTGCATTTCCATCAAATATCCAAGTGATACCAATACCCTGCATACTGCTGACTAGAGGATTGCATTTGGAAGGCAAAGATTTTCAGCACATGATCTAAACAAAACAGACAAGGTTTTAACCTTTTTACAAACACTGCTTCTGGGGATTTGCATGAAATTGTCAAAGTGACAAGCTCCCAGGATGAGAATGGTTTTAGTCTTTTCTATGAAAGTGTCAAAAATTATTTCCCCAGAAGGCACTTTTAATTCCATTTTATGCAACCCCCGATGTAGATTTATTGGCGAGCTATAAACATATCCACAGCTAACATGTGTTGGGCGCTGTAAACTTTAAGCATCTTTTCATGTGTGATCTTGTTTAATGTTCACAAATATATATTTAATAAATAGAATCCTAAGGAGACACTGTAACAAGTGCATTCCAAGAAGTGTGTCAGTTTCTTGTGTCATTACAAAACACTCAAGGAAAGCAACTTATCTTATGGAGGGTTTATTTTGCTCCACAGCATGTAAGCATTGTATGCATATATGTATGTATGTTTGTGTGTGTGTGTGTGTGTGTGTGTGTGTGTGTGTGTGTGTGTGTGTGTGTGTGTGTAATTTCGGTGAGCATATATATCTCACAGTGTCTGTGGATATGGGAAATATTTAGAGGACTTGATTCTCTCTTTTCACCACATATGTCCCAGGGATTAACTTGGGTCATCAGGTTTGATGGTATCATGGAGGCAGCTGGATACTTGGAGTTCATTCTAAACCAGTGTAAACCCACTGCATTGACTTCTATCTGCAACAGACCTGTTTCCAGAAAAGCTTAATGTAGGTGCAGGGGTTCAGACACCAGTTGAAGAATTTGAAAAGACCATATTTCTGCTACTTACATAAAAGTGTTCTAGTACTAGTCTGGGAATCCCACCAAGGTAATTAAATACATTATCACTTATCACGTTATCATAAACGGTATTCTTCTAGAGAATCTTGAGGTATCCTGACTGAGAACAGAGCTTCCTTGAGTCAGCAACTGCAGCTGCAATAAAGAGTTGACCACATGCTTTGTTCCAAGAATGTAAGACTCAGGAGGGCAGGTATCCATATCATTACAGGAATCAAAAAGACTTTTCTTATCTAGTAAGGTACAAAGTCAACCCCAAATATGGTGTGAAAATAGTAAATAGAAAATGTTTTCAAACTACAGAGCTAGAAGTAAAATAAAGTATCATGCAGGCTTTGAGTTTCCCCACTTTAATACCTCAAATGCTCTCAAATCAGAAAAGGATTGACCTGACCTTCAACCTGAAAGTAATGAGAAAATTTACACATAATCTTACATAATGGGGAGAAGTCAAAATGTTAGAGCATCCCAAGTGTTATATGAGAATATCTTTAGTATTGTATGCCTATATGGTTATGAACAAAAATTTGATTTTGTATTATACTTTGTGCCTCTATGATACAAAGTAAAGTCTATGCTAGTCTTGAGGCCAGCACCAAGATATTTCTACAAGAATGTATAAGTGTCTTAAATCCAAAATAACCATTAAAACCCTTCTAATGCACAACAGATTCAACTGTCCTATGGACTTTATGTTCATTTATGGGAATGAATATTGAACCTACTCCAAGTCAGTCTTTAGTGTTTGCGACAAGTATACTCCTTCCTATATCATAGAAACTGCTTTCCGTTCTTTCTTAAACAAATTAAAAAGTATTCTATGAGAAATTATATGAACAAATATGTGAAAATGTCAAGAGTAGGCTGCTAAATATTGAAGAAGAAGCCTCAGTGGAAAGCAAGAAGGAGTAATTGCTATCAGTACATTCCAGTTTTGAGGTGATCTGATTTCTACATGGGCAAACTACAGCAAATATATTGTTAGACAGAAATAAACAAGGTTGCATGTGTGGGCCTGTGGGTTTCACAGGCCAGTCATCACAGCAATTGACAGAGGACTCTGAGACAGTCAAGAGGCTTTATTTAGACTTTTCTGGAATGGCCTCAAACTTACTGGTCTATGTGTGAAAACAACTCTTTCTCAGTTAGGAGAATGACATCTTCAGGGAGTTGTCTTTGAAAGGATTCAGTCACCAAAATTCACAAGGAAAGAAATGTTCGCCCTCTGAATAGGGATTATCTCACAAGATAAATAGCCTTGGCTTCGTTCGGGCAGAAATGCATTTTGACAAGGTCAAAGACTCTCTTCTTGTTCCTGAGGCTCCCCTTCCCCGGGACACATAAGGTTCCTTGTCTGAGGAGAAAAGCTAAGGGACTGGAGGAGTGACAACTCATTAATTTTGTCAATAGCCATCCCACTCCATCTTAGCGTTTATAGACTGTCTTGAGTAAAGGACCGGCTTCTCTGCATTTTGCTATTCCGTTCCCAGAGTGATTTAAAAATGGACCTTTCTATTTTCAGCTGATACCACTCTCTTCATCTGATATTCACAGGGACTATAAATCTACCTCCTGTCTACTCCCCCCAAAGTCTAATCAATCCCTTTCCAGCCAAAAGTTTTGCCTAGAATCAGAACAATTATAGATCTCTCATCTCAACCAACACAATGCCTTTTAACAGCTGATTTTCATTTCTCCTGAATCTGTCTCTTTCTCTCTCATTTGATTTTATGTCTTTTGCACCTGACTGATCCTGACTAGGATGGCTAGTTTCCTGCATATGTTTCACCACCTGTACCAGAACAATGCCAGTTACTACCACAGGACCATGCCATCTTGTGTAGTTGAGTTCGAATGGGTGTCAAAGATGTTTCCCGACATGAACACAATTCTCCAGGCAAAGATTTTGTTTGACAGAGAGATACCTGAAACATGAACCAAGATAAGTTTAGAACAATTTAAAGACTATTTGTAGTACATTGAGGAGACATTATGGTTAGAACTAAGCATGAAGTTCCGAGTCCTGAGAGACACTGAGAACAAATGAAAGTTCAATTTAATGACGTGAGTTTTAGTCCCAAAATCAGAGGCAGGTTTCAGCAACCTGCTTAACTATTCACTACATTAAGGACAGTATACAATGAGATTTATGTGTATGGTCTCCATTATCCTACACAATTACTTAATGGACTATTAGTGCATCTGTTTAATGCTGGAGGAACCCAAGTCCCACACAATGTAATAACTTTGTCCAGTTTATAAGAGGTGACTTAGCTGTTCTGTTGAGGCAGAGACAGTCAACAGTTAAATATATAATCGCCTGGTTTCCTGTAACAGCTTGTCAGCCTTCTTGTTAACATTTTAAGACCTTTATTTTGTTCATGTTCTAAATGGTTTTAAAAAAATTTTTATTCAAAGTAAGTTAAATGAATTCTGTTATGGAAACAAGAGAAGTAAGAGGAGTAAAAATTCAATGGTGAGATTTTATTACTGTGAACCTGGCCTTTTCTTAACTAAAGTTTCTAAACTGACCACTTTATAATTGGTCAAATTTCAGGGTATAAAATATTCTAATTGTAAGAGAATGACTATATAACTTTTGGACCATATACAAGCAATCTACAGGAGTCTACAGTTAATCACTCTGATTAACCACAATCATCAGTATTTAAGTTCCTTCTAGTAGACTTTGATATCTGCTGGCATTATTTTTTTTTTTTCTTATCACAGAAAAAAGAGAAAGTTTTATTGTGATTTGGTCATCTTGTTGACCATCAGTTTCTAAAACTGAAAGTCAAAAGATGTTCCTTTTCTTTTTTCTTTTCTTTTCTTTTCTTTTTAGAGTCCTAAAATGTTAAATTTATTATTTTATAACTTTTTGAGATTTTCTTACAGCATATTTAAATTATATTTGATCCTTCTCCTTGAACCATTTAACACTCCCAACCCAATAAACTTTATTTCTTCTTCTTCTTTTTTTTTTTTTTTTAGATTTTTAAAATTTACAGTTCAAATGTTATCTTGTTTTCTGTTTTCCCCTCCAGAAATCCCCTGTTTCTATGAGGTTGTTCCCCCACCCACCCATCCACCCACACCTTCCCACCTCCCCACCCTGGCATTTCCCTATACATAGGACTAAGAGCTTGTCTTTTGATTGATGCCCTACAAAGCCATCCTCTGCTATATGTGCGGATGGAGCCATGGGTCCCTCCATGTGTACTTATTGGTTGGTGGTTTAGTCCCTAGGAATTCTGTGGTTTCTGCTTGTATTTGATTGTTTTTCTCCCTATGGGGTTGCAAACCCCTTCAGCTCCTTCAGTTCTTTCCCTAACTCCTACATTGAGAACACTGTTCTAAGTCCAATGGTTGGCTGCAATCATCTGCCTCTGTATTTGCCAGGTTCTGGCAGCGGTCATGGGTAGGTCTATGAGGAACGCCATCTGTTCCCAGGGCTGATCTCAGTGGGAATTCATTTAGCACACATTGAGTGGATTATGCTGACTGTGCAGAACACTCATACACAGAAAAGTAAATGAGTAAAATCCAGGGGCAAACAGGAGACAGTGCTTAAGAGAGAGTCAAGGATGCTTGGTACTTAAAAATCACTATCAATTCTCAAGCCTCAAAGCTCCCATAGCTTTATTTTCTTTCAATTATGTTGCAGAAAACACCAGACAGAGGCTGACTTCAACGCAGAGATTTTCGTCCTTGTGATCATGCAGGCTCTACCTGGTAGAGTTGTTCACTCCTGATACCTCTGTATCAGGACATCTGATACCAGACTTGTAGATGGCTACCTCCTCTGAGTGCCCTCATATGGTCTTTCCAATGTGACTATATTGCCAATGTTTCCTGCTTAGACATGTTTTTTCTTAGTATGGTATCTGGTATGTTTGCTTACAGTGTTTCCAATGTTCCCAGATTAACTTAATATTTTCTGTGAGCCACATTTCAAAATACAGCCTCGTGCTATTGTGCTGGAGGGAAGTGTTTAATACAAATTTGAGAAAAGAGGAAAGAAAAATGAGATGAGCCAGTCCATGACACTAGTTTATCCATGGAACAAGTAACCAAAGATCAGACACTATAAGAGCTTTGGGGTGGTCGTAAATAAAACTTTCACTGATGTTTCAAGGAGTCAGAAGTTAAAAGGCCTTGTCTGGGTGGGCAAATGTGAATTGGTGAGGTCATCCGATGATAAAGGGAACTGAACGTGTCCTAGATATCTACTTATCATCTATCATCAGCAGCAGCACAAAAATGACAGGTTTATAGGGGAAGAAGAAAAACTGAAAATAATCCTGGATGAAGAATGATTGCACTCCTAGGATAGTATGGTAGGCAAGTGGCAAGATGAGGAAGAAGTTAAGACTAGGATAATTTCCAAGGAGCCTTTAATGGTCATCCAGCTCTCTCTTCAAATGTATGAATAGTTATGGAAAACCAGACAACGCTGAGAAAGGGGGAATGTTTCTTTCAGGAAGACTGGAAAAAGCAGAGAGCTAGTACAGACACAGTATTGAGGCATACATACTGAAATATGGCTCATACAGGGCAACAGAGAGAGAAACTGGGCAGAGACTCTCTAATTCTACCAGCGAGGGGATACATTTGTAGCTACACGTTTGCTGTTATAACCTTAGCCATCTTGACATCCCCTTCCTACTTTGTCTTCTTATGGGGGAGGAAGGATTCTTGCAGTTAGTTGCTATAGCAGCAACTGTTTGATTCAAGAAAATATAGCCCTTCCTTGGAGGCCAGTCCTAAAGCACAGTATTCTTGGCAGCTCAACCTGGAGTCTATTCTCTTTATTCTCTTCTTAGTTCCACGAGCAAGAGTTCCTTGATGAACAAGATTTATGTTTAAAGAAGCTTGGGTGGATTCTATTTTCTGCATCTAAGCACTCTGGCCAATATAATGATGATAAAATTTCACAAGAGATGCTGTTCAAAAACCTAATGTCAATGGCATATTTATTTTATATGCTCATAGGTCCCATGCACAGGCCAGGTGCCAAACAGTGAGATCTTTTAGTATAGATCCAGGGAAGAAGATATAGGCCATTTTAAGGAGAAAAACGACTGGGTAGGGGCTTAGTATTATAGAATTAATAATATTAATAATACATATGTTCCAGGGACAAAAAACGTTGGATATGGTGGAAGGCCTTGAAAAAAATAGGAAAAATCACTTGCCTTTAGTTCAAATTTTCTTCTTTTGTTTGAGAATGGTATACATGAGTACTGTATTTATATCATTTCCACCTTTCTCCCCTCTCTCTGACTCTTTACACTGCCTGAAGCTCCTTATCTAGGTATTGGGCCTTGGGGAGTTTCCTCCATCTGAGCAAGTCCAGTGATACAGTTATTATGCAATGTCTTGTATAGGCAACAATATGGTTCGTATTTCATGCATGGAATATCCATGTCAATTACTAGAAAACATTACCTTATAGTAGAATCTCTGGTCTTTTGGCTTTCACAATATTTTCATCAGCCTCCTGCAATGTTCCCCAAACCTTATGCATAGGAATAATATTGCAGTGGCATCATTTGACCTTACATGCCCCCCATAGTTATCTATTCTCTGTATTCTGACCAATTGTAAGTCTATATCTCTATCTCTTTTAAGAAGCATCTTACTTGATAAGAGCTAGAAATGACACCTGTCAGACCAGAATCAACTTCTTAATTGCACACTCTAAAGTATAAATATATTTATATTATATATATCTAGCTAAGTATCATAATACATCAGATCATTGACTCAGTAGTTAATTCTGGAAGATATGAATACAAGCAAGGAGGAATAGAAAGACTAGGAAGAAACAGATCAGAAAAACTAGGAGGCAGAAGGTGGGAGAGGAGGAGGAAGAGCAAGAAATCTCTGACATCTATAAGTTCATCCTCAGGTTGAGACAGTGGCTCTAGTTTATTTCTCAGGAAAAATTCTGTGATTTTCATTCTTTGTAAAACTCTCCCATGTTTCAGAGTTTAGTGGTGATAGTGGGAAATGTCTTTGTCTGTGGAAGGCATGTCCTTGATCAAGTGCAGTGACTATTCAATACAAGTACACCTAACATTCCAGGAACTAAGCTCTGCACCAAGGGAGCATGATCACATAATAACATACTGGAAGTAAGAAGGTGAATTTCAATGTTGGAATTGTGGGGTCTATTTGGAGAGAACCTGAGGGTTCCAGAAATGATGGGAAGCATCAGATTACAATAAATTAATTATGCTTTGTTAGAATCAGCTCTGACTTTTTGTTGGCATCCTGGTTCTATAAATATGACCCTCTTAACACTCTCACATTGCCTCAGTCTAGAAGATGAATGGTATGTTCCAACATCTCTAACATATTCCCATAAGAAGGTGGATTTATGATGACTTTGTTCGTTTAGGAGTGCGAGGACAAATTTCCAACATCTCTTACCACCACCACCACTTGCCACTTTCAATGAAGAAAGGGGAATATAAGCATGTGCTCATCTTCAAGCTATATGTCATAACTACTGGGTCTTCTTTTCTGATTGCAAATAGAGCAATGATTCTTTTTGTTTTTTTTAATTGAACATTATTTAAAAAAACAGGTAAATATACATATTTTAAAAGCATTTTTGCATAAAGATATATGAATACATTTTTGACAGTACTTGATTTTTGTAAAGGTTTGATAGTATGCATTAAAATCTTATTAGTTACAATGTGCATAAAGTACACGTAAAACAACGTAAAAAAAAGTAACCTGGAAACAGTCAAAGTTTTCTTGATGTGTAAAGATTAAGTATAATGATTTTTCATTTCTTTTCTTTTGCCTTTGTTTTTCTTGAACTTCATATAGTCTGTGAATTGTTTCTGGGGTGTTCAGAGCTTTATGGGGTTAGTATCTAATTATCAATGACTGCATATTGTGTCTGTTCTTTTGTGACTGGGTTAACTCACTCAGGACGATATTCTCTAGATGAAACCATTTTCTTAAGAAATTCATAAGGTCATTGTTCCTGATAGCTGAGTAGTACTCTGAGTAGTACTCTGTTGCATAAATATACCACAATTTTGAATCCATTAATCAACTGAAGGACATCTGTGTTCTTACCAGCTTCTGCTTATTATAAGTAGGGCTACTATTAACATTGTGTTGCATGTGTCTTTGTTGTATGTTTGGAGTCCCTGGGATATATGCCCAGAAGTGGATTAACTGGTAGTACTATGTCCAAATATCTGAGGATCTGCCAGACTGATTTACAGAGTGGTTGTACTAGTTTACAACCCCACCAGCAGTGAAAAAGTGTTCCTCTTTCTCCACATCCTCTCCAGCATCTATTGTCATCTGAGTTTTGGACCTTGGCCATTCTGACTGGTGTGAGGTGGAATCTCAGGGTAGTTTTGACTTGCATTTCTCTGATGATTAGAGATGTCAAGCATTTCATTAGATACTTCTCAGTCATTTGATATTCCTCAATTGAGAACTTTATGTTTAGCACCGTACCCCATTTTTAATATGATTGTTTGATTCTCTGGTGTCTAACTTCTTGAGTTATTTGAATAACTTGGATATTAACCCTATATAAGATGTGGATTTGGTAAAAATATTTTCCCAATCTGTTGGCTGCCATTTTGTTTTCTTGACACTGTCTTTAGCTTTAAAGAAACTTTGCAATCTCCTTAAGTCCCATCTGTCCATATTTGACCTTAGAGTAAAAGCCAGTGTTCTTTTGTTCAAGAAAATTTCTCCTGTGCCTTTGTGTCCTAAGGTTTTCCCTACTATCTCTTCTAATAGTTTCAGTGTACCTGTTTTAATGTAGAGATCTTTGATCCACTTACACTTGAGCTTTGTACAAGGAGATAAGAAAGGGTCTATTTTTATTCTTCATCATGCTGAGTGCAGGTTAACCAAAAACATTTATTGAGGAGGTTGTCCTTTTTCCATTGTATGTTTACAGCTCCTTTGTCAAAAATCAAGTGACCATATATGTGAGAGCACATTTCTGGATCCACTGATTCACGTGCCTATCTGTTTACAAGTACCATCCAGTTTTTAACATATTTGCATTGTAATATAGCTTGAGGTCAGGGATGATGATTCCTGCAGATATTTTCTTTTTGCTGAGAATGGATTTTGCTATTCTAGGTCTTTTGTTATTCCAGATGAAATTGCACATTGCTCTTTCCAACTCTATGTAGAATTCGGTTGGAATATTGATGAGGATTGCATTGCATCTGTAGATTCCTTTTGGTAAGATGGCCATTTTTACAATGTTGATCCATCAAATCCATGAGCATGGGAGATCTTTCCATTTTCTGAGATCTTCCTCAATTTCCTTATTCAGAGATTTAAAGTTCTTGTCATACAGGTCCTTCATTTGCTTAGGTAGAATCACACCATGGTATTTCATGTAGTTTATCATTATTGTAAAGAGTATCATTTTCCTAATTTCTTTCTCCACATATTTGTCCATCGAGTAGATGAAGGCTACTGATTTGTTTGAGTTAATTTTAAATTTTAAATCCAGCCACTTTGCTGAAGTTGTTTATCAGCTGTAGAATTTCTCTGGTGGAATTTTTGGGGTCACTACGTACACTATCATGTCGTCTGCAAGCAGTGATGTATTTACTTCTTCCTTTCCAATTTGTATCTCTTTGATTTCCTTTTGCTGTCTAATTGCTCCAGCCAGGACTTCCAGTACTATGTTGAATAGGTAGAGGGGGAAAGTGGGCAGCCTAGTCTACTCCCTAATTTTAGTGGGAATGGTTCACGTTTCTCATCATTAAGTTTGATGTTGGCTATTGGATTGCTGTATATTGCTTTTATTATGTTTAGGTATGGGCTTTAGATTCCTGTTCTTTCTAAGAATTTTAACATGAAGGGGTGTTGAATCTTGTCAAATGCTTTCTCAGAATCTAGTGAGATGACCATATGGTTTTATTCTTTGAGTTTATTTATATGGTGGTTTACATTGATGGATTTCCATATATTAAACCATCCATGCATCCCAGGGATGAAGCCTGCTTGATCATGTTCAATGATTGTTTTGATGTGTTCTTTGATTCAGTTTGCAAGAATTTTGCTGTGTATTTTTGGATCAATCCTGATAAGTGAGATTGTTCTGAAATTCTCTTTCTTTGTAGGGTCTTTGTGTGGTTTAGGAACAAGGGTTATTGTGGCCTCGAAAAAATGAGTTATGTAGTGTTCCATCTGACTCTATTTTGTGGAATAGTTTGGAAATTATTGGTATTAGGTCGTCAATAAATGTCTGATATTTTTCTGCATTGAACCCATCTGGACCTGAGCTATTTTTGGTAGGGAGGTATTTAATGACTGCTTCTATTTCTTTTGGTGTTATGGGATTATTTAGATAGTTTATCTTGTCCTGGTTTAATTTTAGTATCTGGTGTCTGTCTAGGAATTCATCCATGTCCTCCAGATTTTCCAGCTCTGTTGAGTATAGACTTTTGTAGTAGGATCTGATGATTTCTTGAATTTTCTCAGTTTCAGTTGTTATGTCTCCACTTTCATTTCTGATTTTGTTAATGTGAATACTCTCTCTTTGCCCTCTAGTTAGTCTGGCTAAGGGTTTATCAGTCTTGTTAATTTTCTCAAAGAACCAGCTCTTGGTTTTGTTGATTCTTTGAATGGTTCTTTTTGTTTCTAATTGGTCCATTTCTGTTCTGAGTTTGATTATTTCTTGCCCTCTACGCCTCTTGGGTGTTTCTGCTTCCTATTGTTCTAGAACTTTCAACTGTGCTGTCAAGTTGCTAGTGTATGCTCTCTTCAACTTTTTTTTGAAAGCACTCAGAGCTATGAGTTTTTGTCTCAGTGCTACTTTCATTGCATCCCATAGGTTTGGCAAGGTTGTGTTTTCATTTTCATTGAATTCCACATAATCCTTAATTTCTTTCTTTGTTTCTTCTTTGACCATGCTTTCATTTAATAGAGCTTTGTTTAGTTTCCATATCTATATGGGCTTTTTTTTTTTGTCTTTGTTGTTGTTAAAGTCCAGCCTGAGACCATCTTTATCTAATAGGATGCATAGGAATATTTCAATCTTCTTTTATCTATTGAGGCTTGTTCTGTGAATGATTATATGGTCAATTTTGTAGAAGGTGCTGTGAGGTGCTGCAAAGAGTGTGTATTCTTTTGTTTTAGGATGAAATGTTCTGTAGTTTTCTTTCAATTCCAATTGGTTCATATCCTCTGCTAGTTTTACTGCGTCCTTGTACAGTTTCTGTTTTCATGATCTGTCCACTGGTGAGCATGGGGTGTTGAGGTCTCCCACTATTATTGTGTGGAATGCAATGCGATTTTTGAGCTTTAGTAGGGTTTCTTTTATGAATATGGGTGCTCTTGTATTTGGACCATATATGCTAAGAATTGAGAGTTCCTCCTGACAAATTTTCCCTGTAATGAGTACAAAGTGTACTTCCCTATCTTTTTTGTTAACTTTTGGTTGAAAATCTACTTTATTCGATATTAGAATGGCCACTCCAGATTGCTTCATGGGGACATTTGCTTGGAAGGTTCTTTTCCCAATCTTACTCTGAGATAGTGCCTGTCTTTGTCTCTGAGATGAGTTTCCTGAATTCAACAAAATGCTGGATTCTGTTTATGTATCCAGTGTGATAGCCTACGTCTTTTTATTGGGGAATTGAGTCCATTTATGTTAACAGATATTAAGGAATAGTGGTTGCTGTTTCCTGCTATTTTTGCTTTTAGAATTATAATTGTTCCAATGTGTCTTTCTTCTTTTTGTTTTCTTGCTTAGGTATTTACTTTTTTTTTTTTTTTTTTTTTTTTTTTTTTTTTTTTTTTTTTTTTTTACTAGAATGCAGTTTCCCTACTTGAATTGAATTTTCCACCTATAATTTTTTGTAGTACTGGGATTGTGGTCAGATATTGTGTAAATTTAATTTTGTCCTGGAATATCTTAGTCTCTCCATCTATGGTGATTGAGAGTTTTCTGGATATAGCAGCTTGAGCTGATACTTGTATTCTCTTAGGGTCTGCATGATGTCTGTCCAGAATCTTCTAGTTTTAGTTTTCTCTTTTGAGAACTCAGGTGTGATGCTGATTGATTTGCCTTTATATGTTACATGACCTTTTGCCCTTACTGCTTTTAGTATTCTTTCTTTGCTTTGGACACTTGCCATTTTGACTCTTATTTGTTGAGAATAATTTCTTTTCTGTTCCACTCAATTTGGAGTTCTGTAGGCTTCTTTCATGTTCATGGTCATCTCATTCTTAAGGGTAGGAAAGTTTTCTTCTATGATTTTGTTGAAGATATTTTCCATGCCTCTTTGTTTTTATTCTTCGCCCTCTTATATTTCTATTATCCTTAGGTTTGGTCTTCTCATTATGTCCTGGGTTTCCTGGACATTTTGGGTTAGGAGTGTTTTGGCTTTTGCATCTTCTCTGACTCTTTTGTCTATGTTTTAAATGTTGTCTTTTGCCCCTGATATTCTCTCTTCTATCTCTTGTAGTTTGTTGGAAATGCTTGCATCTGTGTCTCCTGATTTTTTTTTTAGGGTTTCTACTTTCAAGGTTGTTTCTTTTAGTGTTTTATTCATTGTTTCCATTTCCATTTTCAATTCCTTCTTCAATTCCTTCATCACTTTCGTTCTGTTTTCCTCTAATTCTTTGATTTCTTTGAGTGTTTTTCGTGTTTCCTCTTTAAAAGCTTCAATTTCTTTATGCTTTACCTTCTGTTCTTGTTTAAAGATCTCTATCATCATCTTGAGGTATGATTTCAGGTCTGAGTCTTCTTTTTCTGGAGTGTTTGGCATTCCTCTCTTTGCTGTGCAGGGAGAGCTGGGTTCTGATGTTGCCACATTGTCTTGCTTTCCATTGGGTATATTCTTTCTTTTTTACCTTGCCATCTTATTGTCTGTGATTATATGCTGTCTTGTTATCAGTGATAGGTTCCTGTCTCTCCCGTGTACCGGGCCTTTGTCCCTGGATCTCTGCTGTTTTAGGTGGCGAATGGCTTTAGCGTTTTGTCTGTACGCAAGGGCTTTCTGGGTGGACCTGAGGCTCTATGGCAATTTCTGCTCCCCTGGACAACCTGGAGGACCACACCTACCATGAGCTAGACCTAGCCTTCTCTGGGCCCTGGTTACTTGCAGAGCAATCTCACCAGGACTGTGTCCCTGCATCTCCACTCTACCCAGTGGCAAATGGCCTGAGTATTTGTTCGGCATGCAAGGGCCTTCCATGTATAAACCGACTCCCTACGACAGAGTCCCTGCTCCTCTAAACCAATCAGGGTGCCTTGGTTTCTGTGGGCCAGGCCTAGCCCTCTCTGTGCCAGGCTACTCGCAGTGCAGTTTCACCAAGTCTGTGTCCCTGGATCTTTGCTGTTCCTGGTGGCAAATGGCTTGAACATTTAGTTCTCAAACAAGGGCCTTCCGTTGGAAACCGAGTCCCTACTGCAGAATTACTGCTCCCCTGAACCAATTGGGGTGGGGGTACACTCTCCATGAACTAGACCCAGAACTCTCTGTGCCATAGCTACTCACAGTGCAGTCTCACCAGACCTGAGTCCCTGGATCTCCTCTGTTATCAGTGCCAAATGGCCTAAGAATTATTTTTCTTTGGGAATACTCAAGAACACACTTCTATTCTGTGTTCAATCCTTAAGTCTGTGCAAGAAAAAAAGCGGAAATTCCCCTGAACCATACTAGCCAAGGCAGGACCCACAACTCTTATCTCTGAATGAGATTGTCCCTCAGAGGCTCAAATCTTTGAATACTTGTTCCACAGTTGGTGACACTGTTTGGAGATGTATAGAAATTTTGACCTTGTGTCACTGTGAGTGGATTTTGAAGTTCCATAGCTCTGCCTCCTTCTTATTATTATTTCCAGTGTTTTCTGCTTTCAGATTAAGAATTGAGCTCTCAGTTTTTTTCCTGTAGCTATATCTGCCTGCAACTGTACTTTTCTGTTCTGATGTGATGCAAGTTTATCTTTCCCAAACCTTAAGCCCAAATTCTAGGTCATGGTGTTTTATCACAGCAATGGAAAATGACTGTCTCTTTCCAAAGACAGCTGAGCCATAATAACATGATGATAGTCCCACAGTCTTAACCTTTTCACTGAGATGCGTACACAGCTACCTCATACATGCATTCACCTGCCATACATACCCATCCTCCCATTTCTTTGGAAGATTTCTCAGTTTCTAAGTGCAAAGATTACTAGTTGGCTTGTGAACTTAGAGCCACATCTTAGCTTCCTCTCAGAGCTTCATTTCTCTGTGGTAGAAGCTACTAATGTGTCAAAAGAACTGAGTATTTCTAATTCTGATGGTCATTATACATTTTGTTCTCCTTGGTTGACCTTAAAGTAAGCATATATTATGAAGTGTATGAAGTATATTCCACCGATAAAGTATATGTTCTTTTTTCTAACTCATTAGAATTTTTTTCATTAGAGAGAAAGTTTCTACTGTTATGCCTCAAATGTCACCAGCAAAGACTCCTAATTTTACTCTTTAATACATTGAAAAGCCATTGAGAGGGCAACACTAAAAGTAACACAAAATACATTTTAAGTTAGTTCCCAGAGGTAGCTCATGTTGTTTTCTCCCTCTTTTCCTTGATTTTATTTTGAAGTAAATAAAAAGAAAAAAAAAACAAAAAAGAAAGCTTTCCCTATTTATCTTTCATGGGAAAAATCATTAGCATTTTGTATTTTTTGGGAGTAGCTTTTTCTTCTTCCAAGGGAATTATTTTACATCTGAAAAGGCATTATTTCATTATTTCTCCATGAATAATGAGAAAGATTTTAGGAAATCTTTCCCTTTCAACTCTATTCCTTCCCTAGCCTCTTTTCCAACCCACATATGCATAGATCTTGTGACAAGCGGCCAAAAAGTTACTGTATGCTTTATAGACATTTTGTTTCTGGCCTCAAAGTCACTGTGTTTGCAGAATGACAGCCATTCCTGCCTGTCATGGGAAAAGAGGGTCCCTGCTATTGACTCCAGAAACCAACATGGCAACTTGTATGAAAGAACATTCTTCAAGAGTGGATTCTCATTGAATCTATCAACTGGATTTGAATGCTCAGATTTTCAGTGACAATAAAAATGGTGTAAAACTCACACTCAAAAATTATTCAGGGCTATACACACAGATCAACTCTCACTGGATCTTTAAAAATTAAATGGCATTTCTTCAGAATTTTCCATGCACTCCGTGTTAGATAGCACAGACAAATCATTGTCACTGAGCCGAAGAAGATGAGATGCTTCTCTGTCCTCATGAGGGAGGGGCTGTAGGTAATATATTTACAGAGTGTTTAAAATAGGATGCAAATAAGTTTCTTGCACTTCTCTCCCATTGGTGTTGTAGTCTGGATAAATCACACCCTTTGGCATTTGCACTGTTACAACAAGAACATACCATGCAGCACAAATAACCTCATTTCCATAAAACAGCCTTTTAAAATTAGAAAATGTATAATTCATTTGGGGTGGCTATTACTGCTTTTGGGAGGGATTTAGACTTGTATTTAAATGCAAATATCAGAATTATTTTTTCTTCTCCTAGTTACACATACTAAGCCAGAAAATTTAGAAACTCCAAGCTATACCACTATGTTAGCTATGACTTCCAGATTATAATAACAATAACAAATTATATGTATTTTCCCCATTAGAATTTGCAGCCAGAATCTACATTTTAAATTTGGCCCTACATGGCTCTTAAGGGAATTTTTCCACTTTACACAGGAGGAAATTGCAGGCCCAGATAAATGACTCCTCTAATCTACACACTCAGAAAATGACAGAGCCAAGACTTGAACCCTGATCTGAAGACAACTGGGCATGTAGATATATGGAAAGCTCAATAATTATTCCAAGCTAGGCAGGCAAAGGGTCAGCAAGAGGGAAGACAGACGGAGAAAGGCAATTGTAGAGCAGGCAAATTGTCTGATAAGGATGCATTTCTTCACCTGCTTCTCCCCACCCCCTTTATACTTCATTTTGGATTTATATAATGGCTCGCTGGCCATACAAACTTGCCCCTTCTATTCAACTGGACTGCAGTTCACTTTCTTAGGGAAGCCTGCTTATCCTGTGTTCATATCCGGAAGAGAGCTCATCTCTAACTCACCTTCTGAAGTGCGGGTCTCATTTTTGGCCATGAAAACTGTAGCTCCACAAAGGAGCTTTGTGTCTGGCTCCCTGTTATTTGCATACACTGAACTCTCTTGCCATGCCTGCCACAGTTGCCCATTAGCCTTCTTCTTCATTCCTCTGAATAACTCTCATTCATTCTTCAAGTCCACATAAATGCAGAAGTCCTCTGGGAAAACTTTGCTAATAGCACTTCCCGCCAGCAAAAAAATGTCTAGGCGACAGATCTACTTTTTCAGCCCCATTACTCAATGAGAACTTTACAATCTATGGCTCAAATAAATGTCCAGTCCACAGTATCCTGCCTTAATGGGTTGGGACTAGAAAACAAAGGTTTTCTTTTTTTAAATTGTGGCTCTCCAACATTGAAAACAAAATATAGAAAAGACTATGTCTGTTAAGACATGATTCCACTCATAATGTGAGTGTTTTATAAAGATACTTAAATTACCTGAACATCAGAAAGGGTCTGTTGTTGGGTTTTGTTGTTGTTTGCTTGTTCTTTGTTTTTTATTTACATATGACTATGTATTTCTGGCTAGAGATACTTCTTATAAAACTCACTGTGTATACCAGGTTGCCCTCAAACTCACAGAGAACCAGCTATCTGCCTTTCAAGTACTGTGATTAAAGGAGTACACCACTATCCTTGGCAACTGAACCTCAATTTGCTTCACTGAAAAATGAAATTATAATGTGGCTGGAAACATGAATATACAAGCTAACAAAGGTAATATGCCCAGGACATGCAATACACACCACAAATTATAGGCACTGTGATTATCACTCACATGAAGTTAATAAATACTTGCTTGAGTAGTAAAGAATTTGATCATGCTTTGTTTTTCTGGGCTTTGGTAGCAAACCTACAATCAATTAAACTTATTTAATAACAATTCAATTGAATAAACTCATTCAAACCAAAATTCAAGTCTTCACAACCCAATGTCTCCTCTCCTAGGCACAGCCACCTTGAAAGTCTCTCACAATTCTAAGTTTGTGTCCAACTCTAATACTCTGCAGCAAACCAGGTTCTCTAGGCTCTCGCTTTTTAAACCTACCTATATCTTTCCCAGCACCTGCATTATTCCATAGCCATCCTTTATCTCTCCCTCATATTTTCATTTACCAAGTTAAAAAAAAAAAAACTGAAACACTTGGCTTCCAGTTTCTTACAACTTAAGTTTCAGATTCCTGAATCATGAATGCCTTCTACTGGGGAGGTAATTAGAAACACACAGCAGTGAAAACTGTACCTCCTGATGAGAATTAGAGCAAAGCACAAACACTGGGTACAATAAGATGCTCTTCCCTGAACCTTCTCTTCTCATCTGAAGTACTTAGGGAAGGAAAGAGCAATCAGCCTTGCATGGGAAATGTTATTTATTTCTACCATAGATTTTTATGGATGAGCTCACAGACAGTGTCCTGTAATATAAGGAGTCCCCCCACACACACCCCCATGAAATGATCAACAGTTCCAGTCACCGTTCAGGACAGGTTCTATGGAGATCTCTGGACTGTTCAGTAATCTAATCCCAGCAGATGATTCTTAGTCTGGCATTCGGTGAATGACCCAGGGAATCTATGCGTGCACAGAAGAACTTTGAAGAGTTTTCATTTTGGTAGTCCCTTGACTTTTCTGATACAACATTGAACTCTAATTATCGTTGAAGTTCTCTGCTTGGCCTATATCAAAAACTTTTAACAGCTTCTTCTGTTAAGCCTTTATTTCTAGAAATGTTGTATGTTCTCATTTCCTATAACCTTTTCCTCTTGTACCTGCATCAAAGCCATGGCACATCTCAAGGCTCCAGTGAGCAGTACGAAGGAATTTGGCATATCTACCTAAAAGTTTATGGCTTTTCCGTTACTTCATTAAGCTGACTGAATAAGCCTCCTTAACCAGTCTAAGGGCACACTTGTAGGAAGGAAGCCAAACAGGTAAAACAGTATTTCTTCTATTTTAATCCTCTTTCTAAAATTCACTTGTATCTAGTTCAGTAGCTAAATGGGTAGGTTTTCTTGCCACTGAATCTGATAGCCTGAGTTCCATCTCAGGACCCATGGAATAGAAAGATAGAATTGGCTTCCGAAAATTGTCTTCTGACGTCTACCTGAACACCATGGTATATGTTCCCAGATTAAGTGCAATACTGGTAAAGCATGCAATAGTTGGAGAGACTAGGGGAAGAAGATTGCATTGGACTTTTTAGTAACTTACCTCAAATAGACACTTCTTGTCACTTATCATTTGTGAACTTTGCAGTGTAGGGAGACATGTTTTTCTCATTTTTTAAATAGAGAGAATCAGTTTTATGAGGTACATGTACATTTTCCCAAGCACAGACCTGAAAGGTACATATAAGTAGAAACATGAATTTGTTTAATTAATTTTCAGAGAAAAATCACCGCATTCTTTCAGTGAGATATACCAAAGAAAACAGAAATTGATTATCTAAGTCTTGGGAAACTAGTGATAGTTATAGGCAGTTTTCATACTGGCATCTATTTGACAATGCTACATGTTTTAATGTGTGTGTGTGTGTGTGTGTGTGTGTGTGTGTGTGTGTGTGTGTATGTGTGTGTGGGCATGAAGTTATGTTCAGAAATCAGATTCCCTGGAGATAATGTTACAGACTAATTCCGTCTGAGAAGTAGAATTTAGGTCCTGTATAAGAGTATCAGTAAGTCTTAACCACTTAGCAATCTTTCCTACACCCAGCTACAGTTTTTTGAAAGACAAGGTTGAACTAAAAGGTATCAAAGTTTTCAAACCACAGATCCTCTGTAAATTATAACCAGTCTCTGTGTATGACATATTTAACATAGGTAGTGTCAACAGGCCTTATCAGACTATTTGCAGGACATTTCTTCCCATGTAATGATAAGGCAATATTGTTCCCATGCAGATTTTCTAAGTGAGACTAAACATCCTAATCTGAGGCCCAATCCATGTCCTATTTAGCTTTGATTTTCAATGTAAATAGCCTAGAGTCTTCTGAGATGGAAATTGCCTAGATTAGATTGGTCTTTGGTCATGTCTTTAGGGGATTGTCTGAATTCTTAGTTGATTTAACAGGGTCCATCCAACTGCATACAGCATCATTTTCTGATCATACAGTTCTGGAGTGCATAATTCTTTGTCAAATGGATGGAACTGTAAAATATCATACTGTGCAAAGTAACCCAGTCACAAAAGAACACGTGTGGAATGCACTCACTGATAAGTAGATATTAGACCAAAATCTCAGAATACCTGAGATACAATTCACAGACCACATGAAGCTCAAACAGAAGAAAGAGCAAAAAGTGGATAATTCCGTCCCTTTTAGAAGAGGTAACAAAATATTCACAGGAGAAAATACAGGGACAAAGAATGGAGCAGAGATTAAACAATGGCCATCTAGAGACTGCACCACCTGGGGATTCATCCCATATGTAGCCACCAAACCGAGACACTATTGCTGATGTCAGAAAGTGCTTTCTGACAGGAGTCTGATATGGATGTCTCTTGAGAGGCTATGCCAGAGCTTTACTAATATAGATAAGGATGGTTTTAGTTAACCATCGTACTGAGCATGTTAACTCCAATGGTCACCAATGGGGACCCCTATGTGGATTTCAACCCCATAGGAAGACCAACAATATCAACTAAACAGATACCCCAGAGCTCCCAGGGACTAAAATGCCAATGAAAGAGTACACGTGAAGGGACCCATCTATCTAACTGCATATGTAGAAGATGATAGCATTATCTAGCATCAATAGGGGGAGAGGCACTTGGTCCTGTGATGGTTCAGTTTTCCCAGTATAGGGGAATGTCAGGGTGGTGAGGTGAGAGTAAGTGGGTGGGAGGAAAGCATCATCATAGAAGGAGGGGGTATGGGAGAGGGGGAAAGAAGGAAAAGTGATAACACTTGAAATATAAATACATAAAATATCCAATAAAAATGCAAAAAGGAAAGCTATCTAAGAATGCTATACCTGTAAGCATTTTATCAAGTGACATTCCTCCATAATTTCTGATTCAAGTTTCTACTTTTGTTTTTGTCCTGACTTCCATCAATGGTAATCTGTGACTTGCAAGTTGAAGTAAATTCTTTCCTCTGTTAAACTGCTTTCCCACAAGTGTTTTACCATAATATAAAGGAAGTAAGAGCTGTCAGTAAAACCAATAAGTCCAAGAAATTTGCAGAAAGGTAGAAACCCAGAAAAACCTGTCTTAAGTTTACACTTACTGTGATGAAACACCAGGACCAAAGAAACATTGGAGGAAAAGATGTTATTCATCTACTGTTGCACACCACAGTTCATCATCAGAGGATACAGGACAAGCTCTCAAGTCAGGCAGGAACCTGGAGGCAGGAGCTAAAGCAGAGGTCACCAGAGTACTGATTATTGGTTGCTCCTATGGCTTGCTCAGCCTGCTTTCTTATAAAACTCATAATCACTAACACAGGGATGCCATCATCCATAATGGACTGGACACTCCCTAATCAATTCCTAATTAGGAATATTCCCTAAAGGGTTAACTATAGTTTGATCTTGTAGAAGCATTTTCTCAACTGAGTCTCTGTTTTCTTTGATGACTCTAGCCTGTGTCATGTGGTTATAAAACTAGTAAAACTTAGAAATCAGAGTAAGGGTCAGAAGAAGAGATGCTGAAGGTGAAACCTGCAGACTATGGGTGTAGACAGGGCAAGAAGTCTTGTGTGCATTTCCCATCTCAGCCAAGGACCAATAAATCCTTGACTGATAGACAAAGAGTGGGACTATGATTATTTAGCCACCTCTCACTTTTCAGGGGTAAAGGCTCCCATCAATATACCAATGCAGCATTGCTAATCTACCTAGTTATTTAACTGGATAAAGTCTTCTTTTACGTTAGCTTCAACATGGCAGTACAGGTAGGTATAAGTCCTACTGTCTCCACCTATGCATGGCAAACTGGATAGCTCTCAGCACCTGCACATGTATCTGGCTCTCATCCCAAATGACTGAAAATCAACATAAAGGCTTTTTTGAAGGTAAGCAGAATATAAAAATCTGGAAATCAGATAAGGAAAGTTACCTGGAAAAGGAGAGATCTATTTTTAAGATCAGTTGTTAATACAGCAAGCCAGAATGATGGAGAATCATTATTAAGTGGTACATGAAACATGGATAATGCTGAACTCATGAGAATCAGAAGAAACACATTCAAAGAATGAGAAAGTAGATCATCCTTCTGCAAATTTTTACAGGACAAGTAAATGGGATAATAACTGGAGGTTAAGCTCCAGTAAGGGTTATTTAACATGAAAAAAGTTTTATACATAATTTTAATCAAACATACTCAGAATAAAAAAGGAAATTGATTATGTAGGAATGAAATGAACAGATTGCTGGTTATGTTCTCCAGCAGACCAGATGAGTAGACATTAACATTGGACAAAGTACTTGGCTCATTGAACTTGGTCTCGGAAAAAAAAATCACCACTGAATTATTTAGAGCCCTCTCAGCAGATTAATGTAAGTCAATGATGTGAGATGATTCATATCCACTTTGGATGTGTGTTCATCCACTCATGAATACTTTTTCTGAGTAAAGCAATGCATATGCCTTTATTGCATAGATCCATGACTCAGCAGCAAAGGGGAAACTGTCAAGCTGAGAGGCTTCATTTTTTGGTTGAGGATGGACAATAGAACATAAAGTTAAGAAATCCTTCTGAAGGGATGGGCTGCAATCCATTTTCTCTGTCTTTTACCCACTAACGCAGTTCTTCCTCCTTAATCTGATGGTGGCATCCCTTGGTATTCAAAGTAACTCTCAGGTTTTGTCTGATCCAGGTTTTCTATTTAAACTGTTTTTCAAATATTACATGCTTTTACTTAAGAATTCTTGAGGTCTTTGTCTTTCAATCATGTGTCTGCTTGCCAGTATCATAAATAATATACAATTCTCAGAGGAGATCCAATAAGTTATGGTAACAACAATTCTCTAGTTTCTCTTCTGTTCTGTTTTTGATGGTCACCTCTTCCAGTAGTGTGATAATAAAAGATACTCTCCCTGATGGTGTTTTAAAGTGAAAGCACTTTTTATGTTCATCTTAGAATGACACTGATGTTGTAATAATATTACCTATCAGTAAGTGCTTGTATTATCTCATCTAATACTCCAAAAACACCCCATGTGTTACCAAGTGGAAGCATACCTCATAGAGAATAAAATGTCTTAGCGAACCTTCCTATTCCTATTGCATGCTCATAGGCACCATCTTCAGCCCAGTAGACCTCAGATCCCAAAGTCCCTTTGGCCATTGCCCCAGGATAAGGCAAAAGTAATGTTTGCTGTTCTGAAACAGAAGACATGATGAAAAGGCTAAATTATGTCTTATAGGACTGTGCACTCCAGAATATCCTAGTGTCTCATGGGTGGACTTAACATTTTTTTTTTTTTAAAGAACTCTGGCAGCTATACCTATCCAAGAGTCGTCCTCATTTAAGGTTAGGGCATATGCAAGCACTGCTGAGGGACTTAGTCATTCCTTTCCTCTGTGGCACTAAGACTACACCCTGGTGCCAATGAGACACCTTCCTGCCTAAGGGTGTGTGTGTGAAACAAGAACTTGGGAGCTACAACTCACTACTCATGGGAAGAGTTTCGGTCCTAGATACCGAAAGTTGAATTTAAAATTGATTTTTTTTTCAGAATGGAAAATAGGGGTTGATGACAAGGCAGTAAAAGGTGGAAGAAGAGGAAAAGAGGTTGAGCAAAACAGGTGGTACCAAAATGCCCAGAGGAAAATAATGGGATGCACCTGCCTCATCTCACTGCTTCATACACATCACATTTGGCAGGAAAAGCATGTAGACAAAGGTGTGGATTCCTATATATTCTGTTAGAACTCTCTTGTCTACTTCTTTTGAATCCCAAGTTACAGGTACAAGCATTTACTTAAGGTTTCATGTGCTTCTCAAATTGCTTTTCTATTATTTCTTGTTATTCCTCTGCCTGTTGTACTGAATGAAATTTCTGATTTTCAGTATACTTCTCCAGTTGGTGAGGCTAAAACTTTTAGGGTGATTCTTGGCTCTTTTCTTTCTCTCTTCCAATGTGATCTATCAGGTCTCCCTACTGTCTGCGCCCTATTTCTCAGTGCTTCCTCCACACGCTCCAAGCAATGGTAGTCTCTACTTTATTGCTATAGCACCAAATTAATGCATGTTTATTTCACACACAATCTATATAATTCAGTGGTACGTTTTCTTTGGATATAGAAGCAAAGTGTCTAAGAAAGTAAATCAAGTCGCAAACTTCCCAAGAAGAAAGCAATATTCTTAATGTGATATCTAAGTCTCTATGTGAACTTTCTTCATCAACTCTTCGGCCTCCACCGACCCCTTTTACTATGCTGACATTCTTTTAGTTATACAAGAACACCAAGAATGCCAGTTTTTGGAGTTTACTTATATTCCATGTGCTGGCTCTGCCAGGATGGGTTGATCTTCTGGGATGACTGCCCTTCTGTCTATTCTGTTCTACTCCCTGGCTATGTCAGGATGGTTGCTCTTCCATACTTTCAAGGATGTTTCTTCAGATCTATCACGTTTTCTCAAATGTCATTCACAGGTTTTAAAAATAGACAGAGCCTTGGTGGCCCCTTTCCCTGCTGTGCTTTTATTAGTAGCATTAGTCACCATCAGTCATATTTTAAGTCGTATTTGCATATTTTTTGTCTCCCACTGGATGTTAAATTCCATGAAAAAAAAAAGCCTCGTTCTTTGTTCTCTATAGTTTCTTGAGCTTTCTCTACCGATGGATGACCCTTCTCAGCCCCGAGATGTGTATGTACATAAAGGAAATATCTAAACTAATATGTGCTGATCATCAATCACAAAGAATTTATTTAAAGACTGTTCTTTAGTATTCACATAATTTCATTAGTTATTAAAGATGAAATAAGTTTTTCATGCTAATAACTTGAATATACTTATTTATTTTTACGTAAGGACAACTAAATTCTGGTTGGATGTGTGATAATTCAGGATATAGAGTTAATTGATATGTTGATTTTATAATTACCAATGTTAAGGATGCCACTATATACAAATGCATAGTACTATAGGGGAAATATATATTTAGGAATACTTGAGAAATTTTTGTAAATTCTGTCCTAAGTTCAAACCATTGCTCATTTAAAGAAATCTTATGAAACTCAAGTCAACAACTTAAATAGTCCTCTTTCCTGTGGCTACAGCATTACATTTCTAGGTGAATAGAAACATATGGTATTATATGACATGCTGGAATGGACAGTACAAGAACATACACATTTGGTGTCCTGAACAAGGCTTCTGTGACCCTGAGATGAATGTGGTCAAATCCAGCTAGAGATGCCTTGATTTCACGCAGCATGTAATATTTAATTGGTATTTCCCAGTGTACAGAGACAACCTTTTCACTGTTGCTGAAGTTGCAACACAGACAGTCAGTTATGGGACCTATAGTGTTTGAATTTACCAATTAAAAAGCTGTGCTCTACTTTACCTCCTATAGCTGGAATAAGACTACAGTAGGATACTCATCTCCCATCTGAGACTGGAAGCTAATGACAGAAAGAGGGGACTATCATCAGAAGGGGCTACATTCTGAAATGAGTGATATGTCTTTTAACAAAGTAACACTGGACAGAAAGTGAACTCCTGGAATAGTCACCTCTGCATCTTTTCTCTGTTTGCTCAGCTTTCTTAGCAGTGCACACCATTACCATAATGGGAACTCAGAGGATAAGAGACCACTGGATGTAATAAAGTTGGGATAGTGTGGCAAGATCCCAACAAGAACAGATTGTGTAGATAGTGGCTCTAGAGAGGTAGGTAGCATATAATAAACAATAGAGAGGTGATGCTTTGTTAATTAAAAGAATTGTTGGCTTTACTCATTGGGTAAATATCACTGTATTTGTGATGGTGAGGAGGATTATAGAGAGAGCAGTGGTCTAGGAGCATTGCTTTTGTCTTTATATTTTTTCACCCACTTCGTTCCAATGAGCATAACATTTTGGAGCACATATTTAACTTGGAACATCTATTCCAAATGGGATCTTTACTTTCTTTCCTAAATGCTTGCAGTGCAGTAACCAGAGACATTAATTAGCATTGGTGATATGTACTGCACTTAAATGGAGAGTTCTGAGAAGATACAGTTCTCCACTGAATTTCTATTCTGGGAGCTATTCTGGGAGCAAAGACTGGGCTAATGTTGGGTTCGGGATTTACTGTTTACCTAAACAATATCAACCTGTATAAAGTAGAATCTTAAAGCCTCTGTTTTTACTTCAATTATAGGTATCTGGGACCCCAGCGTCCCCAAATATCTGCAGTAGTAGCTTTGGGTCACAATTGAGACTCTCACAATCTTGCCTTAATTGTAGAACAGATTTACTGAATCTCCCCTAATCACAGCATGATATCCTTAGCCAAATCTACATTAAATATTTAGATTAATCTAATACCTAGTATTTCTTTTACTCACATTTTCATTTCTAAACATTTTTTAAGAAATATGATTGATATACAGTTATTATGTGTTAATTTTAAAAATTAGGGACTGCAGGGATGGTTCAGCAGTTATGAGGGTTCCCTGCTCTCCCAGAAGACCTGGCTTTTGCCTTCTACTGTACTGTGAATGCTACTTGTATTTCTAGCTCTAAGGAACACAGTGCTCTTCTATGACCTCTTTGGGCACACAGACAGATTCACATATACACATAATCAAAAACAAAGCATTATACATAGATAAATATAGATAGATAGATAGATGATAGATAGATAGATAGATAGATAGACAGACAGATAGATAGATAGATAGATAAATAGATAGATAGATGATAGATCCAACCCACACTCAAAAGACTTGTTAGTGGCAATAAAATCTACAGGAGGAAAAAATACCAACAAGAGCATTTTTCTAGTAATTATCTATCTATCTATCTATCTATCTCTCTATATATGCATACATATACACATATTCAATAAATGTTTAATTAGTTTTTGACTTAACTAAAAATGTATTAAAGACTAGGAATGACAGTCATTTCTAAAGTACTACAAAGAATGATAACTTACTCTAGTTCATATTCTTTTCCTTTTGAATTTTTGAAATTATATGACAATTAGATCCCTTCCTCCTTTTTTACAAACTTGTATATACTCCTTGCTCCATTTCAAATTCATGGCATATATTTCAGTTATTGCTATATTCATATATATATATATATATATATATATATATATATATATATATATATATATATATATAGTGTATGAATATATATACATTCCCAAATACAACTTGCTCATTCTGAACAATGCCACTGAAATTCACATCCTCAAAGTTGACTAACTAATGGGTGTTCTTGTTCCTGGACAATGTTATTTGTCTCATGCAGATATTTCTAAATGTTACTGTATGATTGAGTACCATTCCACACTACTCAGCTTGTCAGCAGATGCTATGTATGAAACTTGCTCAAGGAGATCAAGATGGATCCAGTGAGACTGGACATTAAGATAAAAACCTCTCCATGGGGGACATGAGTATTCTAAGATACTCTTGACCTCCTCTCTCTTTTTTTTCTCTTTTTTTATTAGATACTCTATATTTACATTTGAAATGTTATCCCTTATCCCTGCCCTGTTCCCATTCCCTCTCCCACTCCAGTTGCCTTCACAAAGGTGCACACCCTTCTGAATCCTCCTTTCTACCCCCATTGCCTTGTCATTCCCATACATTGGGAAAACTTGCCGTCTCTGGAGCAAAAACCTCTTCTCATATTTATGCCAGACAGTGCAGTCTTCAGCTACAAACGCAACTGGATCAATAGGTTTCTCAAAGTGCGCACAAAAGTTGGTGTTACCTGTAACTATATGACTGTAGCATAATCCCTGAGGAGGCCTCTCTTCCTGGTTGCTGCCAGTAAGTACTTTTTTGGATCAGCTATAGGGCTTGGATTTGGTGACTACATATGTGGTGGATCCCCATGTGCAGCAGCTTCTGAGTGAATTCAATCCATGCTTGTGGGGTGCTGCCTGCACATTCTCCATTACAAAATTGCGCTGACATCCGGCTGGAGTTAGCAGTAAACAAGTCATGTGCGCACGCGCTGGGTAACTTTCCACTCCTTGAGCTCTGCCTCTCCCGTGGCGTCATAGGGCCTGATGAGTTTCAACCAATCAGGGGGCTCCACGTCCAAAGCGAGGACTGATTTCTATATAAGGGGATGGGCTAGATAGTTCGGGGTCTTCGTCTTCACGTGTTGCAAGCTTATGCTCTGCCTCTCGAGAGCATTAAAGCTTTACCGCAGAAGAATCCTATTTCGTTCTTGCTGGTGAGACGGTTGCGAGGGACACCTGCTTCTCTATTTGACCTTGCATTTCCTCCCATGAGAGTTTTATTCTCTTTCCTAAAAAAGACTGAGGCATCCCCATTCTGTCCTTCTTTCTTTTGAGCTCACAATGTGTGTGTATTGTTTCTTGGGTCCTGGGTATTCCTAACTTTCTGGGGCTAGTATCCGCTTATCAGTGAGTGCATACCATGTGTATTCTTTTGTGATTGAGTTATGTCACTTGGGATGATACTCACTAGTTACATCCATTGGCCTACAAATTTAATAAAGTCATTGTTTCTAGTAACTGAGTAGTAATCTATTGTATAAATGTACCACAATTTCTGTATCCATTCATCTGTTGATAGATATCTGGGTTCTTTCCAGCTCTGGCTATTACAAATAAGGCTTCTATAAACATGGTGGAACATGTATCCTTGTTATATGTTAGAGCATCTTTGGGTTATATACCCAGGAGTGGAATAGCTGGGTTTTCCAGTAGTACTATGTTCAGTTTTCTGAGGAACCACTAAATTGATTTCCAGAGTGGTTCAACCAACTTACAGCTCCACCAACAGTGGAGGAGTGTTCCTCTTTCTCCACAATCTTGCCAGCATCTGCTGTCACCTGAGTTTTTTTTTATCTTAGCCATTCTAACTGGTGTGAGGTAGAATCTCAGGGTTGTTTTGATTTGCATTTCCCTGATGATTAGGGATGTTGAGAATTCCTTTAGGTTCTTCTCAGCCATTCGATATTCCTCAGCTGAAAATTCTTTGTTTAGCTCTGTACCCAATTTTTAAAATAGGATTATTTAATTCTCTAGAGTCTACCTTCTTGAGTTCTTTGTATATATTGAATACCAGCACTCTATCAGATGTAGAATTGGTAAAGATCTTTTCCCAATCTGTAGGCTGTCATTTTGTCATCTTAACAGTGTCCTCAGCCTTACAGAAGCTTTGCAATGTCATGAGGTCCCATTTGTTGATTCTTGATCTTAGAGCATATGACATTGGTGTTCTGTTCAGGAATTTCTCCCCTGTGCCTATGTGTTCTAAGATCTTCCCCACTTTCTCTTCTATTAGTTTCAGTGTACCTGGTTTTATGTGGAGATCTTTGATCCACTTGGACTTGAGCTTTGTACAAGGAGATAGAAAGGGGTTGATTTGCATTCTTCTGACTGCAAGTTGAACCAACACCATTTGTTGAAGAGGCAGTCCGTTTTCCATTGAATTTTTTTTAGCTACTTTGTGGAAGATCAAGTGACCCTAAGTGTGTGGGTTCATTTCTGTGTCCTTAATTCTGTTCCATTGATCTACCTGCCTATCCCTGTACAAATACCATGCAGTTTTTATCACAATTGCTTTGTAATACAGCTTGAGATCAGATATGGTGATTTCTGCAGAAGATTTCTTGTTGTTGAGAATAGATTTCACTATTCTAGGTTTTTTGTTATAGATGAATTTGTAAATTGCCTTTTTCAACTCTATGAAGAATTGAGTTTGTATTTTGATGGGGATTGCATTGAATCTGTAGATTACTTTTGGCAAGATGGCAATTTTTACAATGTTGATCCTGCCAATCCATGAGCATGGGAGATATTTCCATCTTCTGCAATCTTCTTCAATGATGCAAAAATACTCAATAAAATTCTTGCAAACTGAATCCAAGAACACATCAGAACAATCATCCACTATGATCACTAAGGCTCTATCCAAGGGATGTAGGGATGGTTCAACATACAGAAATCTATCCACATAATCTATTATATAAACAAATTCATGGACTAAAACACCAACCATTGAGCACACATTGACAGACTTGTGGCTCTAAGTGAGTTTGTACCTAAGATATCAGTGTCTGCCATCAGTGTGAGAACAGGCCTTTGGTCCAGAGAGGGCACATGTTCCCAATGTAGGGGAATGCCAAGACAATGGAGTGGAGAGTATGATTAGGAGCAAGTTCATCTTCCTGAAGACAAGTGTAGGGGGGGATGGGAAAGAGTGGGGGAAGGGGATAACATTTCAAGTGTAAATAGAGAGTATTTAGTAAAAATTTTAAAAATTTTAAAATTTTAAAAAAGAAATGTATGGGTGTTATGAAATGAAGTAGATCTCAGATAACCTCAAATGTTGGTTCTTGCTTTTTACTGTGAGAAAGGGTGTGTTTGCTGCTTTTTCACTAGACTTGCTGACCTAGCAGCTGCAAGGGATTCTATAGTCTCTTACCTCTAGTTCTGTGCAGCACTGAGATAGAGGATATTCACACTCAACTTCCAACTTCTAAATGGATTCTGCTGGTGACTCAAGCTTAGGTCCTCACATTTGCATGGCAAAACATGTTTACCCACACAGAGGAGCCATTTATCCAGCCTCTATAACTCTTTTTTAGTAAATGAAAGGCCAGCCTTTCAGTTCATATCTTTTTCTTATGGATTAATAAAAAGTCCAGCAATAGTTAAGTGTATTTTTTAATTATATTATATTACATTATATTATATTAGCCTGAGTTGTTTTCAGAGGGTTGTTTTTTGTTCATTGTTGACTCATACATAGATTGTGTTGTAACAGACAGTTGAAGTAGGAGAAAAATTGCTAGAAAATAGAAGAGAATGGAGTGTTTGCCTGAATTTTCCAATCAGCAAGGTCTAATTTCCAAAACAAAAGACTTTTTCTGAGTTGTGGTCAGACAAAGGGCAACTTGTGACATTGCTGGCTATGGAGAAGGAGAAAATGGGACAAAAACTAGCAAATAGCACTATATTTTAGAATCCAAAAGACATAAGAAATCAACTCTTTCCTAGGAGTCTGCAGACACCTCCTTTCAGCTCCATGAGTTTCTGAGGGACCTCTGACCAATAAATCTCAGATAATAAATCTGTGTGCTTTATAGTTACTCACCACATGTGAAGTTGTCATAACAGCCAAAAAAATATATACAAAGTACAGGACCACTGAACCGCCAACCCCACATTAGAGAATGAATCCTATAGTGTTTGTTCATCTAGATTTGAATCTCCTTTTATTTAAAGGTATATGTTCTATAATTTAATAATGGATTTCCCATAATAAGTTTATTCATACCTAACTTTCAAAACTGACAGATTGCCAAACCGTGAAACTAGAAGGCTTTCAGCTTTAGAGCACTAAACCTATGATTGACAGACTCATTGAATATTTTATTTATTGTTTGTTATAGGTACTTTTCATACAATAACCATATTATACATAAGGAAGCTTCCGTTATCTGAAATTCAAATTTAAGTAAGCAGCATGTGTTTTAATGGGAGTCTTTCTATGGGAAATCATAGCTGTCCTAACTATAAGTGGGCCTGCCAGCCAATGGGCTGCACAGTGATTTCTAGATCATACTTAAATGTAGATGCCCAACCTCCAATAGAATGACGTCAGCTCCATTTCTCACGTATGTTACAAGTGTGAGTGGTAGCTTAATGAATGATGTTCTAATTACATTGTGTGTGAGAGTCACACAAGAAATCTATGATGAGGTAGATTCCTGGATTCATTAGGAGATTCTGACTCAGGACTGGAACCAGATTTAAGGCTTTCTGTTACTAAGCTTGGGAGTTGATTTCAGTGAGCAATCTGTGATTCACACTCCAAGAAGCCTAGATTTGACCTCAGCAACCTATGTTAGAGAAACATTGTACCTGTTTTGTGATGATTTCTGATAAGCACTTGCTGTGCAGACTTTTATTAAATGCAAATAGCCAAAACTCATTAGCATCTCTTATTTCTTTTGTTTAAAGTTCCAGGACTGCCCAAAATCTCTCTTAATTTTTTTTTTTTTTTTTTTTTTTTTTTTTTTAGTTGTTCTAAACCCTACTTTCTTTTTATTTTCCCATCCTGCCAGGAAATCATTCCAAGCCAATCATTTCTGCCTGTTTCTCCTGATTTGAGGAGTATCAATCTTGTCTTTTCAGTCCTTGGTTTTCATAGATTGGGGAAATGAGGTCTATTCTTTATTATTCTTTTTTAATCATCTTTGTAATCCTGGAAACTTGGTGTTTTGCTTCTTCTGTTCAATGACATGCTAACATTCAATATTTTCCCTTTATCACCTAAATTTCAGAGATTTTTTTTTTTCATGCCCAACACAGACATATACAATGTTGTAGTTTCAGATTTGAAGCAAAATATACTATCTACATTATATTTTTCCTGTAAGTACGCCAAATGCAGATTCCATCTCTGTGTGCCTCCACCACTGCAGACTCACCCTGTCATAAAATGCAGGGGACAGCTGCCCATCACAGCACAGTCCATTCAGCGGGTGACTGTGACTGTTGACTTGTGGGAAACACACTAAGCAGGAAGAAAGACTTTGTCCTCCCTTTCCTTAGTTCTTGGCGCCTGAAAATTCACAATTCCTGCCTGGAATGACATGAATTCAAGTAAGCAAGCATTGGTCCTTTTCTTTAGGGCCACCTGGGGCTTGACTGAATGGCCCTTGCCTGGTGGATTTGAGATTCAGGAAATGTCTGGCTGCAGGGTCAAGCAGGCCACTCCTGGAAAAATAGCTCACATTGTTCAGAGCATGGGGACCAGCATCTACAAATACCCAAATGCTACTTAGAGAAACAACAGATGCACAAATGACCAGTTTCCCTGACTCTTATGTTGCCAGGCATAGTTTCCCATGACAAGGGAACACGGGTGTGTAATTAATGATTATAAAGAATATATAATAAGTGCAGCAGGCCAAACTCCTCCCATTGTTTTCCTACTGCCCCAGGCTCTCCCACTGATATGCTTTGCACATAGAGAAGGCTGGAGATTTTGGCCTAGAACAGAACCCAGCCCCATTACTAATAAATACATGGAGTGCAGGTATCTTTATATCTGCTTCAGCCGTAGGGAACTCTAGGTGACACCTTCCATTGTCTCTGTTTATATATCCAACACTTGGATGACCTTAGAAGTGTATTTCAAACCACCTCTCAAGAAAGTTCTGTGTTTCTGCTCAGGGTTCTAAGAAACCTGCAGTTGACTAAATGTCTATAGTTGTAAGAGGCTAAAAGCCACCATAGCACCAACCTGGACAGGTTCAGGCTTGCTGGCATGGTCACTGGCAGGGATCGTATTAAAAAGATGTTCTACTTTTGGTAAGCTGCCAGCTAATTAACCTCAAGGAAGTTGGGGACCTCAACCATTCTTCCCTTAGTTCTGTGGTAACCTCCCATGTCACCAGAACACACCCTTTCACTAACATGCCCATGTGTGCAATAGTCTGACTAGTAGGAAGTGGGCTGATGAGAAAAATGTGACAGATGGAAAACCAAAGGAGATGCAGCTTGGGGCAGGGGAAGTTTTAAGGTGGTATATAGTTTGGTGGATTACAATTTAAAGTCAACACTGAGATGTGGTTCTTCTCTTTCTATTTTCTATCTCAAATAAGTGATATTTACCTTACTACCTGGCTGTCACATAATAAAAGACACTCTTGTATTAAATTAAATAAATTAACATTAAATTAAGTAAATGAACGTTAAAGCCTCTTTGAAACTTTCTGCTATAGAAATGGCATGGGCTGGTAGTGAAGAGTGAGAGAATGGCCTATCATGGCACAACCTAGGTTAACAATAAGTAGTTGCCTCAGTTTCCCCCTCAATACAAGGTCAATGCATAATGATAAAAAATGATTACTGTTAAGTGGGCTCAGTTACAAAATACTTTGTCCTAAGTTTGACTTGAACAAGGACAGTACTAATAAACCTGCCAACACAGGGAAGGAAGAAGTCAGGAGACACCAAAGATACACAAAGAACCAAAAGTAACTAAAAATGGTGACTACTGGGGAAATAGTCTTCCCCAGGAAAGACCTTGTGGACTGATCATCTTATATGAAATAGTCAACCCTGAAAATATAATCATGCAAGTAAAATTATGCATACTAAGTCAGGAGGACAAAGTAGTACAGAGGACTTTGGAGGAAGGAAAGGAAAGGACAAACTAATATTAGAATCTCAGAAGAAATTAGGTTTGTTTCAGAAGTATAAAAATTGGGAAGTAGGCTATCATTTGAAATGTAATTGGATAAAATGATTTTACAAAAAAGAACATAAGGTGTTCAGAAGCTTCCCCTCCCCTTCATTATTTTCTCCATTTGACTTTTGCCTCCTTTGGTTTTCTCTGTAGTTATCTTCCACCAGAAGACTAGAACAGGTCCAGAGGCTGGAAAGGAGCAATAGCGCTACAAGAAGGGAATGCTGAATGTCTGGTCCGGAAGGTAGGATGCACGTGCTTGAGTATACCTGAGGATGCCAACGGTGACAGGCAGTTCCAACATGACTCATCATGAGGGTGACACGGAGCATCAGACTTTGTCTGGAACAAATGTAACCATGTCTTTCATCTCAGCCCTCAGGAGGCAGAGGCAAGCAGAACTCTGGGAATTTGAGGTCACTTTGGCATACACAGGGTCTTCCAAACTAACAAATTAAACAGAGAAGGCCTAATTCAAATAAATAAATGGACAAACAAGGAATCAGCAATAGCCTAATTAGAGGTCTCCATCTATAGTACTTTAGCATATGAGCTTTTCTTAATAGGAGACTTGGCCCATGAACAAAACTATCTTTTGCAACAGTCTTAATTATTGATTTTTAATTAGTTATTATTAAAAAAAGTTTTTCCAGCATAGGTTAGGTACTTGGGACAAGTAGTGAATAAGAACTTTCAGATATTGATATTGTTGTTTAATACACACACACACACACACACACACACACACACACAGCTTGCTAGGAGCACAGACTTTAAAAGATAAATCACAAAAATACAGTATTAAGGTTTAGTTTCTTGTGGGCATATATTGCTGTCCGACAGCTTTTTTTCATATATTTTTTTCATAGAGTTGAATTGGTTGTACACATCATTCATCTCAGACTCAACTTGAACTGAAAGACAATGAAAACCAAATGTTCAGCTGCTCTGGGACACTATTATTATTTTCCTTAATCAACTAATATTCCTCCAGGGTGATAAACTAGAGAAATAAGGACAGAGACAATCAGCCTTTTCCAGTTTACTGTGAGAGAGCTGCCAAACCATGGATTCAATAGTATAAGCAAAGAGAGAAGAAAGACTGGGATGGGGTTAAGACTCACTTTTGCAATTTAACCAAGGGATTCTGTAACAGTTAAACTCAGTATGGTTCTAGAACCCAAAATATCTGAACTGAGAAGCATATTTTTTGAGAAGCATATTTTAATACTTTGTAACAAGGAAATTCTTGATTGATAAGTTAGATGTTGGAGACAAAAAGTTCTTCAGAAACTAGGTTCTGGGTTTAGAGAAGTTGCCATTAAAACTCATAGTTGAGAGGCAGCCAACCCTCCCTAAAGAGGAAGTGAGAGAACAATAAATAAAGAGAGATGAGGTAATGAATAAACAGATAGGGCCAGGGGAAAGTTTAGCTAAATAAAGTAGATAAATAAAGGGTTCAGAATTTAGACTGTCAAATGTAGTACCTGCCAAGGTATTTTCACAAAATGTGGCTTAGAATATGGTTCAACTCTCTCTCTCCTTCAACTCTCAACTAACTAACTCTCTCTCTCTCTCTCTCTCTCTCTCTCTCTCTCTCTCTCTCTCTCTGTGTGTGTGTGTGTGTGTGTGTGTGTGTGTGTGTGTCTTTCTCTCTCTATCCTACTCTCTCCCTCTGCTCTCATAGATGCTTCATTAGAAAGACCCTAGAAGAAGTAACTCCAGCATCTGCCCGATAGAGCAGCTAGGTGAACATCTAGCTCAAGTCAGAGAGCAAGCATTGCAGAGAAGCAACAACAGCAGCAGTGGAGTGGGCACATTAGTCATCACTCCTAGAAGTATTCAGACTTAGTCATTGATGCAAAGCTAACCATGGAGAAGCACAAAAGGCCAGAAGGTGAACAACCCTACGTGTATAAACCTGCCACTCATTGCAGTCACATCAAGGTAGGAAGTGAAACCGTCCCCAAGTCCTTTCATCAGGCAAGTGTGTCTGCTTCCTGAAGTGGAGTCATCTAGAATGCTCATCACATTAACGTTGCTTGACACCAGAAAGTGAGTTTTGTAGACTATCAGTATGGTAGTTCAAGTAGGCAGAAAAACTTTGAAAATTTAGAAGCACTGTGAGAAAACTAAAATCTCAGTGAAAAGAAACTCATTAATGCAACTTATATTTATTAAGTATCGTATAACATTTAGTTCAGGACAACTGTGGACTAGGTAAGACATAACTATTTAAGGTCTTATACAAATGGAAGAACTAAATTCGCCAAAGGAGACAATATCCCAATTTTTGCAGACTCTCCCTCCTACCCAAATGGATAAAACAAAGTAAACAAAGAGAAACCAGCAAGAGGCAAGCAGACAGCAGACTAAAGCGACTGTTGGTGGTACTATATCAATCATGGTTGAAGCTGTACAAATGGCTTCTGAGAAATGAATCTCAAAACAAGACCAAAGAGGTCGGTCTATGCAGGACAGTGTCAGCATCAAGAATTTGCAGAACCAAAAAAAAAAAAAATCTATCTTGATAAAAGAATGATCTGGAAGGATTAACAGCACATAAGGCCAAAGACTACTGAAGAAAAACAAAATCAAACTTGAGGCAAGCAGGAGGTAGAACATACTGGGCTATAAAAAAGGATGGAGAAGTGGCATGTTTTTGCTGAGTGTACTAAAAAGCCACTGCAGAGAGAAATGGTATTGTTATGGGCACTTAGCTTCATAAACACATGATATTGTTTTCATGTTCTTTAAAACCAACTGAGAACAGAAAATGGATTCACTTTTAATTTGACCGAACTTAGGAGTCTCCTTGGCTTTCTCTGCTTTTCATGTGGCAGTGTGACAGCTGAATACAGAAGAGGAAACTGAAGCCAGAAAATATAAATACATTAACTAAATTGTAAGATAACCAGTCAGAACTGTGTGTAATTAATTCTCAAAGGTAAAACATCCTTCTCTGGAAGATGGTAGGACTTCCTCCTTCTCCATTGTCCACATCCTGGAGAATTTTAATCCTCTACAATCCATTGCCCAATAGTCCCATAGCTGAATGGAGGTAGCACACATATCATTCTCCTTTTTTTCGAGGACCATGGTTGCAATACCACTTACTGTGAGAAGGGCTATTGTATTCTTTTGCTAGGATGTCCATGATGATGTAATACCAGCTTGGAGATTACACAATGGAATGGTGTTTTTTCAACATTTCTGTAGATAGAACAAAGATACAGTAGATTTGGCTTTTCTGGAGGACATTACCTCCTAGATGCCCTAGATGCCTAGATCGGCTCTAGATGTCCTTAGACTTCCTGAATTCTCATATGGTATTTACTCCGGTTATATGCCTATGTCTCCACTCAAATGTCTACTTCAGGTTAATTTATTCATCTATCAAATATCTCAAATACAGTTGTTCTGAGATATTGTGGAAAATTATGTCAATATTTGGCTTTTGAAGAACATAGTTTGACCTATAGCAATGACTCTAACTATATGAGAATAACTAAGGAAGTCCATATTTCTATTATACAAAGGGGAGATAATAAGAGTTATATCTCCTTATTATTAGACAATGTAAGGGCAGGTAAATGGGAGTGAGTGGGTGGATGGGGGAGCACTCTTATAGTGGCAGGGGGTGGGATGGGGGTTTCCAGAGGGAAAACTGGAAAAGGTGATATTATTTGAAATGTAAATAAATAAAATAACCAATTAAAAAATAGACCTTTAGACAAGGATGGGATTAAAAGAGTTGGTGATAAGTAGCTAGACTGGCATATATTTTGATGAATTAACTGATGCCCTTTCAAAATAGATTGATAATAAAAAGCAAGAAAAATTAAAGAGCAGCCAGGTAAATACCTTCAGTATTTATCAAGATGTAGAGGACAAGAGGAAGCTCTTCAAAGCATAATGGCCAATAAGTTTATTTCTGACCTATTAAGGTTCTCATGCTTATTAGATGTCAGTGAAAGAAGCCCAACGGTCACATCAGGGTCTAATTCACTAACATGCAACACACACTGCATCTGAGGTATTTTCGTTTTAGTTAGATGACATCTCCTAAAGGAAGGAAGGGAGTCCAAATCACTATGCTTTGCAGAGTCCAGGCTATGGAAGAAAAAAATAAGGATAAGTACAAAATGAAGGACACAGAGTAACAGACAAGCCAGAAGACATGGGATCCTTGGGCTAAAAGAGGAAATGTTAAATCAGACTTCAGTACCACCTGCTGCTGCCAAGGGGCTGCTGGCAGAGCAATCCCAGGAGAACTGGAGACCTGACCTTTGGATTTGGCAAGATTGAGACAGTTAACGACCTTTATAAGAGCAGCCTCAGACAACCGCAGCTCAGAGGTAAAGAGCAGCAGGAAGTTGGAAAATGATTTCAGAGAACAAATATGTTGAAGGACTTTGCTGTAAGACAAGGTAGAGAAAAGGGACAGTGAGTTGAAGAACCAGTGAGTGACAAAGATATGAGGCACATTTGGCTTTGTATGGTTGAAGGTGCTAGAAAATGTGAATAATTCATTAAAATTGCACCAATCATGGTGGAGAAAGACAGGGAGATCTGCAGTGAAAAGCAAGGACAAAATGCTGAAAAGATAAATGAATCTGAGGAATTCGAGGTACAAGTAAGGACATCAACTTTCAATAAGTTGAAAAATAACATTGTTAGAAAGATCCAGTGGCTGGAGAGGTACCTCTGGGTTTATGGTACTTTTTACACATGTACAAGGTCACCAGTTCAAACTTAGACCTACATTTATAAGAAATCTAATATGGAGTTGAGCACTCCTAATCCCAGTGTACAGAAAGCAGGATCCCAAGGCTCGCTGACCAATCAGCTTGTGGTAATTGTTGAGTGCCGGTGGCCAGCTAAAGACCCAATTGTAAAAGGCAAGAAATACGAGGAAGAATGACTCCTAGGCATGTCTTCTCTACTCTGTGCATACAACCACACATGTCCTACCACACGTTAACACACACAAAGATGACATTATAAGATAGCAAAAGATATTAGTGTGAGGTAGTAAGTTAGACTTACTTACAGTCATTGAAAGAAAATAGCTCATCACTGTTTGTTTCTCGTTTGCTGACCATATTGCCAAACTTCCAGTAAAATAGGGTAAACTGTGCAGAGTCCCCCAACTCAGGAAAGAACAAGAGAAATTTTTGAGAAATAGACTTTAGCATCTTGACTTATATTATCATCAAGGCAATATTAATTATGGTCTTCTTAAAAATCCCTTTCCCCATACTTTAGAGAAAAAAGTTTGTGCTGTGAGAATACAGCTCCCCCTAAAACTCCATGACATCCTTATAAAATTTCTGCACTCTAGTGTAAAATGCTCTCAGCCCGTGTCCCCAGGAGGAAGCATTTTGAAGTTAAAAATGTTCCTAAATAGAGGTCTAGGCCAACACCAGTTGCTCATTTAAACACTATCTCCCATGAATACCTCTTTTCATGTTGAAGTTAATTAAGTGTACTGACCCATTGCCAAACAGGTTAATAAACTGAACTTTCAGCAGACCCACACTGAATTCCAGGTAGGCACTTTCAAGATATTTTCAATGATATGTTATTTACAAAATTGTCTCTGCTCACCAAAGCTTTATCAAAATCCAGATGACATGCTGATGGTTAGTTAAAAGGATATATTCATTTGCCACCACACTGAAGAACTGGAATAAAAATCCTTCCATGTATGATGATTATGCCCATGGCAGCTGGTTGAGAGTCTAAGAATAAATTCTGATATTGGCTGTATCAGTGACCTTGGTGGGATGACATTGCTGTGTATAAATTCATATTACAATGTCCATGTTGATCTGGGTGTGATTACATCTTTTTGTCTTTTCATCAACAGTAAAACTAAGAATCTCAATAACAAATGTGTATCATAAGTCATCGTGCTATTATCTGTGTGTAGAATTCCAGAAGCATGTAAGAGAATCAAGATCCTTCTGTGTAGATGTTACATGCTTGTGGGAGAAATGGAATGTAGAAATCAATGAATATATACAACTCTCATATTTAAATATGTGCTGTAAACCACAGCATGAGTGACAGAAAAGGGTTACAGGCAGCTTTTGTGTTGATAAAGAGTCCATGGTCTTCCATTATGATAGTACCTGGAAAACTACAGTGTATGAGATATATCTACTTGGGCCATGTTTGCAGAGATGTATATTATAGGACACCTTTGCCTTCTGATTTTTGTACTTATACTAACTTCTACATGTGAGTACATGTGAGAGAATGCAGGAGACCCTCAAACACAGAATTGTCTAATATACGGTCCCTTTAGCTTTCTGAACTCAGCTGTGTAATCTGAAAAAAAATCAGCTGGAGTGTTAGGAGACAAAAGTCAATTATGTGCTTATATAACAAAAATCCCAAAAGAAGACAAGTGTATGTTCTCACAAAAGAAGAAAAGAGAAGAGAGGAGAGGAGAGGAGAAGAGACAAAAGGGGAGGGGAGGGGAGAGGAGAGGAGGGGAGGAAGAGAGGAGACTAAAGGGGAGGGGAGGGGAGAGGGGAGGAGAAGAGAGGAAGGGAGAGGAGAGGAGGGGAGAGGAGAGGAAGGGAGAGAAGGGAGAGGAGGAAAGGGGAGGTGAGAGGAGAGGAGGAGAGGAAGAGAGGAGACTAAATGGGAGGGGAGGAGAGAGGGGAGGAGGGGAGAGGAGAGGAGGGGAGAGGAGAGGAAGGGAGAGAAGGGAGAGAAGGGAGAGGAGGAAAGGGGAGGTGAGAGGAGAGGAGGAGAGGAAGAGAGGAGACTAAAGGGGAGGGAAGGAGAGGGGAGAGGAGAGTGGGGGAGGGGAAGGGAGAGGAGGGGAGGGGAAGGGAGAGGAGGAAATGGAAGGTGAGAGAAAAGGAGGGGAGGGAAGGGGAGGGGAGGGGAGAGGAGAAGAGAGGAGAGGAGAGGAGAGGAGAGAAGAGGAGAGGAGAGGAGAGGAGAGGGGAGGAGAGGAGAGGAGAGAATGTTGAGTGTTGGCATCAGTATTTTATCAACAATTGCATGGATTCTTGTCTATCTGATTCTCTTATACATTTGTAGGACATCATCATGTCTTTGTTTTTCCAAGGTGAAAATACACTGCATGGATGGAAAAATGAGTGGCTTTATTTGTGATTGACATTAAGGATAAGGTGAAGTTCCCCAGATCTTCAGGGTACCAGTCTTTATTATTATTGTCTAGAATTCAATAGCATACACATCTTCTTTTGTTTCAATAGTTCACTTAGTTTTTAATATACATTTATGTCTTGTGGTATTGTGTCCAGATCACACAACAGAGCGGACAAGAACTATAGAATCTATAAAATTATATGCAACTATAGTGCCTATATGCCAGGTACATAGACATGAATGCAGGTGTCCAGAGAAACAAGAAGAGAGTGTTCAATTCTCTAGAATTGTAGTTAAGGGCAATTGTCACCCATCCGATGTCATCACTGAGAACTTAAATCCGACAAGTTACCCCTGAGAGCATTATGTACACTTATCCACTGAGCCATCACTGAGTCCCATCAGTCCCATCATGCCCATTTTCAAACCAATAATTGATTAGACAATTAAAATTATAGTGAGTACCCATGTGTACTGATAGGTATGCACACACAGAAACGTGGATATAAAAAAGAAACAAAATCAGAATAAGCATAGAATAAGTAATATTTACACTATCAGTTGCAGGTTAATTTACCCTAAGGCATCATAGATGTTCTTCAAATATTACAAATTAAATAAATAATAAAACATAACCCCTACTGCCATAACAGTGCTAATTATTCTCTATCATGGTGAATATTCCTCTTTGACAAGTATATTTCCTTTTGGGTGCTAAGTTTTCTAGTCCTCTTGTCACACATGGAAGCAAAGACCAAAAGTGTTATCAGCACCTACCTTTTTTAAGACCATGATTTTAAGCTTCTAATGAGAGAAGTCTGTATGAAATGCTACCAACCATGGCAGGTACTACCAAATTCATTGCCATAAACACTGGTTTTCATAGCTTTTCCTTTGAACTCGGATTCCTAATGTGAATGGTGTGAAAGGCTAACTAAATTTCTCTGAGACCATAACCTATCTGTGCAGACATGAAGCATGCCATGGAGATTACAGGATAGCCTTCGTTGCTGTGTCCATAATGATACCTGAAAAGTTAATTTATTGTGACCGCCCCTTTTCTATTTCCTTTACTGATAGAAGACTAGAAAAAGCACAGGAGAGCCTCCCCGATGCCAAATAGCAAAGGAGTTACAAAATGGTACATTTTCGCCAAGGCTGACCAATTGTACCCACTGCGGGGAGGGTCTGTGTAGAATTTAAAAATCCAATAAGTTGAGGACATTAACCGTGTGTGTTCACCCTGGGAAACATTGAACAAGACCTGGAGATAAAGAGTGAAAACAAAGCCAAGCTCTCTTCCCTGAGGAAGCAGGGAAACCATGGAGAATGAAAGGTACCTGAGAAGAGATTTCTGTAAAGGTCATAACCGAAAGCCTGGGAAGGTAGCCAAAGTAAGGAGGGTGAGGAAATGAGTCATGTAGGCGGAGGCTGGTACACAGGCTCAGAAATGGAGTTTGGCATGCTGGGTCTTGGATCATGTTCATCAGATACCTAGAATCAATGTTCAGATTCAAAGGACCATTGGTATGGCTAAGGTCTTGGTGCTGCTATTAGATTTTGTTCACTCAGACACTTACAGAATGTTGTTGAGACCAATTGACATTCAAACCATCTTAATCTCTTTCATATTTCTGATGTATTAAAAACAAAGCAAAGAAAATGTTCAAACATATTGCTATATACCAATGACTCATTGTACAAGAAAATATAATAATACCCCTCTCATACTAATCACAAGATGAAGTTAATAAAAATAATGAGTTACTCCTACCAGGCACAATTAGATATTATGGCATAACTTTAAATGTCCAAATCTTACCAGCCCTATAACCTTATATAATATTGCATATAATTTCACTTGAAGGCTAAACAAGTGTCTAAATAAAAGCCACTGGAGTCTTAATGATCTTTATTACAGTACTCAAATCATTCAATGATTTAATAAGGTTTTACTGTGAAAAATTTTTGAAAAGCTGGGGATGGAGGAAAAATTGTTTATATGTATTGGTCTTGATATCAGCACATGTAAGGCAAGCATTAAAGGCAGAGTAATTCTACTGTATGGTATTGTGATAAGTGCCTACAAGTCAAACAAGATCCATAGGACTTCATTTCTCTAGTTATGAAGAGAGTGAGAAAGTAGATCTTTCAATAGAACCTGAAAAGTCATGTCTAAAGAGATGAAAGACTCTGCTGCCTCAAATCAAGGATTGCCAGGAATCAACAGCAAAGCTAGGAATCTTTACCAAACCTCACCAAAGCCTGGGGAAAAAGAAAGAAAGAGAATTGTCCAAAGTCTCTGCAGTTCTCTTGCTTAGAGATTTCCTGAAGCACTGGGTGTCGAGAAGCCCTTTTGTGTCTTATAACATCACAAGTGAGAAATTGCTAAGATCCAGAAAGGGTTAACAAGTTTCTGCAGCACTGACTTAGCTAGTCCTTCTGGAATCTTGAGAATGGCATTTGCATTTGAGGGAGTTCTGTGAACTCTTGCATTTCCAGAAATGCAGGTTGACTGAGTCAGATGGGTTTCTCCACCAGCTAAGAAATGCCCTGTCTGTGCCGGTATTTCTCACCTAAGTGCTGGAGCATATGTGGGGAGAATCACCTTCCTCTGGAAAGAATCACCTAGAAACTGGAATGGAGAAAGTAAAGTAAACCAGAGAGTTGGGTAAGTTGCCCAGTGAGTCATGTTATCAGAAAACAAAACCAGAGAAGGAACAGGTTTTGAAGAAGGGATGAGGAAGGAAGAGATCCTTACTTCCTAGAACAGGTTACATAATGCAGGACAAGGGTGTGTTCCCCATGATGCAAAGCAGTTTCTATGAAGTAGACAAAATTTTTCTCTCACAGTCATTAAGCTACTGTGCAGTGGAAAATCAGTGTTTCTCTGTGGACTTTTTTGAGTGTGTACTATGTGTTTGCATATGTGTGTGTATGTCTGTGTGTTTAACTGTGAGTCTCTCTCTCTCTCTCTCTCTCTCTCTCTCTCTCTCTCTCTCTGTGTGTGTGTGTGTGTGTGTGTGTGTGTGTGTGTGTGTATCTGTGTGTGTGTGTGTCCATGTGTCTGTGTGTGCCTGTGTGTATGTGTCTGTATGTCTCTCTGTGTACATATATGTTGACATCAGGTGTCATTCTTTACTCCATTGCTCACCACCTTCAGTTTTGGGGACTTGGCCTCTAACTGTACTGGAGCAGATAGATGTCTATGCTGTGTAGGCAGTGATTTCAAGATGTTGCCCATCTTTACCTCTTCCACACTAGTTTGCAGCAGGTCTATATGCATGCTTTGCTGTTTTGGTTTGTTTTTACATGGATGCTAAGAATCCACACTCAAGGCCTTATAATTATCAACTGAGTTCTCATCTCCCCTGCCCCATCCTGAATAAATTAATGAGTCTTTTTTTTCCTAGATCTGGGACCTGAGGGTCAAACACAAACACAAAGCAACATTCTCCAAGCCCATTCTCCAGGTCCCTAAGCTAAGTTAAGATCCTTTATACTTTAAGGAATATGAAGAAAAAAAAAACTTGACTTCTTTTATCTCTTCACCAATTACAGCTGAATTTACTATTTCCCTTTGATCACACAGCATAAATTCTGCTAATAACAACGTTGATCTGCTCGACAGTCAGATGAATCTCCAAAAGAACCCTAATTCATTAGCATTTTAAATATCATTTAATATCCCCCATCAATTTTTATTTTCTTTTTTTTTTCACCATCCTACACAGTCCTGGTTAGATGCTTATTCACGATAATATATGTGGGGGTGGAAGGTACAGCTCAAAGAATAAGCACCTGCAGGTATGCACATGGCCTTGGGTTTCTTTTAAACATACACAGAACAGGCACACATTGTGACAGTATTGTGCAGCCCTTCCTCTACTCTCAATTTTCATCACTACATTTTACAACATATAGAAGTTGCACCTTCCATCTCAAAGTCACATCTTTGAGAAAAAGCATGTTTCTGTCATTACAACTTTTTTACAACTTATGAATGATGGGGAGTAAATTTCCCAAGACACTCATATGCTTTTACTTTAATGTGAAAAGCTCTTATTATAACATTGAGTTTTTCTTAGAGTTGCATTCTCGGGTTTCAATGCAATCCATCATTTGACCTAGAAGATCTGGTCCTGCAAATCAGTGTGTGAGTTCTCAGAGGAAAGCAGATGGCCAAAATGAATAAGTTACTAGATCAACCAGAGCCAAAAGTCTCTAAATTATTTGCTCAAATCCATGAAGCCTCTGAGCAATGAAGACAGACACACTGTTCATAAGACTTGAAGCAGTAAAATTAAGGCTGTGTCCATGGTTATCAAAATTTATCAAAAGTTATCAAATTATAAGTAGTTTGTCTCAGAGTCATAAAAATAACAAGAAAGGCAATGGTATTAGTGGGGATAAATTCCCTTGTAAGTCGAAAGAGCACAAATAAGCCATCTTCCTTACACATAGCAAACCGCGATTTTAAAAAGAATTACATATGACAATGTTGAGTGGCTGATAATTTTTTTACAATATTTGACCTAAAAAGACTTTCTAAATTATGCTTTAAACATAGTCTCCATAAAGAATCACATCTAAAATAAGCACTTAGTTTTCTAATAAAAATATCTTTAGTAGCAGTTGCAACGAAATAAATTTTCATAGTGAGAAAGTTCAACAACCCTCAGCATTTGGTAATGTTGGACATAACTATAAAGTGGAACAATGAGGCAGAGTGTGTAAGGCCTCATCCAGGCAGACAGTGTGCCCTGAAGCTGGCAGCCAATGTGGAACTGATTCTCAACTGGAAGGTTGCTATCTATGTGCATTGTAGAATATCCTGGCTTCTGTTAAAATCCCATTTTCACCTGTAATAAAAATTATATCTTAATATATTTAGTACATTTCCTTGTATTAATTCTGAAGTACATATAGAAAATTGCTACTTTTTTCCTTACCTGAAATCCACAAATAATTCTTGGAATGTACTTAATCCAGGAAAGGTTTGTTTTTCAAAATCACTAATTCCCCTTAGTTCTAAGACAGAACTAGGAAGAGACTAAACATTCCTTCAACGACCCACAGTTCACAAAGACAAACTCCACTGACTTAAGGAAGTTTCATCTATGAAACTTTGGGCATGGTATACCTGCAGCCATCCATATTTTAAACCCTTTTGAAATCAAGTATTTATTGAGACTGTAGACTGTTTCATACTTAGACATTCATGGTTTAATAGCAAAATCTTTGTTTCCAGTGAATGCACAATATACTGGAAATAAGAAACTTGATCTTCCTATTCTATGACTTTACACTTAATGGGATAAGGATTATGAGGTGAGGGCTCAAGAAATTAAAAAATCTTATACCAAAGATAGCTAGTCTCATCCATAGTATTCAAAGAGGTGTTGTCTCTTAAGGCATGTCTAAGAAGTGTGGAAGGACCCTCTTCAGTGTTTGAAGTGTTTTTATGGTTTTCTTTATCATATATATGCTTGCCTCTGAAACCTTTCACCAACCTGTGCTTTGTGACTTGACTTCTATTTTACAGCCATCTGCAAGGCTAACTTCTCTCCTCCTGCAAGTCTTTGCTTAAACTTTAAGTTCTTCATAAATTACACCAGAATGTCTCTTTGCAATAAGGTCATATAGAAATCCTAAGCCTTGACACTCTAAGCAGTGGTTTTTAAGCTTCCTAATGCTGCCACCCTTTAATACAATTCATTTTGTGACCTCCAACCATAAAACTATTTTTTGTTGCTACCCCATAACTGTTGTTATGGTTATGAATAGTAATGTAAATATCTGTGCTGTCCAGTGGTGTCAGGTGACCCATATGAAAGGTCACTTGACTTCCCAAAGGGGTCCCAACCTACAAGTTAAGAACCACTGTCCCAAAAGTTACCAAAAATTTACTGCATTTAATGGTTATGATTTCCTTAAAGGAAGAAAAAAAAAATCTTTCTCAGTTTTGCCCACTGTTATACTCAAAGTAATCAGAATATGTTAAAAAGTATGTTAATTAACTTATTGCCAAATTAACTAATGGCATTGGGTCACAGTAACTCATAATTATTTTGACTTAAGCTCTTTAAGAAGTAAGTACTCCTTCAAAAACTAGTAGGTAGAAAATGAGACAATAGAGATTGCTTTTTACCTGATGGCACCTGTGGGGCACACACATTGCCTGCAGGTAAGAGGCAGAGACATAAAATACTGAGAGCACACAGGAAGACATGAAGGAGCCTGTGAAACAATCTCTTTGTTGGACCTGAGGACCATTTAAACGGTTTCCCATGTGGTAGTCTTGGTTGGTTTGAAGCAGTTGGGCAGATATCCAAGCGGCCTCACAGAGACCGAAAGGCAGCCACTGTGTTGTACCTGCAAAGGACATATGGGTTGTGAGGTGTTACAGAGTCAGCATGCATTTTTCATAGGGAGGTTATCTCTAGGAGGAAGTTGTGTGCACCAGACACAAAGGGACCAGCCACCAGAGGACCTTTAGGCAGTGAAGACCAGGAAATTCCATAAGTCACTGAGCCTACTTCTGTCATGCAAATTAGATGTTATACACAAATAACAATGCATATATCTGTATTTTAAAAATGTAGAGACTGATGCTGGATTTCTAGCCATTGCATTATACAACTTCCTTTGGAATCCAGTCTAAAATCATTTAAAAGTGGGTAGTTAAAATCAATAACTAAGACAGACAGACTCAGAGAGTGCTCTGGTATGAAGAACATGTCAAAGGTAGTGTGGGAAAACCTCAAGTTGGGAAACAGCATGACTTTTAAAAAAATTGACATCCTGTTTCTCCCTACTTATCCAATCAGTAGCAAATTTACTCATTCATTTATTCATTCATTAAGTACATAAATATTCATGAGCATCTTTTAAGTACAGAGCTCCAAATACAAGAACACGAGGAGCAAAATAATGAATGTGATACAGTCCCTGACCTGAAATACCCCGGAGACTGACAGAAGAGGGAAGCACATGACTACAATTGTAATGGACTTGGCCTAGATCTGAACAAGAACCTAAGTGTGGCCCAAGCCAACACACTCTTTCAGATGTCCAGCTTGTTTTCAAACTCCACCCCCACGTTTCCCTACGTCTAAAGGACCAGTTCAAAACATAAGGCAGCCATGAACGCGCAGCATAGGCTTCTACTTTAGATTCAAGTTCTCAAGCCCAGAACATCATTTCGCAAGATGTTCAGCTTTCAGGAAGAGAAGTATGATTAAGGTACATCTTTAACAGTAGGCCACTGAAGGTGATACTCACAACTAGCCCGACCTACTTCCAGTGTAACATAGGTGGTTACCATATGAACTCCTTATTCATGCTGTCATTGACAGTATACCTCTGATTGGCCTCCACTACCGTGACAGATTGTGACCTCAGCAAGTCCTTATGTTGCTTGTATTGAGAGATACACATTCATATAGAAAATAACTAACACAGAGATGAAGCCTTTTCTTTAAATTATATCCTAACTAGCTCGCACAGGAAAGGGAGCTGGAGATGCCTGACGCTTGTCTCCAAGGAGTGATTTGCAATGCAATGGAGCCAGGAAGGGCTCACTCACACTTGAGAAGAACTACTGAACAGCAAGCGCCAGAGGTCGAGGTCCAGGTCAAACATCGAAGGACAGCCTCACTGAGCAGCCAAGTGTCACTGTGCCCATGGCGTTCTCAGCAATGGCAAGTTCCTGTGGTGGATTTCCCCGCAGAACTGAGACAGGCGTTCTTAGCTGAGATACCAAAAGGTGGTTAAAACATCATTGGAACTTCAAGGTGGTGGAAGTCAAGGAAAACAGGACCCATGCACTGCTTGTGAAACTTTGGTCAAGCTTACACTGTGTCAATAGCCTGCATCAAACCTCTATTTATCACCCCCACCCCAAGCATTAAGGATCTTGACATTTTAGTGTTGACAGCGGGTAGTATGGAACAACAATAATGACATTGGGTAAGAGTAGCAAGCTGCTGCAGTATATTGACTGTAGGATGAGATGTATCCTGCAAGATGAAAGTATCTTCCATGGCACCTTTAAGGATTTTGACAAGCATATGAATGTGATCCTCTGTGATTGTGGTGACTTCAGAAAGATCAAGCCAAAGAAAGCAAAACAGTCAGAACTTGAAGAAAAACTGGATTGGGGTCTGGTCTTGCTACATGGGGAGAACTTGGTTTCCATGACTGTGGAGGGTCCACCTCCTAAAGATACCTGCATTGCTCATGTGCCACTTCCTGGCACTGCAGGTGGCTCTGGGGTTGAAAGAGCAGCTGGCAGAGGAGTGCCAGCAGGTGTGCCTATTCCCCAAGCTCCTGCTGGACTAGCAGACCCTGTTCTAGGAGTAGGAGGTCCTTCCCAGCAGGTCATAACCCCACAGGGAAGAGGCATGGTTGCAGCTGCTGCTCTTGCTGCTACTGATAGCATTGCAGGAGCCCCAACCCAGTACCAGTCAGGACAGGAACTCCTCCTTCCCAGGCAGAGCAACCCCACCTCCAGGCATTATGGCTCCTCCATCTGGTATTAGACCACCAATAGACCCACCAATTGGCCATCTCTCTGCTCAAGAGACACCTATAGGCTTGACCCTCCAGGAATGAAACCCCCTCCACCAGGAATTAGAGGCCCACCTCCCCCTAGGAATGTGTTCAGAAAGACCCTAAGATACAGTTGATAAATCTCAGCCCTTCTCTTTCCCTACAATGCTTCTTGTGAAATTGTGTAGACTGCAAACATTTTGACCCCTCTTTCTGCATTAACTATAGATAATAAATACATAGAGCAATTGAAAATAATTATGTCCTAAGATAAATTTATGCTGCTGATCTTCTTTGCATGTAAAGTTTTATTGTATGATTATTTAGAACACAGTCATGTATGTTCACCTAAGTGTTGTTTGTATGTTCCTGCTTTCTGCTGAAACCAAATAGCTGAGAAATTGTCTTCAAAAAAGACAGACACATGGTAACATGTGATGTTTTATAAGAAGAATTTATCATCTCTAGCTTTTAAATCTTTCTTATCATCAGCACTCAAAATTTAAATGCCCTATTATCTCATGTGCAGACTTTTTAACCTCATCATTCATGATTTCCCTAAATTCATGACCTCTCTTAAACCATCCGGCCTCATTTTCCAAGAAAGATTTAGTGCCTTTGTCATTCTCTAGTATCATGTGACCAAGGAAACCAAGCAATACTTTTGAAGTATGTTAATTTTGAATTGTTCCTATCCCTTACACTACAATTCCCTTTGAATTTATGTCTGTATGCAAGAAGTGATAAGTGCTTACATGATGGCCTGTATTCCACATCATATCTTGTTTACAAAAACTTATCATCTGCATTCACACATCCATGAAAACATCACATAATGGTGGTTGTCTTCTGGAGGCTTCCTAGGTTTCCCTTGAATATATCTTAGGCTCAAACTGATTTCATTAATTGTCCTAAAAGACTAATAGGTTCTATGCTCCTGAGATTCTTCATTAATGAGATTAAAGTATCTTTTATATAAAGGAACAATTGCAAAGTCACAGCTTCTTCCCACCCATGCCCTACCACACTTTCTGGTCAGGTATTCCAGAGTCTGAGGTCACAAGATGGTTTGCTCTTTGAGTCTTATAGACTTTTTTTCTTGCCGTAACCTTAACCTTACTTTGGAATATGCAGTTCCTTTCAGTTTGGTTTTTTTGATTGGTTTTTTTTAATATTCATAGCAGTTTTATTCATAACAATCAGAAACTGAAAACAACCGTGGTGTCCCTCATCTGAAGTATGAATAAAGAATGTAAGTTACATTTGCACAATGGAGTATTACTCAACTGGTAAAAACAATGAAATCATGGGATTTGCAGGCAAAGAAAGAGAACAAAAAAAAAAACATTTTAAGAGATCAAACTGTGTTCAGATTTAAAGCGAGAATCAACAGAATAGAATGGAAAACATATTTACATATATATTTCATATATTCAGAAGTCACACATATATTCTGTACTTATTAAAAAATTAACCTTGAGAAAAAATGTCTGACCTGTTTGTACCAGAGTTGCCTTCCTTTATAAGCACAGGACAATAGAATCCAGTTCCTGGAATTGCTGTGAATTTTTAATGAATTAATGAACTTCAAAAGTGCTACAAAGTACTACTTTTATAATTGTATGTTAATCTTTGCTTAACTCCTACATCTCTCATATTTGAACTGGTATATAAAATTGTTATTTTCTACTTCATTTTCTGCAGTTTTCCTTAACCTGTTTGATTTTGTTTCTAGCCATGCTCATTCATCCAAAAAAAAAAAAAAAAAAAAAAAAAAATCTCATAATTAGAGTTCCTGTGTGGAGCTCTTGTCTCTCTCCTTTTATTTAGGCTCAACTTAGCTCCATCACTGTGTTTTGATACACTTCCTTAGAAGGTGGGAGATTTCAAATGTCAGGAGAGAAGAAAAGAAAGTACTTCAGGTCTGTGGGAAGCATGAAGACTGTTTCTTATTCTTGTCAAATGTTTTAAACTATTTAGACACTGAGAAACTACTCTCAGCCTAAGAGTTCTATGTAAACTGAGAGGGTACAGTTTGCTACTAAGGAAATATTAAACAGTCATTGTGGTGTGTGTGTGTGTGTGTGTGTGTGTGTGTGTGTGTGTGTGTGTTCACATGCAAGTGAATATATGGATATGTGGAGAAGTGCATGCATGTGTTTATGTATGTGTTATCTTTACTATAGAACAGCTTTCTTGAAAATCTGTGAAATATTATTGATATGCAGTTATAATAGTTTCCTTCCTTAAAGTTACAGGATGACTCACTGAGAAAGAGTGCCTATAGCACAAATCTGACATCTTAAGCTTGATCTCAAGCACCCACTGCAGGAGGAGACAACCAATTTCTGAAAACTGCCTCCTGGTCTCCACAGCTCCACCTTGACTTGAGAGTGTCTGCATTCACATACAGCTCATACACATACATCCCACATAAAAACAATAATTACAATGATATAATACTATAATATTGTTATAATCTCTTTCACCTTCTATGGTCCATTTACTTACTTAAAGGATCAATTGGGTCTTAGGGGACTGTGACCTTTATTTGAGAGAAATTTCTACTCTGCCTATGAATCAACTTAAGAGATTGATAAATAGTGGGCATCCATCAAACTGCTTGACGCACATTCACCATAACTTCTATTTTACTGTAGTAGTTGCTTCCTTCTACTGACAAAGATATTTTTAGCCTTGAGCTTTTTTTTTCTTTTTGCTTATTATAAATTTCAAAAGACAACGAGGAAATAAACTCTCAGATATCATCTGAAAGCAGCATTGGCACAAGCAGTGCCTTTCAAGACTGTAACCCAAAGAAACACCTAGAGTTAACAAAAAATAGGTTCAGCCCTTAAATAACCAATAAGCTTTGGTTTGATGAATTAATGCATGAATCCTTAGCATTTTTACCAAGCAGGAGCTGAGTGACATATATATATATATATATATATATATATATATATATATATATATATATATACATAACATATTCCAGAAGGCTCTAGACACTCATTTGACCTCATTTTTCTGGAATCTTTGAAAGCAAGGCTAAGTCCTGTATTCTCCAGTGACATTCCTGCGCCCCCTCTCTCACCCCAAAAGCCTCTTCCTCAATATTTGCTTCTCCCCTCTGTGGTTCAGTTGTGGATGCCCAGCAACCAACTGAAGCTTAGAGGGAAATTAGAGCTCCAAGGGGAAGATGAAGACTCCTGAGATTCCATGAGTCGGGCTGTAGTTGCAAACTGGGTCATGGGGCCTGAGGGACATGTAGGTGGTAGGGATTGCTGAAGACTTGACATTCAGCCCTGTGGGGGTGTGAGCAAACTCTGTAGGTTTTAAATTCCTGTTATCCTCAACTCTCTCTCTCTCTCCAAAGGAGTGTTCGATAAGCAGTTAAGTTTCAAACTGAAAAATTATTTGGAACTTTAAAAAAAAAAAGGCAGGAGGTTTAAAGTTGGAGGGTTAGACTGAGTACATCATGGGTCTCCTTTAAGTGAGTATGGAATTTTCAGATTAAAAAAATCTGTATTGGGAAAGGAACACTGAAGGTCAGGATAATACTGGATGAAAGCAAATATGACAAAGAAAAACGGTTTTTACAGAGCAGCTACAGTAATCTCAACCTCTTCCTCTCTCCAATCTCTCCATTGTTCCCTCCCTCCTTCTTTCTTTCCCAGCCCCCCTCACTCCTGCTTCTCTGTCTTGTTTGATTTCTGCCTCTTTCTTTAGATGTTCTAGTTTTCTTACCCTGTGTATGAATACATTGATATCTCAAATATGGAATATGCATCACCATTGATTCAGTAGATAAATTATTACCAAGAGTTTTGCCTATAATCAGGGAACTTAATGAAAGAATGTGTAACTCCCAAAGGCCGGGACCCTGAAGAGACAACTGCAAAGGACACATGTATAGCTTCATTTAGGCAGCTATTAGAAGGAAAAATGAAAAATGATGCATTCAGAGTATAGAATATGTCCAGGCATCCTGTCACCATCTATTGTCCCTGATGCCTGTGGACCCTGAACATTAACCATAAAAAAATTTGGTGTCAGTGAATGTCTGAAGGTTTTGAGCAGATGTATTGCCACAAGCTCTCTATGTGACCACTGTCAGAATGTTCTGACAAACGATGGTAGGCAAATCTAGGTGATGCTAAATACAAAAATTGCAAAAATAAAAGACTAAATTTGTGACTGTCTAATTGAAGCAAGCTTTACTAAATGCCAACTAGAAAGGTGAATCCTGGCCAAGTCCATACCTAGAATTCCTACAGAGTTAGCACTGAATTAGGTCAGTCAATTGTCTATACTGACCAGACCCACATGACTACATACTTCCTGCCTTTAACCAGTGGGAGGGAGGCAGCCAAATTTACGTCCTGTCTTTGTATCTCCTTGATATGTGATCAAGAATATCCTAATGTATCAAAGTGAAAACATATGACTTTGACTTTACATGAACAACAACCCTGAGCATTCCAGAAAATGATTTGTCTTTAGGCAAATTTGACTTAGAGGTAAACTTTAACTCATACAGTGGGAGGTTCACACTTTTTTCTCAGCACTTTGGCACAAAAGTCACATAGGTGGGAGAAATAAACTTTAAATCAAATCCTTCTACATATTTCAAATTTGGTATTAAGACCAACAGTAGCTCTGACTATTTTCAAGAAAGTCTGCATTTGCTAAACAAAGGAACTCTAAAAACCACTTTAAAAAATGATTATTCTGAAAATTTATAGTCATGTTTAGATTCCTTGGGCTACATACTGTTATACTTCATAAAGCCATATAATAGAAAAAGTCAAGAAGAAGAAAATCGTGTGAATTTAACACAAATACCTGCAATCAAAGAGTCTGAAAAATTTTTTATGGTCATTAAGAAAAACAAAGACTATTGGTTGTAATACAGTAGAGTGGGATGTGTACACTTGGCATTGAATTTTCGGACATATTGAAAGATAAAACATTAGGGGTAACCGTGAAGCCTATTGAGTGACAATGTTTCATAAGCATCTAATATTGTTGTTAGTGTAGACTTGAACTCAGAGGATAAGAGCTAAGTGTTCCAAGTCATTGTCGACAGACTGATGTATGGACAGATGTATGGACAAAGACAAATAGATATGAAGGGTAAGAGGAGATAGGTTGTTGAGAGAGGAGACTAACTTTAAGATTGGAAGTGATCCAGACCTAGAGAGGAGCCAATGGTCTTCAAAGAGATTTGGTTATGGAGATGAGGTAGTTTATGAGAGGTGATATGAGTTTTTTACAAATTGAGTTGCTTTTGTACATGTTCTGTTTTGGTTCAAGTAACCTGACTTGGTGGGTCTGCCTTTGGTCTTCTGTCATGGGTTTCTTTCCTGTGATAACCTTGGAGTCTGGAATCTTTGTCTTTATTCCATTCTCCAAGCTTGAATATTCTTTGCATATTCTGTGCAAAGACATGAGCAAACTTCTTTGTGCTTCCAAAGAAGTCACTTCAAATAATTTTATTCTGGGATATTTTTGTTTACTACTTAGGACAAAAAATTAAAATTAAAATTAAAAAATGGCTACTTTATCTAGAAGGTGGGGTGAAGATCCATTGTCCACATTACTAGGGACTAAGGAGCTGGAGCTAGAAGCTTTGTACGTTTTAAGCCAGCCTATGCAATTTGTTGTGATCTTTTCTGAAAATAAAAGTAAAGCAAGTGATGAGAGATCTCAGTTCAAATGTGCTTGCTTGGCATTTGCAAGATTATGGAGTCAATAACTGGAACTGTTAGGTTAAGTAAATAAGCAAAGAACAAACAAAGAGGTGTATTAAACACCGAATGAAAAATATCAGGACATATAAGAGTTTGGGGTCAGGAAGATGTTGACGGAAATAATAGTTTGGTCACATAATGCTATGACAGTGATCTCATGAGCCAAAGGGTAGGGACACAGGTGATGGAAGTGTAACATGTATTTATTATTGGAGGAAGAACAGGCCATCAGTCACCAGTGGCCTTTCCTTCTTTTTATGCACAAGCTGTGCTTTGTTGATTATGGCAATTTTTGTATCTGAAACATAATAGGTACTGGGTAACTGTTTGTGTGATTGCTATATTAACATATGCAAAATGCCCAGAGGATAGTTAATGCTTGCTTCCTGAATGTCATTGTTAAAGTTGCTATTATCATTGAAATAAGTAAAAACAAAACAATAAAAATAAAAATATATTTAGTATCCCAGGATAGGGATGCTACCCTTTGTCATCACCAACACCGTGTTCAGCATCACTAAGTTTTTGCTCCTGAGACAGGAGGAGCTTGGAATTCATGGCCAAGGTATAAAAAGTGAGCTTGTCCATCAGCAACAATGAAAGATAATAGATGAGGAATAATTTGCTGTTCTAGGTTGTGGGAGGGCTAAACCTAGAACAAACAGTACATTCCCAGGTTTTGAATATATCATGTCCCTTCCGTGTTCCTAATGTCCAAGTCCCAGATAACACACGGGCTTCCATGTAAAGAGCAGGTTCAATGAGATAAAACAGCTTTATTAACAATTGCAATAAAAAAAGCAAGAAGGGTTTTTAAATATAGAAACTGAGCCTGTCCAGCAAAATAACACACAAAGAGCTAGAAACCCAAAAACTCTGAACCCTGAAAATATCTATCCAGACATTGGCTGCCTTATTTTCAAAATTAGACCGTCATTCTTTGTTTTCTTTTTTCAGTGTTCAAAGCCAGTCATATTTTTCATCATTAATTTTCTCAGGGTTAAATAGTATCCACTATGACAACTTATGCCACTACGTTTGGCTGAGCTGAGGCTCATTAGAAATGCAGAACCCACTAGTCAAAATCCATGAATTCAAATTATATAGTGAGACCAATTATATAAAAACAAGAAAAAAAAAAAAAAAACCCTCAAGCCACAGTATGGCTTACACCAACTAAGCCCTCATAGCTTTTCTAGTGTGTTATCTGGTAAATGTTGAACAAACTTCCTATTACTACTAGCTTATTTTGTTGTTTTTTTGTTTTGTTTTGTTTTGTTTTTAATAGTCAGATAGTTTTGTTGAATCAAAGGACTCAGAGTTCCTTAGAATTTACTCTCAGGAGCATGAGTACACTGAAATAGGCATACTAGAAAAATAGTTAAGTAAGAATGAGGTCAGAGTACACCAGTGAATCACATGGTCATGAGGTGATGGGTGCGAAGCAAGCAATTCTTAGGAATCCTTGATTCTCTTGAACTATGTCATAACCATAGGGACCAGCTCCAGATCCTGTTGCAGTGCTGCTTAAACCTTCCCATGGATGGGAAGCAAATTCTAAGCGGATTAGGGGTGGGTGCAGGAAACACTTGGAAATGAAACCAGATAGAAGATCATAGTTTTCAGTTTACCAAAGAGCTTCTCTGGGGTGACTCCCTCTCCTACTAACCACTCTTACATACATTCCTTATCGAATATAGGTCAACTCAGCTTCACTAGATAGAGGATTGGGCGATGAAGGGAAAGCAAGACATAGAATCAGAGAGGAAATCTGCCTTGGTTGAAGCACTATGGGGAGACACCCTTAAAGTACTCATCTGAAGAATAGAAGGCTTCATAGGTAGGAGATCTGTTCCCAAAGACCTTTTAAAACTCTTTTCTCTCAGCTTGAGATCCAGAAAATCATTTCCAAGTAAGAAATGCAGTGGCCCGTGTGATTGGGCATAACCAGAAATGGGGCCAGGGATGATGCCGGAGCCTCTCGGGATAAAGGATCTGGGTCTAGAAAGTGTAACAAATACAGAAACTAAGAGAGGTCACGTGGGCAGAGTGGGGGTGGGGGTGGTAAGGTACACTGAGAGGTCTGCTCCATGCTTTTTATTAACCCAGGGTGAAGAAGCACTTGCTGAGAATTTTAGGAAAGTATAGTACGTGTTCTGTGATATTGAAGAGATGTTGGGAAGCTTTGAAGGGTCAGACAGCAGACAGGTAGAGAGGTTTGGAAACTTGTTTAAGCCGTGCTTGAATTGATAAACACTAGGCCTAAAGAATAGGGAACAGCCAAAGGAGTCACAGCTTTGTAGTTTGTTGAACTAAAAGAAAGCATGCATAAATGGATACAATTGAGATATTAGGAAAGCATTGTGTGTGTGTGTGTGTGTGTGTGTGTGTGTGTGTGTGTGTGGTGGAGGTGGTGTACACATCAGATGCATATGCCTATGGAGGCCAGAGCAAAATTTCAGGTTCTGTCCATCTTTAATTTGGAGGCAGGCTTTCTCCTTGAGGCCTGAGGATGGCTAAGTAGACTACAGTGACTGTACGGGGAGTTTAAAATCTACCTCTGCCTATTGCCCCAGTGCTGGGGTTATTGTTCTGAATCACCATGCTATAGGTTCCAGAGATAGAACTCAGGTCTTCACGCTTGCTCAACGAGCACTTTGCCTACTGAACGATCATCCCACATCTCACAGGAAAGAATGTGTCAGGGTAAATTTTGACGGGTGCATTGTTTCTCTTTCATGCACATTTCAAATGTTCTACCAGCACCTCACCATGCAGAGTGAAGTCACTGGTTTGTCTCATGACATCTCTATAGTTATAGTTCAAATAAATGGATGGATATTGGCAATTCCATGGGGTTCCTTTTGTCTTAACGGATGAGCTGTATTCAGCATCTGTGGTGACTCAATTTGGTGAAAAGTGAAGTGGAGACAGAGAGGCAGGACATAACTCACAAAGAGACTTCCATTGCCAAAGGACTTAAAAAGTTTAGTCCTCCAGAGACACATCATGTTATCAGAAAACCTAGTTCAATCCCTTTTCTTTAATGGGCCAGAAAATTGCTTTAGAAATGCTAAGGTATTAAAATAGAATACAAAGTAATATATAAGACAGCATAAACAAGATCCTCTTTAGCAATCTCTAATATCTATCTCTGAAATGTGAGATACTGGAAACATAAAATAACCGAAGAGGCACACATTGGCTGTGGTTAATGTTCATGATGACAGGGACAGAGACTGACTAGCAGGCAATGTTGTACTTGCTGGATGTTCTGAAAGTCTATTGGCGGGGTGTTATTTTTGGGAGGGATCTTCATGACAGAGAACTTCCTCATTCAGAGTCACATCTATGCACATTCATCTGAGCACTCCTGTTTGTGTTGACCCACTTCTTACACTTGCCAGATTGTGGTCTGACCTGCAAAGTGCTTCCATTGAAATGAGATAGAAAACGCATCACCGGACCAGCCTCTGATGAGTCTCTGTTAAATCTACCATTCCTTATTCTTTGTCCTCATTTTCATCATAACCTCAATTAATGTGCACCGGATGTGGCCATGAGAGAACGTCATTTTAGTGAGGACGGATACCCAGAATGTGCTCCCAGTTCTGCAAGCCATCATTAGGAGGAGATCTTGATAAATTGGTACAAAGTCTACTGGGCATCCATTTTCACTCCATTTGTTATGCAAATAATGTCAGGTAATAACTTTCTATAAATACATGAAACCCTCTTACACACACAAAATCATTTAAGACACCCATTTTCATATGGCGGATATGGTATGTCCCAAACCCAAGGGCTTAAGCTACTTAGTATCAGTAACTTGCAATCTATCCTGTGGCTATACAAAAGCTAGCTATCACCCCTCTCTGGGGATCATGTTTTATTTCTAGGAATTAATTCTATCTTCTTTTGACAGCAACATGTATATTTTCACAGGCTAAAGGTTTGTAGAGGACACTGGGGAAAAAAAATAAAAGAAAGACAGCATCCATCACTTAAATAATTAACTAGAAGCAAACATTTCTTCCCAAACAAAACATGGCCTTTTGGTGTCAGGCCAACACCACCCCCAGTGGGATGGTCACTTGTAATGTCAACAAACTTGTAAGCACAGATGAGACGAACAGACTGGACAAGAGTCCTCTGCTGAATTATCCCATATTGACCCAGGAACATTCAGACTATAAAATATGCAGGAGATGCAAGGTTGAATCAAAGTGCACTCTGTAATGTGCACCACACCAACTGAACAGTAAAATGTGATTTAATTTACTATATAATTTGCTTGTTCAACAAAGCTGAAAGATAACTCACTTACTGCCACTTTGCTTATAAGTAAGCTGGTAACTGGCGCTACCCTTCCAGCGAAGAGATCTGTTGTTGATGCCAGAGGAAGCTGTTTGAGTGGAAAATATACAAAATTAGGGGTCTGCTGCTGTAGTACTTACAATGCACCCCTTTTGTCCTCATCAAGTTTATTTCTGCATGGAAGCAATTATAGTTCTTTGTTTTTCTAACTCGATGAAGTCACTGTGTCTTGCTTGGTGGCACACAGCTAGGGAAAAATACATTCAGCCAAATTTAGAAGCATTTGGAGCTCACGAGTTGCGAATTGTGAACCAAACTTGAATCTTTTAAAAGCTCATCTGTTCTGCAGTACATGCCAGATCTGCTTACAGCCTCGCAGCCTGGGCCTTCCTCTCAGGACCAAAGCCAAGGGTCCCGACATCCCTCAGGCTTCTCCCCATTTTCCCTCAGGGGTGTTACATGATACAGATTCTGAGACACAATGAGGGGAGTAGACCATAGGCTCTGGCACCAGTACAGTGGGAGGAAATTCTCTAAAGGTTTGAATAAAGATTTTGGGCTTTATTATTCCAACCTTTTGAAATTATCTAAATGTCTCTGTCATTTTTTAGATCTTATTATTATAAAGATCTGTTCTAACCTGTATCAAACAGAACCTGAAAATCAGTTTCTCTTTCAAATCACTCTCCTGTTCGAAGTTTGCCAAGCATTTTCTTTCTCAATATGAAATCTCTCTCTCTCTCTCTCTCTCTCTCTCTCTCTCTCTCTCTGTGTGTGTGTGTGTGTGTGTGTGTGTGTGTATGTATGAGAGAGAGAGAGAGAGAGAGAAAGAGAGAGAGAGAGAGAGAGAGAGAGAGAGAGAGAGAGAGAGAGAGAGAGAGAGAGAGAAAGAGATTACTTTTGAAGATGATATTTAGGTCACAGCTGAGTAGCAGACCAGACTTGTAGCTCTTGTTGCCTCCTTTCAGTATATGGATGCTGGAGATCAAGCTCAGGTATTTAGATGATTTTAGCCCCTAAGCCAGCAGTTCTCAATCTGTGAGTCATGACCCCCTCTGGGACTGCTTATCAGACATCCAATATTTCAGATATTTATCTTACAATCTGTAACAGTAGTGAAATGACAGTTATGAAGCAGCAGCAAAATAATTATTTTATGGTTGGGGGTCACCGCAACATGAGGACCTTCCTTAGGAACCTGGAGAATGTCTGTTTAAACCATCTGAAGGGCCTACATCACTCATATTCCATCGTATTGTCTTTCTGAAACCCGTGGTTGCACGTCTCATGTTCCTGTTTCAACACAATGTAATGCTCTATAACTTACATACATATTGTCGCTTTTATTGATGAGTGTTTCCTGGGCAGCTCATCTGCATCAGGAACTTAACTTCCTCCATGAAGTGAGGAAACTTGAGCAAAGACAGGAAGGACAGTCACCCTGGGCTTTGTGTAAGTGAGCTGAACATTTAAAAACTGATGATTATCTCTGAGAAACCACTTGCATTGGGGGCAGGGAGAGCTGATGAGAGCTATCCAAATCACAAGCTCAGGCAGTGCCACTTCTTACAAGAAAACCCTGCCAGGGAAGGGGAAGAGGGAGGGAAGGCTTGTCTCAACAAAAGAAGTGGCTTGTGCAAAGGCATTGACACAAAAGAGAGGAAAACCAGTTCATGGGCTTCTTTGCTGAGTGTGTCAGCATGAGCCCATAGGTGTCAAAAGGCATAGTGTGGCTCTGATAATAAAGTCCTACTGGAATCAGAGAAGCCAAGAAAACAGCCGGTACCAGTAAATGAAGAACTCCGATCAGTGTCTTAACGAGTTTAGATTCTTTGATGAAAACAAGTAGTCGGAGTTTACATTATTTTATTGTGTGCATGCTTATTTACTTATTTTTGTGTTGGTATGAAAGTGTGTGTGTGTGTGTGTGTGTGTGTGTGTGTGTGTGTGTGTGTGTGTAGGAGCACATGCCAAAGTGCAAGGGTAGAGGTTTAAAGACAACTCTTAAAAATCAGTTTCACAATCGGGTTATCAGGCTTGACAGTAGGTATATATATTGCTAAGTCCTCTCAAAGGTCTATAATTGGCCATGTTATCCAATTATTAATATTCAACTAATTACTGAAGATAAATTTTTCATACAATGTATTTTAGTTAGTTTTCCATCACCATACTCCTCCCAGATCCAGGACACTTCCTCATCCACCCTACATGCCATTTTCTCTCATTAGAATACAAATTAACATCTAAAAAAAAACAAGGAAATAAATTTAAGCAAACCAACCTGAATAGGACAAAAGATGCCAAAAGAAAACAAAAACAACAACAATAACAACAAAACAGCCAAAGAAAACTGCAAGAAGCACATATAGCTCCAGAAATACACACATTCAAGCATAGGAATCCCATAAAAACACAAACCTGGAAAGGAAAATATATACACAAAGGACCTGTAAGGTTTGGGAATCTAAGAAAACTCCAAAAGATGTCTTTGAGTTCATTTTGGCTGGTCATCTGCTGCTGGGCAAGGGGCTTGGTATTAAGAGTAGTTTGTTCCACTTATATCACTAGTATAGTTAGAGATTCTTTTTGAAGTTTTTCATTCATGAAGAAGACTTACCAGTGAGACTCCACTGGGAAAACTAATCTCCACTTGCAAGTGCTTATCATTTGAAGGTTTCTGAGTTATGAATGCAGGTGTGCTTGCTCACTTTTTTCATGTCTAGGACACCCCACAGGTCAAAAATTGTGTAGGTCCTGTGTATGCTTCCACAGTCTCTGTGAATTAATATGTGCAGTGCCCCTTCTGAGTTTGGAAGTCTTTGATCCCTTGATATTGTCTACATCATCTGATTCTTACTATATTGATGCCTCCTGTTTTACATAGTTCCAGGAAAAGACAAATTTGATAAATACATTTCATTTAGGGTTGAGTGGTCCAAGGTATTTCTTTTTTTGTAATTTTCCAGCTGTGGTTCTATGTATTTTTCCTGTATTTTGTAGTAGAAAGCTTCTCTGATGATAGATAAGGAAAATATTTATCTATGGTCATAGCAGAATGTTGTTAGGAGTCACATTTTGTTATGTGCCTTTAGCAGAACTGTAGTATTTAGCTTTTCCCTAGGTCATTGACTCTAGTCTCAGGTTCCTGGCTATGTGAGCTGTGTTGGAGATGGGTTCTATTTCATGGAATGATTTTAAATCTAATCAGTTAGTGGTTGTTTACTCTCATAAGCTGTGTTCCACTACTATATTACTGTATTTTTCAGGTTGGTCACCACTGTAGATAAAAGGGTTTGGAGCTAGGTTTATGTTTTCGTCCCATTTTGGTAGTACACAGAATACCTTCCAATACCTTGAACATTTCTCAGTATGGGTAAAGGCTTTAGCTAAGCACCAGCTCAACTTCTCAGGGTTCAGTGAGTTCTGTAGCCATTGTCTTTACAAACAGGGCTTTGACATCAGTTTGTGGACAGTAACCAATGGTCTTGGCAACTGCCTAAATTATTTGGGGAGGTCTTTGCTCCAACCCAAATTAAATAAAAACTGTTCCTAGAACTGGGGGCTTCATTTGATTTGCAGAGATGTGAACTTGGGATGCTGAGTCTTTTGTTATTTAGCCATTCCTTTTAAACTACCTTTATAGATGCATATATTGTAAGGAACTTCTACTGCATTAAGTTTCCATTCAACCCCTCTAATGTTCCAATTCCTCAAATTCTCTCTCTCTCTCTCTCTCTCTCTCTCTCTCTCTCACCTTTTTTTGACATCTCTCTCTCCGTTTGGTACTCTAGTTCCATTTCTATATAGACATTAATAACTAATATCTCTTATCAAAGAGATTTAATCTTCTCACCCTAGCCATTGACCCTATACCTATCCATTCTGGTTATGTGGACTGCAGCCTGCTTATTGAAGATGTAACAGCTAAAAGTCACATGTAAGGGAAAGCATACCATGTCTATCTTTTTGAATCTGGGTTTTTCACTCAGAATTTTCTTTCTAGCTCCATTAATTTACCTGTGATTTCATAATTTTATGTTTTGCACATCTGAGTAATATTCACTGTATAGTTATAAGACATTTTCTATACCCATTCAACTAATGAAGGACATCACTAGATGTTCCCATTGTCTGAGTATTATGAATAGAGTAGTATTGAACATCTTAAAATGGGATACAGTTCTAAACAGAGAATTTTCAAAAATAGGAAACACAAATGGCTGAGAAGTACCCAAGGTAATGTTCAACATCCTTAATCATCAGAGAAATGCAAATCAAAGCCACTTTGAGGTTTCATTTTACACCTGTTAGAATGACTAAGGTCAATAAAAATAAGGAACAGTTTCTGCTAGCAGTAGAGATAACCCCTATCCATTGTCTATATGAGTACAAACTTGTATATCCATTATGGAAATCAGTGTGGTGGTTCCTGAGGATGCTGGGAATTGATCTATCTCTAGATCCATCTATACCAATCTTGGGCATACACTCAAAGCTTGCTTCATCCTATACAAAGACACTTGCCCAATGATTAATTATCTACTACAAAACACAGAATCTCTGCTTTTGTCTAGCATTCAGAGTCTTCAGGGACACATTTTCCACCCATCTAGAAAAGCTATGCCTTTGTTCTTGTGGGCAGACTTCATTTCTGATATAAGGCATGGTCCCTGAACATATCACAGATACCTATTTTTGTCCCCTCAATATTATCTCGCATGCGTGTTTTTCAACAACAATATGCCTATTTTCATTTTATTAATAGAGTAGGACCTCTCCATATTTTCTGTACTTTCTAATTACATATTGTGAATCCAGCCAGAATTAAGTGTAGGGAGAGAAAACACTTTCCATCATTCAATAAATATTTACTGAACACAAGGGATAGAAATAGCCCTAGATAGAGAAGACATAGTTATCAAGACAGAGATGAGGACTCCACTCCCCTGAGGCAAAGTTGTCCTTATGAGGAAGAGGGGCAACCAGTATGTGAGCAATTCAAATAAGGCCTCCCTGATAGTTACATGTGCAGAAAAATGCAATAATGAGTATAAATGCCTGGGAGAAAACTGATTCACACCAGGGATGGGTTCTAGAAAAAAATATTGTATGAGCTAAAATCCAAAGAATTAGCTAAGTTAGCAGACTCAAACAACCAAACATCCTAGGGTAAAGGGATTCAGGGTAGAAAAATGACATAAATAATGAAGTCAACTCAATATAGTTATGGCTTTAAATGAAGGGAGAAGAGACACATTTCAATAATTGGAAAAGGAAGACAGTTCCTATGAATAAAAATTTGGGGCAATAACGGTGCAATCCAAACTAGGTCCAAGATGTTTTCCTCTCACTGTTATTATCAGGGAATAAAAAGACTGATTCGGCAGGAGCTATGAAGATACCATGGAAGCTGAAGTGAAAAAGAGACTTCTGTCTTTGCAGCAGCGATGATGCTGAGGTGACAATGAGTCCTGCCCAGATCCTCTCAAGTTATGGGGAAGCTTATTACCTTCCCAACTTGTACCTCTGTGAACAAGGATCAATTAGGAAAGTAGGAGTTGTGTGGAAATGGCAATGACCCTCCAGGATGCTTTAGCCAATGAGAGCTGAATCGGTGGATAAGACATATGAAGAGTTCCACTGTCTTTACACTCCAGGGTCTATGTTCTCAGTGTGAAGCAGCAAGGCTCATGCCCATGTGCCCCAAACTGACACTATTTTGTCAGTGAATTAAATTGACTTTCTTACTTCCCCCCTCTCTCTCATCTTCCCATATCTTCAAGTTTTACTGTAGTACCCATTTTCTAAATAAATAATTAGTATACAAATTTATATCTAAGAGTTGATTTAAAAGAGGCTACCAAACATACTATTGTGTACTGCCATGTAAACTATTATTGATAGCTAAGATCTCTATGAAGTTAAGTTGCTTGGATTGTGGACAGTTTCTTAGACGTTATTCACCATATATAGGACAGATAATGGAAAAATACTTATTCAGTTGTGGTATGTGTGTGTTTGTGTGTGTGTGCATGTTTGTTTGTGCACAAGCCTGTGCACACATATACATAAATATTGAACAGAATTTAACATAAAGCTGACATAGGGAGTAATATTAGGATATAAGAAAGAAGACCAGTGAGAGATGCTAGCAGTGGCTCTAGGAAGCAGGGTTCCAGGTCTCTATAATGGTACTACCAGTGGTTACAGGATTAAGGCAGCACATAGTAGAAATATTTAGGAGGACGTAGATACTCCTTGCTATGATGGCTTGAAGCCTTACATCATCCTTCCAAAGAAAATGATTGACATAATGACAATAATAATGCAATGGCAATCATGCCAATGGCCTAATGAACCTGCTCATGGTGTGCCCAGAAAACCAATTCCTTTGGAATAACTCATGCAGAGCAAAAACATACGAAGAGTGCTAGGCAATAAACATGCAATTATAGTTTTCTGGTTTTAAAATTATGTTTGGGTATGTGGTGCACAATCTCTAAAATATAATTATGGAGGAACATAGTTTAATTTGTATCAGTCACAATTTACAGCTTGTCTATGTTTATAAAAATGATTATGGTTAGAAGTTCCTTGTGCTTTCCTTGATGCATAAAAATGATTATCGAGGCTTTAGCAGAAGCTGCCTTCGCAGTGAATTGGCAGCAATGGGCCCTTTAATCAGAAACAAGATCTTACAGAGCCAAGGCATGTAAATATGCAATCTCAGAACAACAGTTAACTTTTCATAATGAGAGTGTTGGAGACAACCAGGGCGAAATACCACAGAAAGTACCCACCTACCCAAATGCCAAGAATAAATGGCTACTGGGCACTGAAGGCTTGTCTCACTCCTACATCATTTTGTCATGCCCAAATGCAAGCCAGATTTCGCCATCAGTATATAGTAGTAACATTTGTCATTATGGCAAATATATTAAAATATTGGCTGCCAGACTTTCCTAAATGATTTCATGAGCAGAGGGTGAGGAGGTAACCCATAGTGACAGCTCCTCATGAACAGCATTGAGCTACTGCAGGGGTCATGAACAAGTGATTTCACTGCTTTGGACACTAGATTTGCTTGTCTCTGTATGGAGAAAAATAAAAGAAGAAAAACAAAAACAATGGCTTTGGAATACCTGCCCCAAGAAATTATGAACATTTGTGAAAATAAAGCATAGCCAATGAGTGTATTTATACACTCACAAGGGCACACTCACCACACACAAATAAAATGTAAATGGGTATAGTATTTCTTTTGTGTACTAAGAAGAGGGAAATGGTTTGAGACATAGAATGTCTTTAGACTTCTATAGATTGAACAGCATGTCTATGGGTAATTGTCGGATAACTTTTACTGGGATAAGTTTCCAGTAGGAAAGACTATGAAGTTCAGCAACCTTAATGTGATAATATGGGTTGTCCCATCTCTCTTCAAGATCAATCCATTTGTCTGGTCACCTAAAAGGCTGCACATCCTGCTCTTTGGTAAGTGGTTAATGCTTCATTTTTTTCACAGGAGTAAAAGCTATTGGCAAGAGACAGAAAGAAGTGTAAATGCACTTAAAAGGACACTCAGCTCCAAATATCACTATTATGAGGCATTTAGATAGTACTTCACAGGTACAGAGTTCCCCCTTATCATCTTATTACATTTGTATGAAATAAACGCTGGGGAATTTATTATCTTATGCCCCAGAGTGAGTTTAAAGGCTGCAATCACTTCTGTAGCATGATTGTATAGAAGTGACTTCCCTGTGAGTCTCAAATAATAACTCTTTCCTCAAATTACCACCTAACAAACAAGCCACAAGAATCTTGAGAAGAGAAGGCAAAGATTGGCTGAAGACTGGAAATTTAAGTTTCAATAGCAGTACTGAGTAAATGAAAGTGAAAATCTGGTGGGCTAGGATATCAGTCACGGGGGTTTATGGGGTGGGTGTTCCCCAAGCACCTGGTGAGAGCTAAATCAAAAGCGTATGATGGAAGCTTACCTGTTGGGTGTATGGAATGTTATGGTAAATGTAATATAAGTGAAAAAAACGTAGGAAGACTGCCAGGTAAGGGGAAAGTCTGCCACATGGATATTAGACATGCCAACCATATTGGCTTTTTAGAGCTGTGGGAGGGTTTTAGGCAGTAAATGGATGGAGTCATATCTTAAATATCACTCTTTAGCAGTTTATCCTTGAGAGTAACCTGGGAGGGAGCGAGGGCAGAGCTGTGTGTGGTTAAGTGAAAAAGCTGAACCGGGACTCTTTATCCAGGAAGATGGTGTTATAAAAAAAGGGAATTAGCCTCTAAATCAGTTGTCCTCAACCATGAGTTGACATGTTTGAGGGTTAAATGACCATTTCATGGGGGTTGCCTAAAATCATCAGAAAACACAGATATTTACATTATGACTCATAAATTCTTAATTAGTAAGTTAGCAATTAGTAAAAACAGAGTTATTACGTAGCAACAAAAACATAATGTTAAGGCTGGGGTCACCACCATGAGGAACTGTGTTAAAGGGTCCTAGAATTAAAAAGCACCACTGGTCTATATCGTCATCCTGAAGGGGAAGCCATTAGGACTCCAGGTGGCATAGACTGTTGGATGTGAGAATGTCTAAATGATGCCAAATGAATGATTTGAGTACAAGATAAACTGTCATCAACTGAGAGAAGAGGTTAAAGGTCAGGTATGTATTATAAGTGAACAGCCATTTAAGCATTAATCTCAAATTGACATTTAAATGCTTAAGTCTAGTATTTGGTGCTAAACTAAAGTATTTTAACAACGTAGCTTGGCAGGAGACTTTGAAAACAGAAATAGAATTATCCTATGGCCCAGCAAAGTTTTCTCTGAGTAGACCCACAAAGAAATGGAACCAGGTTGGAAAGACATCGGCCATCCTACGTCCACTGCTTCTTTTCTCATCAAAACAGAGCCATGCCCTGTTCACCTGCAGGTGAATAAGCAAGAACTTGCATTCTTTTATAATGGAATATTATTCAGCGTAGAAATGAAATTGTGCCACTTGTAGTAACATGACATAAAATTAGTCTCAAAGAATAATGCTACATGACTCCACCTGGATGACAGATATAAAAGAAAATGTGAGGTGCATAGAAGTATAAAAGATAACACTGTCTACCAGGGATAAACAAATAGCGGGTTAAGATGTTGATCAAGTAGGAGAAACCTACAGTAATATAAAATGGCTATGTATAGAGGGCAATCACATTTAATAATATTGTTAAAAATTTGAAAACTGATAAGAGATTGAATTGTAGTTGGTCTTATCACACACATGGGGTAATTCCATGAGGAGGTATTATTATTTTACATATACATGCTGAGAAGTTGATTTGCTCATATTATCTACCTTAAGTATAGATAATAACACAGATAAGATAACAATAGAAGTCACTACACTTTGGGAGTGCCATGTGGAGGTAAGTAATTGCCAGGCTGAAGCATTGAGGCTGAGGATCAGGAGAAGAAAGAGGTAAAGGTCACTGTAAGGGGGGGGGGGGAGGGAGGGAGAGAGAGAGAGAGAGAGAGAGAGAGAGAGAGAGAGAGAGAGGAAGCACTGGAAGAAGACAGGCCATGGTAAGTAAAGGGAAAAGCAGAAATGAACTATCCTAGAAGTCAAGTTACAAAAGGATTTTAGGGAAGATTGAGGTTATTCAGGCTTTCATGAAGAAGTAAGGACTATTTGACCATATTGACTCTCAAGGCTGCCAAGAGGAATGGGTGATGGATATGTATACCCAACAGGGAGGAAAGAAGTGGTCAGATACAGCCCGTATTGACCATGTTATTTGTTGTTGATATATGCCACTGACAAGTAAGTTATCTGTTCAAGGGGGTAGCTGTTAGGGAATATGGCGTCAGTAGACATGTTTTTGTTCAGACACTCTGGGAGTGTTGAGGACACAGGAAACATTTCTCTGTGAAGGACAGAAGGAGAAACTGTCTGAAACAGTATCACAAACATTGAGTGCACATTGGGTAGTCCGTGAAGAAATCCAGATAGGAACACCCAAGAAGTCACAAGTATTAGGGGTTAGTACCAAGAAGTATGTAGATGGGTGGCTCTGTCTGATCCGCCTTTATCCCTGTCTCCAGTCCCTCACTAACTCTTTCATATGGGACAGAACGTCTACTCTATTTAAATGTAGAGTCCCAATTGCTCTTTGGACTGATTAAGAAAAAGCCTAAAATCAGACTAAATTTTCTGCCAATTCTGAATGTGTGCTTAAAGAGCAATCAGAACACATATGAGAGAAGAGAGAGAAATTCAAAGTCAATAAACCTCTAGAATTACACAGCTAGAAAATTTACTTTAAAATGCCGTTTTGATCACAGAAATTCAAAATAATAGAATTGTGGTTTGAATTGCTTATGAGAAGAGAGAGGCCAACCCTTAATGCCGAGGAATTCAGGATATCTTAAATTTCCACAGGCCCCAAAATGAATGTTTGGCTTCTGTACTTAAGAGCCTAAAGGTAGCACAAGGATAACAAGATTTTTGCAGCTGGAGGCAGAAGTAACACAGTGACAGTGTCTTCCCACTGGAGAGGCTCTGTAACCAAGGTGAGTGGGGCCCCATCAGGGGTCTAAACTGAGGGTAAATATGCAGAGCAGGAGAGGCAGGAGCAGCAGCAGAAGTTGTGTGAGTGGGGGCAGGGAAGTGATGCTCATGTTTTCAATCTCACATGGCAAATCAAATATTTAATAACAAATTCAGGATACTAACTCACGCCACATGCAAGAATCTGCACCTGCTTTCTTCTTGGGCTATTACATGAACCGTAAATTCTTATACTAGGCAAAGTTTTCTCATTCCACCTAAGCATTTATTTCACTTGACTGTGTGTGTGTGTGTGTGTGTGTGTGTGTGTGTGTGTGTGTGTGTGTGTGTACACACTGATTGATATCCTTCCTCGGGATCCATCAAAATTTTTCTTTTTTTTTTTTTATACAACAGGATATCTCACTGGTCTGGAGATTGACAAGATAGCTATGCTTGATAGGCAACAAACTTCAAAGATCTTCATGTCTCTGTCCCTCCTTCTCAGTCTAAAAGTACAAATTTTCAATTACACACTTGGCTTTTCTACATGATTTTTGTGTATTATACTCATGTCCTTATACTTGCAAGGTATTGTCTTTAGCAGATCACAAATCCTTGCCACCAACCGATAACCACCACTCTTAGCCTTGCTATGTGTGATGGTTAGCTTTTTGTCAACTTGATATAAGTTAGAATAGTCAGGGAAGATGGAACATAAGTTGTGAGGATGCCTCCATCAAATTGTCTATAGGCAAGTCAATGAGATGTTTCTCAATTAATGACTGATTTTGGGTGGTGCCTCCTCGAACAGATGGTCCTGAGTTGTATAAGGAAGCAAACTAAGAGGGCTAAGCCAATAAGCAGGAGTCCTTTGATTGTCTCTACTGCACTCCCTGATTCCAGATTCCTGCTTTGCTTGAGTTCTTGCCTTGTTTTCCCACAATGAAGGACTGCTAATAGGATCTCCAAGTCAACTAAACACTTCCCCGCTCCTTGCTTTTTGTCATGGTCTTCACCATAGCAATAGAAAGCAAACTAATATATTATGTATTCAATGCAGTTTTTCTTCACAAATGTTTCCATGCTAGAAGTTTGGTCCTAAGTATGGTGATGCTAAGAAATGATAAGTTTTTCAGAAGTAGGGTTTAGAAAACAATGAATAGATGTTTATATGCTGCTCACAGAAGAGATTAATTCTAGTGGACCCTGATTTTTGGCCCCCTTTCCCCAAGAAAGTTATGTTTTATAAAGAATAATGTGACTCTTGAGATTTTTCAAGTTATGAGGAGACGTTGCCTTCTCTCTGAGTCCCCATGTTTTAACGTACTTTATACCCAGGGAAACCCTTCTAAGAGCCAAGAAGATATTAATTCCATATTCTGAAGTGTGCAGAAACATGAGTTCAATCTCTTCTATATCATTATGTCTAATCTATACACACCAAGAAAATTTTGACTATTTCCATGTTACATCCTGTTTTACATGCACTTTATGCTCATTGTAACTAGTAAGATCTCAATGCACACTATCAAACCTTAAAAAAAAACAAGTACAGACAAAATATGTTTATATAGTTTTATGCCAAAATGCTTTAAAAAATCTGTACATGTATCTTGCTCTTTTTAAAATAAAGTTGTAGGAAAAAAAAATCCAAGCAAATAAAGAAAAGAAAAAAAAACCAATACACACAATTTTTGAAATTTTTTTTGGTCACAACAAAACCAAAACAAGATAAACAAACTAATAGCCAGAAGAGTATACAAATCTATTTCCTTTAGCTACTAGCTCAGTAACACCCTCCTGTCAGAATGTTTCTTAGAGGACTTCCTATCCCCACCCCCCATCTTTGGGCAGAACACGCTTAAAGTGCTACATGTTACATTTATCTTTCGAAGAACATCATAGCAATTGCACATGGACTCCTAGTAAACATGTTATGATTATACTGATTTCACAAATGAACAATAGTGCAAGTAGACACAAAAAACTGGTTATTGAGAGATACTAGTTACAACAGTCAGATTTAGTTTTCTTAGGAACCTCCCAGCCATAGTACTTTGACAGAAGTATCTGAAGAACATATGTAGTTTATATAAGTATAATTTTATTTCAGTATTTTATATGAAACTGCTTTCTTAACAGGCCCAAGTTAGGTCATGAACAATTAAACTCTTCCAGGAAAGTTGAGTATAATTCAATACCATGTGGTCCCTTATTCTATCTGAGCCCAAATAAGAAAACACAGTGTTGAAATGATGCTTTAACATTCTATTGCCCAAAATAACCTTCGAATCTGTAAGTATATGGTGGTAGCAAAATAGGAAGCTTTCTGGGTTTAGTCTCATTCCTGCATGGCTTGGTAGATTTCCCCACCCTTATGACTCTCCACATAGATGAATTCATCCCTGGGAGCCCAACTCCTGGCCCAAAGTCCCTATGTACAGTCAGTAATAATAACTCCCCCTGGAAGACATTACAAAGGCAACTGAACTATGGACAGCAGAGTCAGGCACAGCGAAAGTATAGTGCTCCTTTCAGGGATTCACCATGACTCAGACCTGTCTGGCTGAACATGCATTCTCACAGGGCATTCCTTTCTTGAGAACCCCCTTTTCTGGACATCTTTATCTGAAGTTTCAGAGAAGCCATCTTCTCGCATCCTGCAACATTCTTGCTTACATGAGAAAAACATAGAATATCACTTTCCCTAATACATATGCTAACCCGTCAGATTCTTCCCTTTTATCTCTGGTTTACAAAACTATAGGTTTTCTCTTCCTCATATGCTCTATGCTCTGTAATTTAGACCGTTGTTACCCTGTTATCCTATCACAGTTTGAAGGTGATTAAAAGCTTAATAATTACGTCTGCTTTAGTATTTATTTTTAATCAGTCACTGAGGATTGACGGCTGAACTTCTATCAGTTATTTTAGCAAATATCATTGAAGATCTGGTGATCTCTCTTCAATGTCTTTCTGTCTCTTTCTTCCACACACACACACACACATACACACACACATACATGAGGGGGGAGACAAACACACACACAGGCATACAAGCACACATACAGAGATATAGGTTCATGTGGATCCATATGAGCAGAAATTCATATTTGAAAACTGTAGCCTATCATTGCCTTAAAAAAAAAAACAAAACATTTTGAGTGAATGATATATTTCTTCATAGACTACATACTCATAAATATGATTATCTTTCTATTCAAATTTCCCCTCCCTGCTATGCCTCTCACAATCCTCAGAAAGTTGCTATAAATATCTGCTAGAAGAAGAAAGGACTGGAAGTCCAGGGCATGAGTCCTCCCTGGCAGCTATGCAGAGGTAGATGTTCTTCTTCAGGATACCTTCAGCTCTGCCCATAAGATCTCTACCCTGATTGTAGTAAGTCTATCAGATTCTATGGGGCACAGCCTTCCTTGCTTACAGTCAGTGTATTTTGCAATAAACCCCTCTACAGCAATATATACCTTTGTGTCTGACTTTGATGTGAAGACTAAAGTGCAGATAAGTTGTGATGTTAAAAATACCATCATTACTAAAATAAATCCTCATAAATATCAGGCCATTGGGTACTGGCTCCATTCCGTAGCATGCACCTTTTACCTGATACCAACTGTATTGCAAGTATGTCCTATCTCATGAAATAAAATTCACCTTTTTAATGATCAGAGAGCATTTTACTATCAATAAACATGGTTTTTCCTAATTCTGTACTCTATAGATGGTATGGCTTCTTATTATATTTTAATTTTTCATGGATCTAAGTGCATAGTAAAATCTTCCTGCATCTTGTGGGAAATTCCTGTTTATTAATTAGTGTACTAGGCTCTTTCAAGTTAGGATACCCTAAAAGAACCATTGTGTACAGTGAATTAATATTCCCTAGGGTCTTGTGTGGAGTATTGTTTGGAGAAATGGGAAAAGGTTCTCAAAATAGTTTTCAGATGGTATAGACCAGATGAGCACTATGGTGAGAAATGTTTCTTGATGGTTGGCATTTGTGGCTTTCTTTTAGGTTGATATTAGTGAATTTCCACTGTGAGCTTTTTGTCTGTAAGTGTAACCACATTGTTATATTTAAACTTTAAATAAAGAAGTTTTATTTTTACATGTAGAAAAGGAGGTTTAAAAAAAAGGATGTCTGCTAAAGAGCCAACTTCTGGAATAAAAAGGGGGCTGCAGTGTTTAAGGTGTTAGAATGCTTCTGAGTCCTTCCCATTATTGTAGCTTAATACACTGAAAAAAAAAAACCCCAATGCATTCAGTCAAGGTTTGTGTATTGTAATTAAAAATAAAGAGAAGGTGGCAAATAATAGCAGCATGTTGCTAAAAGCAGAATGGTTATGGAGATGACTTTCGTGTGTAAGAAATGACATGGAGGCATCTGAAAGCTTAATGACACAGTTCGAGGCACTGAGCATCTCAGTTGCAGCCTCTGAGCATCTTAAGAGTTTTTCCTTGAGTCGTTAGATTTAAGGCCCACAGCGTTTGTGTCACCATTTACACCCAAATGGAAATTATGATTTGATTTCCTAGATTTCTCTGAGGCAAACAAAATGTCTCAGCGAGAAGATCAATCTTTCGCCCTTGATTATTTTCAAGCAAAGATATATTTACATTCTCCATATTCATGTGCAGAACTTTTGCCACATTCACACTTAGATTAAATCTTTTAGCTAAATATTAAATCATACACATAGTCATCAAGAACTGCATAAGGAATTTCGGCTTTGTGTGAAAAATGGAGAAAATAAATTTTTACAGTTACCTTAGCAAAACCTCTGACTTTTACTTTATACATTTGATAAGTACAATACCCTAAATATTAAATGTGTACAGTAATTTATTTTGGACCTAGGATGCATATCTAACACCATAATTGGTTCAGAATTTTCAAGCTAGAGCTCTTTCAATGTACTTCTCTTTATCAAAACCTTGAACCTATGATGGACCTAGTATATACAACATGGACCTAGTACATACAACATAGACCTAGCACATACAACATGGTCCTCCCTGGGATCAAACTCTGGCCATCTATTCTCACACATATAGAAGAGATAGATTTTGACTACCTTAGGTTCCCCATTTTTTCTTTATTTGAAGTTCTTAATAATAACTCAGGGATATACTAAAATGTAAAATCTTAACATATACAAAGACTAACACAGCCCATACTGTGTTTCAGGCACCTTACTACACAGAAAGCTCTTCACACACTCGGCTTAGCTTAGAGTGCAATGTTTGCCCAGGGCATGAAATCCAAGCCAGGCTATTTTCTGGTTGTCCTTCATCAAGACCTGGACAGATGAAACTCAGTCTCTTCATCTGGCCTGGAAAATGCTTTAGAGCTTTGGAGGGTCACTTCATAATGACTTAATGATTTCTTAGCTGGTAGTATGCTTTGGTTGAAGGGGATTCTGTTCACTATACTGAGCAAGATAGTAACCAGTAAAAAGTGGCCTACTTTATAATACAGGGTCCTGTCCATCACAAGTACAAGATCCCTGAAAGTGTTTCCAAGTGATGAGAGTTATGGGACCTTTGAGGTGGTAGCAAAATTCATGTTTATCTGTGTTAATACTTATGATAAATAACAGGTTTCCCATTGAGGTGTCTGTTCTTTCTTTTGTTTTCTATTCTTATCTGACACTAGTGTTATATTTCAGGTTGGTATTGTGAGAATAAGAGACAATTGAAAATGAACAAGATTTCCAGTGGTTTAAGATTGTCTAAAAGAAGAAGAGACCCTGATGTGTGAATTAACCCTTACTTTACTCTATCTAGGCCCACCTTACATCTGATACACATTATTGACAACTGGGTGTTAATTCTCAATGGTCTTCATCTCTGGTATTAAGTATAAAAATATATGGAAAAATACAAGATGAACCCTGGGTTTCTAAGTGCAACCTCAAACAGATATAGTTCAGGCCGGCATGGCCCATTTTACATGTGTTGTAGCTAGTTGCAGTTAATGATATAATTACTACATGAGTCCAAGCACTGAACATTTTCAGCTTTAGTTATACAAACTTATATAGACTTTTTATCTAAATTGAAAAGGAGGCTCATAGATGTAGGCTTAGACTTTTCAAAACCTAGTTTATTAAGGGTTCCAGATACTCCAACCACACCCCTTTTCTAGCCCACCATTCAAAGGTAGGGGGAAAAGATGGTCAATAGGACAAGGGGATGTGGACCTATTTAGAAGTAGTTCTTTCCCAATCTTCATTCATCAGGTTATCAGCAGTCCGGTTCATTAGTTTCAGAATAGCAAACACAAATTATCTTCAATAGCATGATCCAGCAGGAACAACCAGGATTCCACTGAATGTGCACCAGAATCCAGTGACCAGAACATTCCAGATGCCATTCGTCTCTCAATGAAGCAAAGATCAATAGATCAATAGACTTTAAAAAAATTACAGCTAGCTATATAAGCAATCTTTCGTTGTCCTTTGAATTTTATTTATAACCTCTTGAAACATCACAGGCCTTTCCATGGGCCTTGCCTCATGAATCTGCCTCAGCAAAACACTACCTGAGTTTGCATCACATGGCACAACCAGAAACTTCCACTTCATTTAGGATCCAGGGTGCTCACAAAACTTACTAAGTTCAAGAAGCTCATAAAGCATACAATTCACAAGCCCTTTCTTCAAAGATGCAATTGTTCCCACTGTTGGGGAAAAACTGTTTTTCTTTATAGGGCTGCATGAAGGTACCAACAAGCCTGCAACTAGCCAAATTCTTCTCATTGACTTGCAAAGCAATACATCAGTGTATTTATTTCTTTTTTCTGCCATCAGTGTCCTTTCTGGGATGAATAGATATGTGTTCATGTCACAACAGGAGAAGCAACACAATAGTTTCCAAGCAAGAGCAAATTATATTTGATATAAATCTGCTCGTTCTATTCAGTGATACACTGTGTGTCCCTCTTTGATAGTCTATGAAACTACATCAAGATCCAGTGGAGATTTAGCATCTCAAAATAGCCTAACGCTTATCTCCCTGTGTTTAAGATGAAACAAGAGAAATTAAGGAAAGAGAAGGGAAGGGCATGGTAGGGAAGGGAAATAAAGGAATGGGAAAGGAAGTGAAGGGGGGAAGGAAAATTATTTTCACAGAAAACTAGCTAGGATTTAGGGTTTGGACATTTATCTCTGGCCATGTTAGGTTAAGTAACCATTCCTCTTCAATACACACACAGGCACACAGGCACACTGGCACGCAGCTACTGGCACTGATAGATTACTCCTGACATTGCCCAAATCATAGTATGAAGGTCCAATACGCCCAAAGGAGTATGATACTCCAAGGATGCTCATTTCCAACTAGCAAACAGATAAGTAGCTATTATTCCCAATGAGGAGGTATGTGTGAAGGAAGGGAAAAAGTTAAAATTGGTCCTTTGCCTAAGGTAGCACTAAGGCTGCACCAAGCTATGCACCATCCCCTTAACTAACTAGATGATAATAATGTAGGGAAAATGAATCCTGGACTATAATGTAATATAATATACTGACAGTTACTTGGTTGTGTTGAGAAATGACAAGAATAGCAAGGAGTATGTGAAAATCATAATAATTTATAACTACTTATGGAGATTCAGGACTTCATGTTGTGTTATCACAATGAAAGTGTTCATGATTTAGCAGCAAAGTAAAAATCAAGTTTTATATGACACTTAAAAAGAATACAGCCGCTCTTATGATAAGTCACCGATGCAAGGGGAAGCCTATGCATGATCCTAAGATCACCATATGGTGCCTGCCAGCAATGGGTCTTCTCACTCATTATTAGGTCAGCAGCTTGAATAGGTCCATGTAAACTTTTCCAACAAAGTATAGATGAGACCAGCAGGCAGAGAGGAGATGTCAGTCAATGTGAACCTAATCTTATAAAGTCTGCCACCAGAATGTCATTCCTTTGAAGTCTCTTTTTTGTTCTGTCTTAAAATTCATGAGAATCTAACACTTTCACACAATACACCTTACTTTGATGTAAAAATAAGGCTTAAATTATCCACCATTAAGAAAATGCTGGGAAGACATGATGTGTTGTTGCCCTCAGACATGTGTGTGCTAAGGAGATAGACAAGGCACCTCCCAGACCTCAGGACTCAACACACTATAGACTCTGAGTTTGAAAGGCCTGCTGGTATGCACCATTCATTCACCCACCCAACAAATACTGATTGGGAGTGAATATTTGCATACATGCCATGCATATTTTACTCATTGCTTCAGGCAGTATTATTTCAAGGAGAAGGGTTCACCATCTTCATTTCTAATACAAACATAAATGCCATAGAGCTTATGCACGTATTGGTGATCAGAAAGCACTTCAAAGGGTGTTTCAAAATTAAGTTGTTTTTGTGAATGTACTAAAAGTGTTGTAGAAATAAAGGCAAATGCATTAGTCTCATTTGGTTTTCTTTCTCCCTCCTTCCCTCCCTCTCCTCTCTCTCTCTCTCTCTCTCTCTCTCTCTCTCTCTCTCTCTCTCTCTCTCTCTCTCTCTCTCTCTCTCTCCCTCTCCCTCTCCCTCTCCCTCTCCCTCTTCCTCTCCCGCCCCCCCTCTCTGTATGATTATGTGTATTGTTTTTGTTTTTGTCTTTTGACTTGAGAAGAAGGAGACTCCTTAAATTCTAACTCATAAAACCAAACAGCAGAGAATATACTATGGTATGTTTTCTTCATCAGACTTAAGATTCTAAAAATGCTACAACTTTATGGCATGTAATAGCACCTGAAAGAAGTACATAGCTTATCTATGACCTCACTCATCTTTTGGTCTATTAAACACTGTTACTCTAAAGGAATTTATTTTTTATAAATAAAGGATTCTATTCAATTACTATCCAAAAAAATTACACTGTAAGTGATATTTGTGCTTTCAACTTTTATAATGGCTATGTTTCAAAAGAAAAAATTGAAATGAGATTTAAAATATATCCCAAACATTGCCATTTCAGCATGAAAATACAAACAAGAAAGTTTACATTCTATGCATCCTAATTTCAATCACACACACACACACACACACACACACACACACACACACACACACATGCACACGCACAGGCACACACACACAATGTATCTCAGCTCAAACTACTTGTAGTTCGTATGTTCAATAGTTTTGTGGTAGCTACATTGGAGAATGCAGGCACAGTATTTTATTCGTTTACAATTGTGAGGCCTAAAAATATTCTCCATGATGTCATGACCATCAATGCTTTAAAAATTATGTATTTTATGTATGCTTCTAATAAAACACATATAAAATAGAATTTTATCTACACTTGTTGACCAATTTTTTTTACGTTTTTTTCTTTCTTTGTACATGCATGCACATGAAACAGCACTCATGCGAAGGTCATAGGATTCTGTCCAAAAATTGATTCTCTCCTTCTTTTACGTTGATCTTTAGGATAAAACACAGGCCATCAGGTTTTTCAAGTGTCTTTACTTGGTGAGTTGTCTGGCTAGCTTTCTTCTTGATTAGTTTTAGTTAAACAAAGTGTTTTGGATAAAAACAGTTGGTACAAATCCTAAGAAGGGTGGCTTTTTTCCTGATTATTCCTGTGTTTTATTCTTGTGTTTGTAGATGAAGAATTTTACTTTCTGTTCTCAATCACTATCCTGGTTTTGACCCTGTAGTGTAACATGTACATATAGACACACAAACACAAACACACACACACACACACACTATATATATATATATTACAACATGTAAGTAATGTGTTCTTAGAATTAGAAACTGAGATAGTCTCCCATGAATAAAAATTATTCAATTAAATTTTCTTTACCTTTCCTCCAGGTAGTGGCAGTTTGAAGTTATGAGATTATTTTCAATGTAACTGCTGCATTTCAATTTTTTAGATACTCCATCAGGTTCAAATATACTGGCATGGCTGTCTGAAGTCCCTGCAATCCATTAATACTTTGTTGTCAAAAATCTCACTTGACTCATAAACATTTAATTATTTCTCAAGGTAGTATTTATTCATGATTGCTTAAGAGACTTGGGTATGTATAAAGACATTTTTTTTGTTGTTTTTGCTTTTGCTTTTATTGTTGTTGTTACTGCTGTATTGTTTTGTTTTATAAATATGGTACTTATGAAGTCATTTGGTTCTTCTCTAAAAAGGTGGACACTTCATTAGCTGAACACTGTTGCCACAAAGAAAGTTATCAGGAATATTGTAGCTGTCCATTGTGAGCACTCTGCCAGAGAGAGCTGTTCATACAAAACTAGGAAAAGGAATGCCTCTGAATGAGCATGGAAACATGACATTAGCATGTGATACTATGACATTTAGTCTAGTGATGCCACACATAGGAATCCAGTATCAGCATGCATATAGGTAATGACACCACATCTGTAGCTTTAGCTCAGGCACAGCTCTATGTTCTTGATATCCATTATATCCCATAATCCTCACACTGACTTGAAGAACATATATGGTTCTTACAGTTGAGCACCATACATGGCTGTGGGAGACTGATTATCTTACAGACAAACAATGACAGTGTGGGATGGGAAGAAACAACCCCCCCCACACACACACACTCACTCAAACTCCAAACAATGAAACCTTCATGCCATTCTGTTCTCTGTATAACAAAACACTTGAAATAAACAACTTAAAAGAAAAACATAATAATGTTGGCTTACTCTTCCAGAGGTGTCAAGTCACTGCTATATGGCTTTTTTTTTTTTTTTTTTTTTTTGAGTCTAGGATGAGATAGCACATGAAGTAGAAATGTGTGGTAAAGTAGTACTACTTATCCTGAGATACAAGCCAGGGAACCAGTAACCCCTTCAATGTCAGACTTTCTTATGTTAGGTCCCAATTCTTCCCACTTGTTCTTTCAGCTGTGGACTATGCCATCAACAGATGAGACTATGGGACATGTTTTGCATCAAAATTTTAACAGCCATATTAGTCAAATCCCATTTTCTACAGAAGTCCACAAAAGCAAAAGAAATATGATCTGAAGCTTCACAGACCTAACTAATTCATGCAGTAGTCAGAGCCAGAAAACACATTCTTTAAACTTCAAGACAATTTCTCAAGAGTAACAGTATGAGTTTGTCGAATATCATGGTGCTTTCACTATATCAATGCTTCTTCAGCCATAAATGATCATACTTTCAATCGACTTATTCATAAAAATAAAGATAATTAACTTAAGTATGTGGAGATGGATTAGATCAAAGTGACAGTTATATGCATATATGAAACATATTCCTTCTTTGAAAAAATATTATGGGATTCACACTACCAGCAACATAGATGAACCCAGCACATATGTAGCAGAGGAAACCCTTGTCTGGCCTCAGTGGGAGAGGATGCACCTAATCCTGTAGAGACTTGATGCCCAAGGGAAGAGGAATCCCTGGGTCGGCACATATTCAGAGGTGAGGGGAAGAAAGGACAAGGTAAAGGACTCAGGGAGAGGGAACCAGGGGCAACATTTTGGATATAAATAAATAAAATAATTAATTTTAAAAAATAAAAAAAGAAAGGCACATGGAAACTATCCAGTGTAATCTGAGTTATACGTTGCAGCTAAAACGAAACAACAAATGGCAGTAGTTGGCTCTAATGACAGGGGACAAGATGAGAAATGTTAGTATATAAGAGTAAAGTATCTACAACACAGGACAAAACTTTCCAGAGGTCTATTACACTATAAGGTAACAATAGTTATGATCTCACTGTACAATGTATTAGAAATTGTGTAGTCTCACCACATACAAACAAAATAATATCTGTGAGGCAGTAGAAGTATTAATTTGATGGTGGTAACTGGTAATTGTTTCAGTACATATAGAGCAAAAGTAATCTATGGCATAAATATACTATGTTTATAGATTAAATCCTGTTAATACTAAAAAGAAACACTATTATTAGATTCTTGGACTCATGATTTATCCCATTCATCCAGTTACCTGTGCAAAGACCACTGCTTTGAAAGCTGAGCCCCACAGGATGTTCACAAGCCTGTATCCTGGCTGTTTTCCCAGTCTAATTCCTAAGAACCATCTGTTTCCCTTCATATCCTTCAGAAAACTATTTTTATTTGCCAGGGTTTCTGCATTCCACACAAGGTCCTTGATTATATTGTCCCAAATGTGAGCTGCTGCTATGGCCCTCTACCTTGTCTCAAATGGATGTCAATTCAAGAGTCTGCACTTTAAGACTACTTCTGCCTTGGATTTGCAATCACCTCAAGAGCCCCTCATTGTAGTAAACAAAAAGGGCTCCATATTCCAGAAGTTGTGATAGCATGCTGAGTGGTGAACATTGAATAAATGAAAGGTTTCTATCTACAGTATCTACACCCCACTTTGCACTTCTCATAACATGCCATCTCAATTCTTATCTGAACCTTGCATAAATTTCTCTTTATTCATCAATTAAAATTAGGGTGATCTCTTAACTGGTATAAATTTGTTCAATTCTCCAGCCAACACTAAATCAGGCCTTCTTGCAACACCCACCTTGTGTGCATTCTGAAATAGTCATGTACATAGGTACCAACCTTGCCCTGATAACAGTGGATTAAGTACACCTGAATGAGGCACCAGATCATAGGCTTAGCCATTATTTGTTTAATACACTCTCAATGAAAATCAAACAGGTAGCAAAATGAAAGGTAATAAAAAAAAATGGTCAGCTCCCTGTTCTTCCATGGGTTTCTACTAAAGCCTACTGATATTTCTCATCCCTCACATCTGACATGTTAGCAAGGAAGCTTGCTTGCTTGCAACCCATACTGAATCTGTAACTTTATTCCCTTTTTTATCCCCAGCAGTTTGAGCCAGATCTTCCTTATTGACTTCTGAAAGTTCTATATTCATGTTTCTTTATTGTATGTGTTCATTTTGATATTAAAAGCAATTATATCTCTTGTACTCTAAACCCTCAAAAAAACATCAATCACAATGGAAACAAAATTCAAATCCTGTTGCAATGGACAAAATCCTACACTGTGTAGCCCAAGTTGCTACCTTTAAGTCCATCCCATATGAAGTAACCTGTTCAGTGTATTCTGAGCACTGAACATATTCCAGTCCATATAACTGGTGGGCACACTCTTCCCTCTGGGGCATTTTACTCTTCCCTCTGCCTCCTCTTCATCATTTAATAGATTGTCAGCCTTTCTTCCATAAGGCACTCTGAAGAGTGTGACCTGGAATGGATGCCCTTTCTCCAATGACAGACAAACTAGACTCTGTCCTCATTCCTTTCCCTTCAAAGCACTTATTAATAATTACAGGATTTATAAATCTGCTTGTTCATTCCTTTATCAGTACAATCATATAAATAATTTCTGTAAAATTAATGAATGTAGCATTTTACAGTATTAACAGTGGATTGGCTCCTAAGAGTAACATAATAAATATTTATTAATTTAAAAATTGCAGTAACCATATTATGACAACAATATCTACAATATAGCTTGAGAGAACTTATACTGTTTTCTATTAAATTCATCTTATTGCCTGTGTCCTTTGCTATGGAGGTAGTGGGACTCTGGATCCATTTCATCTAAGTGTCCTCTACAGTTTAAGGAATTTGTCAACCAGAAAATATTTAGTAAAGGGAAATCATTTACTGATTATGTGCTTTGTGACACTTGAGTCTTAGCAATCTAGTGGGATGTGGGGAAGTCATCATTTCCATTTTATGAAAGAAGAAAAATAAGAGGAAATGCTTAACCCATAACCAGATACATATAAAATATGAATGAGTGAACAGGAAAAGCCAGATGAGGCCAGGCATGTATGATGCAGCAGATGGGGAAAAACAGTAAATATATGCTTGTAATGTCAAACTTGATTCTGTATTATCTTGTATAAAACAGTTGCACAAATTAGCAATGTAATAATCACATGCACTTCCTCATGTCCTATAACAGCTCTGAGTTTAAGCTTTATAGTTATGGCATTCAAACAATCCATTCCACTAAAGAACTGGCCGATCTCTCATCTAATCTGCAGTGTGGCTGGCCAAGTTCTTCCTCCAATTACTTTACATGAAGCTTTCAGTAATTTCCATCTGTGATAGGTCTCAAATTCCAAGTCATTTCAAAATTCCCTCTTTGAAAAGCATCTACTTATGATTTACCTATTCATACATACATTCATGCATTTCCTGATTATTGATGCATATGCATTGAGCCCCCATCATATAGGAGACACTGTTCTTTCTTAAGTCAAATATTATATTTCAAAATAGACTTATAAATATGTGTATGTGTGTGCTTGAATATTTCAGAATAGTAATATTTATTCAATAATAATAGCCATCATGGATTTGGCATTCTATAAATTATGAAGCTTTTGTAAAGGGATAGATTTATTCGCTGTGTAAATGCCATGTGGAATGCTTATGATGTGCTTACTACTTGGTACAGCAATAAGCCAAAATCCCTGAATGACCTTTATTTTCTGTCAGAGGAGAGGGAGGTACAAAGCATGCATATTAGCAGGTATTTTTCACAGTAGCTGCAGGAATGTCATGTATTCCACTCATAATTTATGCATGGGGTAACTAAAGACTCCTGGTTTAGTAGGAAGCCAAAGATGTCACTGTTTGTAAATGAAAAAAATTCAGAATATAAATTTAATTTATTAACACCAAAATTGATTCTTAGTCTTCTTTGTCTGCCCATCTTTGTTCCTCTGTTTCTAAATAAGTAATCCAAAACTCGCGGTGGGGGTGGAAAGAATAAGATTGGCTTCATGGAAATCAGGGTGGTGACATTCATGGTGTTCCAGAGCATACTTTTATAGTAATGGTTACTATCCATTCTGTGGTATGTAAGAGCCCAACAGAGAGCAATTCGAGAATGGAGACTATGCCCGGGTACCAGAAGATTTCCAAATACACAAAGAAGAACCCATGTTCCTACTGATAAAATGTTTGGAAAATTGAATGGATGCCTCAGTCCCTCCACAGTCAAAAAGCTCTCCTCCCTCAGAAGAAAGCACAGATTTTCCCTCTTCACAGGGGAAATCCAACAGCATATTGTAAGCAGACTTTGTGGAGTAGAAGATCTTCGGAGATCCATTATGGAAAGCATACATTGTCTCAGATGAAAAGTTAGAGAACCATGATGTCTTTCCTGCAGTCATTCTGAAACCATATGATAGTAGAATCATCAAGCAACTTTATTTATATATTATGACTAAAGATCCCAAATGATGCCCTCTTTCCAGTTCCAAACTCACAGAGTCCATTACTCCATCCTTCTCCCTTTAGCTTTGAGAGGATGGACCACTCCATCACTATGTATCTAGTCTCTGCAGGGTTAGGAGCATCCTCTCTCACTGAGACCAGTCAAGACAATCCTGTTGAGGAAAGGATTCCACAGTCAGGCTTTAGGGAGGACTCTCTACTCCAGTTTTTAGGGTATCCACATGAAGACTCAGCTGCATGTCTGCTACATATGTGCCAAGGACCTCATTTCACCCGGTATATGGTATTTGCTTTTTGGTTAGTGCTCGCATAGGTCTAGGTTAATTACCTCTGCTTGGCTTCCTATCATCTTTCTTCTCCAAACTCATAAGATTACCAATATCAATCCAGTGTTTAGCTGTGGGTATCTGCATCTGTTACAGGCAGAGGCTGGGTAGAGGTTCTGAGAGGCCAGTTATGCTAGATCCCTGTCTAAAAGTACAGAAGAGTATCATTAGTACTGTCAGGTATGGGTGCTTACCCATGGGATAGGTCTCAAGTAAGTTCAGTTATTGGAAAGACATTCCTTCAGTCTCTGCTCCATCATTGTCATTGAATTTCTTTTAGACATGACAAATCTTGGGTAGAAAGTCTTATGGGTGCATTCATGTCCTTATCCCTCTACTGAGGGTCCTACCTGGCCTTCAATCCCTCCAGTCTCTCCTCACACCAGATACTGACCCTGCTTCCTCTACTCATCCTCTCTCTCACTGAGTTGATTTCCTCCCTCTGCCTTTTATGAGCATTTTAACACCCCTTCTAAGTGAGACTCTGTACAGTGTATCATGAGTATCCTGCATTATAGCAAATATCCACTCATATGTGAGTGAGAACTAGCCGTGTACTTTTGGGTCTGGGTTATCTCACTCAGGACATCTTCAACTTCTATCCATTTGTCTGCAAGTTGTATTTTGTAAATGAATTTCATTTTTGGTATCTTTCTTCAGTTGAGGGACATTTGGGTTATTTTCACTTTCTGGCTATTACAAATAAAGCTGCTATGAATGTAATGGTGCACATGTCTCTGTGGTATGTTGGAGAATTTTTTGAGTATATGCCCAGAAATATTATAGCTGTGTCTTCAGGTAGAACTATTTCTGATTTTCTGAGAAAGTGCCAGCTTTATCTCCAGAGTGGTTGTACAGGTTTTGTAATCTCAAACAACCCACAATAGAAAGCATGACATTTGATTTTCATACAAGTCAAAAGCATAAACTTTGCAGAAATGCTACTGAACAGCTCTGACAAAAAAGAGGATGAGGACACAGGATATAATTTTATACTTACACCCATCCCTTACCAAGGACATTTGTAGGATATGGAGAAACCGTTGATGGACTTTAAAATCAGACATTCCTGTTTGTCGTGATAATTTCCTTGTTTTATGGAATTACTGTGATTATATTGAAGACTATTCTTCAGGGAAAAATATGTATTATATTGTCCAGAGGACATGGTGCATCCAGTCAATAATGCTCCCATATATGTGAGTATTATTTTACATATTCAGAATCTTTCAGCTGGCATGGGATAATGTAATAAAATTGTTGTTTATTCTCTCTGGAAACAACTCAAGCAATCGCTAAATATTCATAGCAATATTGAAGGCAATTGAGGCTATCTATTTAAGCCTCTTGGAAACATACAGAACCTCCATTGCTTTAAAATATACAAATTCCATTAAAAGAAAGAAATTAAGCCTAAGCTTTATTGTTGAGTTCTCTATCAGATTCTTTGTATTTAGTTGGGAGAGAGCTACTTGTTGCTTTGTGCTTCTAGAAGAGGGAACAAAACCTGTCTCCTAAATAATTCATGTGTTATATTGAGTAAGAGCACAGCAGGTGGTATGAGATCATCAATCCAGAATGTGTCATAATACTGTCTTGCTCAAAGAACACACAGTCAGGACTGCCATCAATCTCAGTGTGATGTTTAGCCTGCAATTTCTGCTATTCAAGACAATCTTAGCCTCTCTCAACTTTTGAAATTTACTTTGTCCCTAAATATATTCTATTTTAATTGCCCATTGAATCACTTATAAAGCCACAAAACATACTAGCTAACTTCTCAAAGTGAAGTAATTCATATAAAGAGTTGAAACATTTGAAAAGAATAGCAAGTGATCTTAAAGACTCTGCTGTAGCTCACTCTGTCTAAAATGTTTGTTCTCAGTTCTGTCTGCAGTAAACAATGTAGAAGTTATTTACACAGTAGCCTCAGCATTTCTTACTCTTTGTCTTTTCCCTCAACATGATATCATAAGCTATTATCCATATTACATGTGGTTGTTACATTGTAATTTTAATGCTTATTAAATATCACCTTACAGGAATGGTTGGCTCAGACTTTTCACCAAACAACCTTGACTACTCATTCAAAAAATCCTCATTTCCTTACTGGGAGTTTCCTCCTTTAAATATTAGTTAGATACAGTGATTCCCCTGATTGGCACCTATCAGAATACACCATCATTGAAACATTAACTTTCTTCCTTTTACATTGTGCTAACAACAATGTCCAGCCACAGTAATATGTATACAATAAAATTTTATTTTTAATTATATTCACTCTATTTTAACTAATACATACACACAGACTGCATATACATATAGAATTAATGGGATTTCATACATGTAGATTTCCCATTATTCAAAACCTTAAATCCTCAAGCTCCTCCACATATTAGTATTTTTCTATAGCAACATATAAGTAGTAATTACTAATTTAGACAGAGCACAGGAAGATAAATACTTCCCTCGTTTGTAATGTGGAAAATAACCACTAAATATATTTATGGTCTATAATGAGATGTTTTGACATATATTTTAATATGAAAAAAAGCAATAAAGACAAAATATAGTCATCATCCACATGAATGTTATTTTATTTAGGAATATTTACTGTCCACTCAAACGCTCTAAGAAAGAACAGTGCTCAGGATTATAAGCACCTTGAATTAAGACACATCATATAAATTAGTGTAGGTAGGGCATGCAAAGAATGGGTTTTCATTTAGAAAAAAACTAGTATAGTTATTTTTAGAACATTCTAGAAATGTTTAACAAAATGATTCTACATATACCATGGTAGTTATCTTTACTTGTCAGCTCACCTAGACTAAAGCTTCACAATTACATATCTGAAGACTATTTGCTATTATGCCTGTGATCAATTTTTCAGAAGAGAAGAAAATTTGAAACAATAAGCTAAGTGAATACATCTTTCCTTAGAGTAGGTGGGCATTGTCTAACCTGTAAGAACTGAAATAAGATGACAAATTCCATCTTTGTTCTTGAGCTTGGAAATCCAATTTCTCCTGTCTTCAGACATCAATATTGCTACCCTGTGGTCCATCAGATTTGACCTGGGATTCACAGTCTTGATACCTGACCTGACTCCCAGGCCTTCAGGACTTATACTGCTGCTTTTGCTCAGATGTTCACCCTTGGACTATGACTATACCATGGGCTTTTCTGTGCGTTTGTTATAAATACCTTGGTTGTACTAGTATTTACACAATAACGTGATACAGAATCTAACAAATATCTTCCTATCTATGTGTATTGTGGTTTAAATGTGGAAATCCCCATCCAATAGTTTCATATATTTAAACCACAGCTCAAAGACATGCCAACATTCTCATGTGTTATTTCAGCTTTTTTGTTTAAGGAAATGCCATTTCCTTAATTACCTTGGTAATATTTCAGAATATTTTACAATGACTTTTATTGTGACTTTTAGAATTTTTCAATAGTAAGAAAGGATGTTATTCAGCCCTGATACTGCAAACTGTTACACTATTTCTAAATTAAAAATAGACACTGTAATTTTTCTTTCCTAAACTAGAAAATCTTTTTTCTTTGTTTCTCACTTCTGTTGTTGTAGTTGTTGATTTTGAATATTTTATTGATTCTTTGTGAATTTTACACCATGTATCCTTATCCCACTTATCTTCTAGGTCCTCTGTTTCTGCCTCTCACCCCTTGCAACCCTCCCCAAAAGAAAAAAGCAAGTATAGTAAAAACTAAAAACCAAAGAACATTTGATAACCTATGTACTCTAAGAGTGTAAGCCAAAATAAACTGTCCTTTATTAATTTTCAGGGTGTTTTCAGAGCAATGAAAAAAGTAACTAATCATCTATTCATCTGTATGTGAGTGTGTATGTGTGTGTGTTTGTCTCCGTGTGTGTGGTATGCTTGCTTGTGTTCTATTGATTCTGTTTTTCTAGAGAACTCTACCATACTTGCTAATTTCCCTTGTATAGTTCTACATGCAAACTCCTGAAAGAAATGGCTGATGTACATGAAGTAGCATATGCAAAAAGACTTGCTAAGGTCTACTTCTAGAAATAAAATCCATATATGTATATTATAATGAACAAACTCCATTATTGGGAGTATGAATAATGGAAAGAGAAGTAAGCAATCACAGGAGGGAATAGTTGATCTACTTAAAACAATGGAATAATCCTTAAGTATAGGAAATTTGGCAGAACACTAAATGATTTGTCCATAATGTGGTAAAAGAGAAGAATTATTAAAAAACATTTATATGTCTTATATGTCACAAAGGTATAGCAAATATTAAGAATGTAAACAGTGGACCACCAAACAGTGAGCCTAAATTGACAAATTAAGGGTGTTTGCTTATGCAATATACAACATTATTGATATCATACATATTCATAATATAAGGAAAACCCGGCATAGAGCTGTTATGAGCTAATTCAAGGAAATAAGAAGTTAGGTATCTTTGACATGATTCCTTGAGATCTTACTGCCTAATTCAAATAGATTTTAACTTTTTCCCATCTAACAGTAGTGCCATAGCCATGGTTTTCATTTGTTTTTTCTTTCTCTATAGTAACAAATAAAGCACTGTCAATGGAAATGATGGATTCCCGAAGTTAGTGGAAAATGTTAAGTAGCCCCACCCTCCAAAAAGGTACAAGGCAGAGAGATTTTCTGTATCTTGCTATATCTAGGTACCCTTGATCCATGATCCTTTTTGAGAAACATTCTAGAAGAGGTATGCCAACTGCTTTAAAGGTGACAAAGCAAAGAGATTCATCTTATCAGGTCTCAGAGTCTTCCAAAGAAAGAGCAAGCAAGGTGCAATCATGGATAAGGTCATGATTTTAAGATACAATGAGGATGTCCATTTTCCAAACTGTGTAAGTCATGTCTGGCAGAGTGCTATATTAGTGAGTTTTCACTCAGGGTCAGTTGCATCAAGAGTCAGAGAGGTCACAGTAGTGTTGTCTCTTTCTACAGAACTCTTAATTGAAAGACCTCAAAGACCAAAAAAAAAAAAAAAAAAAAAAAAAAAAAAGCGCCCATATCGACCCATATAGACATGGAAGGTGAACAATGTTCTACTCAATGATAGCATAGTCAAAGAAGAAATAAAGAAAGAAATTAAGGATTTTCTAGAATCCAATGAAAATGAAAGCATAACATACCCAAACTTATGGAATGCAATGAAAGCAGTACCTAGAGGAAAACTCATAGCTCTGAGTGCCTCCAAAAAGAAACTGGAGAGAGCATACACTATCAACTTGAAAGCACAGTTGAAAGCTCTAGAACAAAAAGAAGCAGACACACCCAAAAGGTGTAGATGGCAAGAAATAATCAAACTCAGAGCAGAAATTAACCAAATAGAAACAAAAAGAACCATACAAAGAATCAACAAAACCAAGAGCTGGTCCTTTGAGAAAATTAACAAGATTGACAAACCCTTAGCCAGACTAACTAGAGGGCAAAGAGACAGTCTTCAAATTAACAAAATCAGAAATGAAAGTGGAGACATAACAACTGAAACTGAGGAAATTCAATAAATCATCAGAACCTACTACAAAAGCCTATACTCAACAAAGCTGGAAAATCTGGAGGAAATGGGTGAATTCCTAGACAGATACCAGATACTAAAGTTAAACCAGGACCAGATAAACCATCTAAATGATCCCATAACACCTAAAGAAATAAAAGCAGTCATCAAAAGCCTCCCAACCAAAAAAAAAAAAAAAAAAAAAAAAAAAAAAAAAAAAAAAGACCATATAGGTTCAGTAGAGAATTCTATCTATCAGATATATTTATTGATGACCTAATACCAATATTATCCAAACTATTTCACAAAATAGAGTCAGATGGATGACTACCCAACTCATTTTTGAATCCATAATAACCCTCATTTTAAAACCAAACAAAGACCCTACAAGGAAAAAGATCTTCAGACCAATCTCCCTTATGAATATTAATACAAAAACACTGTACAAAGTACTTGCAAACTGAATCAAAGAACACATCAAAATGATCATTCACCAAAATCAACTAAACTTCATCCCTGGGATGCAGGGATGGTGTAATATACAGAAATCCATCAATGTAATCCAACATATAAACAAACTAAAGAAAAAAAAAAAAAAAAGACCACACAGTAATCTCACTGGAGGCTGAGAAAGCATTTGACAAAGTTCAACATCCTCCTCATGTTAAAAGTTTTGGAAAGAGCAAGGATTCAAGACCCATACTGAAACATCATAAAAGTGATATACAGCAAACCAATAGCCAACATCAAAATAAACAGAAACTTAAAGCAATCCCACTAAAATCAGGGACTAGACATGGCTACTGACTCTCCCCCTATGTATTCAACATAGTACTGGAAGTCCTGGCTGGAACAATTAAACAGCAAAAGGAAATGAAAGGGATACAAATTAAAAATGAAGAAGTAAAAGTATCACTTTTTGTAGATGACAGGATAATATACTTAAGTGACCCTAAAAATTCCACCAGAGAACTTTTACAGCTGATAAACAACTTCAGCAAAGAGACTGGATATAAATAAAGAGACTGAAACTCAAACAAATCAGTAGCCTTCCTCCACTCAAAAAACAAACATGCTGAGAAAGATATTTTTAAAAAGATATGCTTCACAATACTCACAAACAATATGAAATACCTTGGTGTGACTCTGACTAAGCAAGTGAAGGACCTGTATGACAAGAATTTCAAATCTCTGAAGAAGGATATTGAAGATCTCAGAGATGGAAAGATCTCCCATACGCTTAGATTGGAAGGAACAACACTGTAAACATGGCTGTCTTACCAAAAGCAATCTACAGATTCAATGAAATCCCCATCAAAATCTGAACTCAAATCTTCATAGAGTTGGAAAGAGCAGTATGCAAATTCATCTGGAATAACAAAAGACCTAAAATGTTGAAATCTATTCTCAACAACAAGAAAACATGTAGGAATCACTATCCCTAACCTCAAGCTTTAGTACAAGGCAACTGTGCTGAAAACTGCATGGTACTGGTACAGAGATAGGAAGGTTAATCAATGGAACAGAACAGAAGATCCAGAAATGAACTCTAACACATAGGGTCACTTGATCTTTGACAAGGAACTGAAAACGTTCAATGGAAAAAGGACAGCCTCTATAACAAATGATGTTGGCTCAGCTAGCACTCCATATACAGAAGAATGAAAATAGAACCTTTCTTATCTCTTTGTACAAAGCTCAAGTGTAAGTAGATCAAAGATTTCCACATCAAACCAGGTACACTGAAACTATTAGAAGAGAAAGTAGGAAAAACCTTATAACACATAGGTACAGAAAAAAATTACCTGAGCAGAACACCAACGACTTGTGCTCTAAGAACAAGGATCTAAAAGTGAGACTTAATGAAATTGCAAAGATTCTGTAAGGCCAAGAACACTGTCAAGAAAGTAAAATGTCAGCCAACAGATTGGGAAAGGATCTTTACCAATCCCACATTTGATAGAGGACTAATATCTAATATATACAAAGAACTCAGAAATTAGATGCCAGAGACTCAAACAATCCTATTAAAAATGGGGTACAGAGCTAAACAAAAAAGTCTCAATTGAAGAATATTGAATGCCTGAGAAGCATCTAAGGAAGTGTTCAACATAACTAGTCATCAGGGAAATGCAAATCAAAACAACCCTGAGATTCCACCTCACACCAGTAAGAATGACTAAGATTAAAAACTCAGATGACAGCAGATGCTGGCAAGGATGCAGAGAAAAAGCAACACTCCTCCATTGTTGGTGGAGTTGTAAGCTTGTACAACCACTCTGGAAATCAGTCTGGCAATTCCTCAGAAAATTGGACATAGTCCTACGTGAAGACCCAGTTATTCCAATTCTGGACATATATCCCAGAGATGCTCCAACATACAATAAGGACACATGCTCCTCCATGTTCATAGCAACCCTATTTATAATAGCTAGAATCTGGAAATAATCCAGATGTCCTTCAGTGGATGAATGGATACAAAAATTGTGGTATATTTACACAATGGAATACTACTCAGCTATTAGAAACAATGACTTTATGAAATTCCTAGGAAATGGATGCATCTAGAGAACATCATTTTGAGTGAGGTAACCCAGTCACAAAAAACAGACATAATATGCAGTCACTGATAATTGGATACTAGCCCCAGAAATCTCTGAATACCACAGAAAAAACTCACAGGCCATACGAAGCTCAGAAAAAAATCAAAGGCCAAAAAGTGAATGCCTCAGTCCTTCTTAGAAAAAAAATATGTAAGTGTATATCACCCTCTCAGAGTGTGGTACACCTAGATCTTAAATAATAAATAATCCAAGAGCTAAGAATATAGCCTTGTGGCAATTTGTGGTATTCAAAAATCATTATGTTTAATCTATATACACCAAGAAAACTTTGACTGTTACCATGTTATGTTCTGTTCTACATGTACTTTATGCTTATGGTAATTAGTAAGATTTCAATGCATACTATCAAACCTTTAAATGAATCAATGGATTTAACCAATTATAGATTAAAAATATCTGATAAATTTCCATCTATATAAACTATGTGAAAACTAATATCCACAAAATATTAAGATCAGAGAAGAAAAAAAGAAAGGAAGGAAAACAAAAGAAAATTATTAAACAGATTTTAATATGTGTCCTAGATTGTTTTCACTTTCTTTAATAAATAGAATGGCCAAAATTAATTTGAAGAGGAATGAAGTTAGTGGGCCTATAGAGACCAATCACAGGCAATCCTGTGAGAAAATTATGGCCATAACTCAAAGCAGGGATGTGGAGTCAGCACCCTAATACAGCGTATGGAAGAATGGTGCTAACTGGCTTTCTACTTATAAATATGTTCAGCTACCTTTCTTATACCTTTTATGTTCCTAGTCGAGGCACCATTCATATTGGTCTTGCATTCCCACATCCAGCATTAAGCAAGAAAATGCCCAATAAACTTGCCTATTGATCAGTTAAATAAAAGATTTTTCCTGCTCAAATGAATTTTCTACTTCCTAGAAACATAGCTTCTGTTAAGCTGATGCCAATTTTGGCCACCACAATATCTAGAAAAAGTCTCAGATATATTCAGAGTACATACAAAGAAGGGATAACTTAAACATTGCAGCAAAAAAAATTACATTAGACAAAGAAAAAGATGATTCCACTATAGAACTTATATAGTCTACAATGATAATCAGATTTTTATGTGACATGTAATCCTAGCAAAGTGTAAAGGTTAGTAGACATTTCCACCATTAGTGTGCTAAGAAACAATTGTTATACTACTGTTGATTATAAAAGACTAGAAAACATCTCCTTTATTGATGTCAGAGAGAGAGAGACTCTGTTTTTTTCATTTTATTCTTATAAAATTATTCACTGAAATCTTACACAAAACAGTAGGGATTTATGACTGTCTACCCTCGCTTTATATAAGCCCTCTAGTAACATGAGATATCAGAATCTGAAATGATTCTTAATCTAATTTTCTGAAAATTCAGTAAAGCTAATGAACTCGCTTGAACTTTTGATCTCTCTCTGGGGACAAAGTTCATGGCTTTCATTGGGTTCTCACATAACTCTCCAAAGCCTTGGAGAGAACAGAAAACTCATCTCTCTCTCCAACAATAAAATATCTTATGCATTTCATTATTTTAAAATATACCAAAATTACTTGGCTTCTCCAAACAAAGCAGAGTGAAGAAGAAAGCATTCAATCACCAAATTTTATCAAATTCTGGAGAAATAAACTATGAATTTTATGACAGAAAAAATTAACATCAGAAATGAAGGAAATATAATATTACTGAGAATTAAACAGAAGTATCACAGGAACATTAAAATCTGCAACAACCAATTTGATAACTTAGATGAAAGAACTTAGATGTTTATTAAGAGACACAAATTGTTAACAATAGTAAAAAAAATAAAGGATATAGGGTTGAGAGAATGCACATAGGTTAAATTAGCAATTTTACAAATTTTTCATTAAAGGACATCTTAGACCCTCTCAATCACTTCAATTTTATTTAACATTTTAGAAAATTTAAAATTTTCACATGATAGAAAGATTTTTAGAAAATCTGATGCTTCTACCAAATGGGAGAAAAAAATGGTACTTATTGATTTGCTTTATGAAATTAATATCCCCCAAGTACAAAAATAGGTAACAGCATCACAGGAAAATTGAAGACAATTATCCCTGTAGACAGGGACATAGAGATATTTAGCAAAATTCTAGACAACTAAATCAAGTAACAGTTTCAAAAAGATAGCCCATGACTAAGTTGGATTTATCTCAGTAGTGTGAGTTTGATTTGAGATCTGAAAACAACCACAACCACAACTACCACCACCACCACCACAACAACAACTAAAAAAAGAACTATCATAAATAATATTAATAAAACACCTAGAAAATACAAAATCACTTCAACAAGAAGAAATAATACTGGATACTGGAAAGGTTCAATATATTTCATATTCATACACTTTATACAGCATATTTTAGGCTGATAAATGACCCTATTTCATGAAATAAATGGTTAACAGAACCTAAGAAACAATGATTATAGATTGTGCCCTGGACTTTACAAGATATGCACAAATAAAAAAAACCCTTCTATACACATTCATATGCTCACAATATGTTAGACAAAAAACATTTCCCAAATTGCTGAAAGACATGAATAAACACAATTAACACTGCTCTAGCTAATGAAGCACAGGCATCCATATCCCCACTTATACATTTTTCTTATTTCTTTGACAATCCATAAAATGTATTTAACATCCTTTCCAAACTCCTTCCAGATTCATTTAATTCCTCATTCCCCTATCTTCTTAACCCATTTGCAAGGCCTTTCACTAGAACATGGTTGACTTACTAGAGGGTCAAACCCTTAAGAAAAACCAATTCTTCCTCTCCCAGAAGCTCACAATTGTTATTAGCTCATCATCTAGGGGTAAAATATGGTGCCCTCTACTCTCCACACTGTAATTTTATTTAGGTTGTACTTGCACAGATCATCTACATGGTATAAAAACCTTCCTTTCAAGACTGGGACCAAGGACCAGACAAATAAGTGAGCTTCTGTCACATATATTCAACACTTTACTGGAGTCTACACCCAGAGTACTAATCAAATACATGGAACAAATCAAATGTATCAGGAAGGAAAGTATAAAAAATCTTTAATTGCATCATCTTGCATAGACAATTTCTTTAACAATTCACTAAACTATGATTAGAAAAAAATAAAGTAGTTGACCATAGTTACTAGGTACATAGTATACCTGTTAACCATCCACTATACAATAATAATGATTATTCAAAAATTAAAACAAAAAAATAATTCAATTATCTGCAGCATAAAAAAAAAATAATGTCTTTAAAAACTTAAGTCCAGGACTTTGGGAATAGCTCATATATTCTTGCAAGGATAAAGACCTGAGTTTGACTTCCAAAAATCATGTAAAAGAAGTTTAGTGGAGCGACACAAAAGTGATGTTAGTGCTTGAGAAGTGGAGATAGTTATCCTAGGCTGTATGGCATATTCAAGGCTGATAAAGGATCCTATGTAAAAATTGATTAACTGAACTTGAGAAACAATAATAGATTACAAGATGGCCTTTAAAACCCACAAACACATGAACACACACACATATGCACTGAAACACACATACATTTCAACACAAACATGAGGTCCCAAAAGAGAATAAAAGCTGATTTTTTCTACCCTTGCCATGGGTAGAAACTCATCAGTGCTGAGACTGGGACATTTTCTAGTTGGTCTTTCTAATCACTATACCTTTAATTAAACCATTAGCTATCTTTTTGGTCTTTCCACTAATTGACAATCTTCTCTAAAGTTCATAGGAAATCACAAGCACTATCAGTAGCTATAAAAACTAAGGGATCAAGATGGAAAGTTTGACATTCATATATTTTTAAAACCTCATAAAAAACTAAAGTAAGCAAGACAGTGTACTGCTTGTATTAAGGCAAACACTCAGCGAAATGGAATGGAATTCAGGGGCAAGAAATAAATCCTTATATTTATGCTCAATTTATTTTTAAAAGTGTGCCATTAAAATTCAATGGAGAAAATTTTAACAAATAGTGCTAGAATACACTAAAGAATGAAGTCAGTGTCCTACCTCACTTTGTACAAAAATAACTCAAGTATATCATAGACATTAAAGGAAAACAAATATTATAAAATTATTATAATAAAGCAGCTTTAAATTGAATCTTGTTGGCATTATATGCGGCTATGCTTTTTATAGGTATAAGACCAAAATATACCCATAGCACAAAGATGGGAGAAAAGAGAGATGGAGAGAGAAAACCGAAGTTAGGATAAGAATAAAAGTTTTGTGCAACAAGCATCATCAGAAATGGAAAAGAAACTTGCAGAAAAAAAGAAAATATTAACAAAATTGCATGAATAAAATTGGACTTTTACATAAACTTCATAAAACTTTTAACAATAAAAAGATAAACTAATTAGAAGATAAGAAGGCATTTAAAATAATTTACTCCAAAAATACATATAAAAAAGAGCTACTAGGTAAAATAATTCTTTAGTTCCTAATTAATTAAAAAATCAAATGAAAAGAATAAAAATTCCAATTCTCAGCAACTGGTAGGCTCTATCAAGAAAACAAACCCAGAAGTCTACATGTGAAGATAGAGATGTGCAAAACAGACCTTGCACCACCAAATGTTGCTGGCAAACCAAATAGAAGCAGTCATTTTGTCAAACAACTTGACAGCTCCCTAAATTACTATAAAGTCAACATACAAATAGATATTTCCACATTGGTGGTAAGATTATCCATATGTCTGGTTTGCTTATTTGTTTGTTTTTTTTTTTTTTTTTTTGTAGGAGTTGTGAGGGTAGCATTTAAGAGGTATGAGTCAAAGGGCTGAAAGGGTTTGCAACCTCATGGGAAGGACAACATTTTCAACTAACCAAACCCTCCAAAACTCCCATGGACTAAAACACCAACCACTGAGCAGACATGGAGAGATCCATGGTTCCATTTGCTTATGTAGCAGAGAATAGCATTTTCTGGTATCAATGAGAGAAGAAGCCTTTGGTCCAGTGAAGGCATGTTTTCCAAGTGTAGGGGAATGCCAAGTCACTGAAGTAGAGAGTGCAATAGGGAGAGGGAGCACCTTCATGGAAACAAGTGGAGAGAGAGTAGATGAAAGCCAATGGAAAGCCATTTGAAATGTAAATACAGAGACTATACAATAAAATAATTTTTAAAAAGAGGTATGAGCCTTGTTTTATGTGGGAAAACTTGTTCTAAGACCATGTTACTTTGATGCTGTCCTGTTACTACACTTAAATAAAATGGTGATAGAGTTTTATAAATTACATTTTATTAACACTTTAAAAAATGTTATAGTCAATGTAAAAGTAGATGTTAACATTAGTAACAGGCATTATATAACCAGAACACCCTGATATTGTTATGGCTATAGGTCCTTAAAGCACTGTAGTGAACATGCTTATACAATGGCAAACTTCTAACACTTTCCATGTGATTTCACCCCCCAGCTTGATTTCACTCCAGCATCACTCGCCCCACAAAGCCTTTAGTGTATATCCACAGAGAGTTAACTTTTCTTGTATTGTCTCACATACCAACAAAACATTATCCAATGACACCCCATCCTGTGGGAGGAAGTCAGTCACATTGGGGGCTTTGTCACTTGTATATGCTTTAAAAGTAGTCAGTTCCTTGGGAGAAGTTTCTACAGAAGAGCACATACAAGGTCCTCGAGCAGTGGTTGAAATTTTGTGTTTAACCAACTACAACCAGACAGACGATAAATTTTGCTTAATGTGATCAGTTGTTAACCTAAATATTCTACTGACCTACATTTTATTGACATTGGGCGTTCCTACACTCCAGACCACATTTCCAGAGAGTGGAACTTTTGAAGAAATCGAGAGCTGTGTTCTCACAAGGATACTAAGCCAACCTCAAATGTGAAATTCGGAGAGCTAGTTTTCTGTAAGCTCCATCATTCCTGTCTACCTACGGAAGCACTGTCCTGCATTCAGCAGCTGCCTCTCCTGGGCATGCTTTTCAGTGATTCTCTCAATCCAGGGACAGTTTTAAACGCATTAAAGACACCTGCTTTAATTTTACTGAAGTTGGCTTAGAACACAGTCTATCATCAGGGCTGCAGAGTTCCTGCCCATACTGGGTATAGGACAGTGAGTCATCGGGTATTCATGCCTGCCAGTGTTCACCCAGTTATCAAGACTGGAAGGTGTGGCTTCTGCATCACTCTTCAGAAAGCATGTGTTTAACCATATATCCAGTAAATAATTTACCCTCAATTTTTTTTCAAATTAGTAAAATCCCCCTAAAAGGTGTGTTCTTTTCTTCCTTTTTTAAAGAATTTGAGATCTAGGTAAACATCTAAAATATTTCCCCAGGAGTAAGCTGCCCCAGGCCATTCTTGACTGTTGATTGCTAAACTACCACCCTTCAGGTTGACTTACTTTTCCCCTGTAAGTTGAATTAATTGTTTGACTAGGTTGTCTACAGAAAGAGAAGCAAAGCCATCCCATTAGTTCCATGACTCCCATACTACCTGTGACTTCACTGTGTAACATTAATTGGGTTTTTTTTTCCTCCATATAGGTGCTGCACATGCCCAGTGACCTACATTTTTTCCATGAATCAATTTATTTATTCAGTTTACATCCCAATTGATGTCCTTCTCCTTCCAGGTCCCCCTCACACAGCCCCTTTCCTACCCCCTTCACCTATGAAAAGAAGAATGTTCCTTCTGCTGAACCAATTCATCCTGGCACCTCAGGTCCCTGCAAGACTAGGGACATCCTCTCCCACCGAGGCCAGGCAAGGCAGCCCAGTTAGGGAAGCAGCATCCACAAGCTAGTTTGAATCCATTTGGGAATTCAAAAATTTCAAACGTTAGGTCTCCTTTACATCTAAAGCACCTTCTCTTCCCAGTGTCAATTCAGGTCCACTCCTGCTCCTGGTCTCTACATTCCACCTGAAGCAACCATTTGGCTTAAACACCAAGTACATATCCATATTCTCAATATCCCTCCCACTGGTGCTCCACCACCAGCCTAAGCCAGCCTATCCCCTTACTGAAACCAAGGAGCCTCTATTGCTGTCTCCCTGATCTGAAGAATCGTGAGTCCCTCTCAATGCATCACCAACCAGAAGTAGAGGGAGCACCTAGCTGCTCACTACTAGCCTTCCTCATCCTATGAGACAGGCACCTGACAGCGTCAGAGTTACAGAAGACCCACCTTCCTGTAAGCCCTTGAATGGTCCCAATAGACAGTCTCCCTTCTTCACTCCACAAATCCGGGGTTCCCTGAACACCATGGAATGTTCTTGTCTCTGTATCTGTATATACAGTTGTTTAAGCTGCTGTTTACTAAGATTCCATTTTCTCCATGAGGTTTCCAATACGTTAAAATTACCTCTAGCTACCTCTGATCCTAACCTAATCATTCTTTGGTTTAACAAACATCTCTATTTTTTTATTTTATACCAATCCCAAAACTGAAATACTAAGTAAACTTGCTTATTTTTTGTGATTATACTGGTGTGTGTGTGTGTGTGTGTGTGTGTGTGTGTGTGTGTGTGTTCATTCATATGTCCATTTGTATGCATGAGTCCACTGCCTTTAAAGACCAGAGGAGACAGTAAGATCCTCTGGAGCTAATTTTTATAAGCCCTCTGATGTATGTGCTGGAGACGGAACTAAGGTCCTTTGCAAAGCCAGTAAGTTCTCTTAGCCACTACGAAACTTTTCTAGCCCAATATGATCACCAGATATAAAGAAAGGTTTATTTCAGATAACATTTCAGGGAGGTTTAGGCCATATTCAGGTGACCTCACTGTTTTGAGCCTGCTGCAAGGCAGTTCCTCATAACAGAGAGAACATCTGGTAGTCAGTAAAAGAGAGAGATCAAGAAAGACCAGCCTTTCTTATTTTAACGGTGTGACCACTTACTGGTTATTATCTCTGTTTTCCCATTATCTCACATCTTAACTCCCTAAGTTAGAGACCAAACCCTTGATGTGTGCTTTGGGTAGACATTTAAGGTCCAAACTGTAGAATTCTTTTCCTGGACTATGTGTCCAACAGTACTCACTATGTAAAATGTGTTCAGCCCCTCCCCAGTCCAGAATTCATAAATAGGCTCGTGTAGATTCAAATATAGATTCTCTAAGACTCAAGTCAGACTCAAATGTAACTGACTATAAAAGTCAAAAAGAGAATCTCCTATTTTCAAGATACAGTAATGAGATAGGGACAAGATCAACATTCGTATTCCAAAGAGAGGCCTGGTGGACAAAGGAATTGGACCGTAGTGAGACTGAAACCCAGGAGGGCAATTACATCCTGAATCATTGCTAACAGCATCCTTGCACTCCATGGGAAGATGAGGAAATCCTCCTCGCACAGCTTTCCTGGCTGTGAACCCATCAGGCCCCACTCTTGGTAATGATTTTATGCATCCATTAGATTTCTGACACTACAGTAAATATTAGAGGAAAACAACTTCTAAAGAGAGAAGATTTATATTTGGACTGTTATTTTGGAGGATGACAGGGCAGCACTAGCTGGTTCTGCTACTTGTAGACCTGAGGGAAAGCAATGGGTTACTTTACTAACGAGCATGTGGTAGAATAAGAGGAAAGAATCTTGATCCACTGTCCCTTTCAGGGGGGACCATCCCCAGCCCCTGAATGATACTGCAGTAGGTTCCACCTCATACAGGATCCCCCAACTCTCATCAGCATCAACCTGGGTACCAAAAGCAGCATTCTTTTTCAAACGTCAAAATAGACATGCTTCCTAGGAGTAGTAGAATGTTTTCATGAGTGCCCCTTCTACCGCACCACACGATGTGAGTACAAGTCCTGGAACCAAAAATTAGTCCCACTCTTCCATTCTGCTGGCCAAATCTAGCAACATAAACTAGACCATAGTGAATTTTGGGAAATACAGAGGTACCAAGGGAAAGGTTTGGAATTTACCCATATGCTCCAGGCCCAGATTGAGAAATAAAGTTATAATTAATCTCTCAGTGCCCAGCATGAACTGTGCCAGCCCTGGAGTAGTGTTCAATCCCTTTGCCATCTCTGTAACACAAACCACTACTATCTCTCTTTAGCCAGTAGAGTCTCTGCAATTAAGCCTCATTCTAGCTGCATTTCAGTGAAGGAGAAGTTGAAGCTAGTACCCAGATCTGAGAAATCAAATCTCCATCAGCTTTTGTGAAGGAAAACCCCATTTCCTTCCCTAAATAAAGACAAATTCCTTTCTTACTAGAAATTTGGCAGCTCCCCAACTGCTCACACAAAAGAACCTCTTTGTCTTGCTTCTGTGTTCCTCCTACCTTAGAATTGCCTCAAGCTTGAAAGTATTTCTCCCAACTTCCTGGTTTAGAATAATAGAGTTACCTGAGACCCACTGAACTTGAAACTTACCTGAGAAGCAGAAGACTGACACTGAAAAGTCAGGGGCCCCAAAACCTATAAAGTATCTTTATACAAAGACAAGAAAGGGAGTAAAAATTTATATTTTCCACTTATGTTTATAATATCCCAGCAAGTAAAAAGTCTAAGTGGAAGTGGCTGCTCCTCTAATTTTACACTTCAGTGATAGCAAAACGTCTGGTACCCAGTGGGAACACAATGCATGCAGAGTAAACCAGTGTTTGTCTTTGGTTCTCTTTTAAAAACTCTATAATGTGAGTAAACTCTCAGGTAGATACTATCATTCTAAGTTTTAAGATGAAAATGTCAGGATTCCCAGAAGCAGAATGATAGGCTCAACACTGCAGAGGGAGAAAGGAATAAAGCTTATAAGGAGACCAGTTCCCTTTCTGTGACATCTGACTTCCTGGTAAGTTAGAGTGAACTCCTGGCAGTGCCTTCAAGGGTCTTCGGGATGAGGCATCCGGCACAGGCGAAGGAGGCCCATCACAACTTCCACACATTGTAATAGATGGTAGGGGAAACTTCTAATGCCTTTATGCAGGAGACACAAAGAAGAGCTTTACAAGTCCTCTTCCTTGTCCTTTCAAACAATAGAGACAGGCATGCTGCCTCCCACAAACCACAGGAACAGTGATCTCATATCTACATACACTAATCTACACGAGGACATTAGTAATGGATATGCTGAGCTTAGGGGCCACTATGTCATGTGTGCCAGTCATTGTTACTTCACTCTTCATTTAGCTGTCATGTCCATCTTCTGTCAAAGCCTGTCATCTCTGTTTTCAATGGCTCAGTGACTGACTCATGGTCATATTTTCCATGGTGGCCAAATAGGAGCATCAATGTAGAAGCTGATATGTTTGGTGGTGGTGTTCTGGCAAGTACAGAAACATAAACAGACTCTCATGCCAAGACACTCCTGGCTTTACATTTTAGAAGGTGTTTTTTGTATAGATAAGTGCAAAAAATCCACCATCTCCAACCACCCATCTTACTTCATTCCAAACAGCAGCCCAGAATATAGATGCCCAGTAGCATGGAAGAGAAGAGAGAACTTTCAAAGTCAAGACTTGTCTGCCCTGGCACATTAGCTCAGAACTACATCTCAACCTCTCACCAATGTGCACAGTTTATACAGATATTTTCTCATAAATTTCCCCATTACGTCCTTTTTCTCAGGAAAGCAAGGTAGAAAGAAAGTGACATTTGGTGGGCATCAATTGAAATTTAGTGTCTCATTTAAGAAGCTTTTAAAAAAAGGTAGGATTGTTCTTATTTTCCACTAGAAGCTGCTAAGATGCTTGGATGAACTCCATAGAAACCTTGTAACCTGTTAGTGTCAGAAGAGAATAGAAGAATATGCCACACTGAACCCTGTGTCAGTCCCTTTACAGTTGCAAATGTTGGTTAGCTTCTTTGCATAAACAATGGTGACTAAAATTAAGTATGGAGTAAAGGATAGCCCATTTGAAGATTTTGATCAGGGGTTTTATATCTCATTCTCACGCAATTACCACAAGCAGTTTTTGTTGTTCTGTAAATAGGAAGGATGGCGATCATTTAGTATAAACATCATGAAGCAGGAAAGGGCAAAGCTAGAATTCCAATCACAGCTGGGACACCAGAACACAGGCCCTTATGCTTTGCCCAGTGCTCCCAGCAGAATGCACTGTGCAGTGTGAGCTGAAAGCACAGACTGCTGAACAACATCTTTGTCATTCCGACAACCTATTATTTCTATTTTGTTCAGACTGTATGCTGTGTCTCAGAGTCCTTACATTCTTATTGACATTAAAGGACACTGTGGTGGCTCTACTTTGCCAGGACAACAGTTTCACAAGCACTGCAAATAGATTACTAGGAAACAAATAAAGAAATATCTCCAAGAATAAAATCAGATGATGAGGCATCACATAGATGTGCCTAATGGGGAGGACATCGCTGGTAGACTGATTTCAGCAAATCTTTCCTAGAAAAGTTAATTGAAAGTCAGTACAGAGGGAGGCAAGGGCAAACATAATGGATCACAATAACACTTGAACAGAAAGCAGTGCCAGGCTAGAGAGAGCTGGGACAGGGGTTCTCTAGATGACAATGGAATGTTCTAGGGATGATCAGAGCAAAGTACGTGGGAGAAAAAAGAGAGAGTGGGATCATACAGAATTGTGCCTGATAAGTAGTGAGGTTTCTTTGGAAGGACAGGCAATAGCACAGTCTAATTCTTGCCTTGGTGTGGTTAAAACTCTATGAGGAAGCAAGAGTTTCTATTAGGTTAGGGAGACCTGAAACTGGGAATTTTCAACATGTCTTAAGTACAGCCAGAACCATCTTAGCAAACGTTCCACAGAGAAGACAGAAACAGGGAAAAAAAAATCTAAGGAAAGATCGCTGATGACTTTGATCAGTTGTGTGTAACCAATTGTTCTCTCCCTCCTAGTCAGACAAAGGAATAGAGCTTAATTTATATTTCTACAAAGAAGACTCACAGTCTCTGGGAGATAAGGGCCATCACTTTAACTCACAGTGATTCTGGTCTGAGTATGCCTCTGTGTTACAGGCTTGAAGATAATTACCAGAATAAAGTGAAACTCTTCTAATATTGACTGAATGAACTCTTTGTTGTTAAAAGGAAACATTATTTGGCTTTTTTTGCCTCTTTTCCTAAGTTCTAGGAGTTATAGATTGGAAATAACATGGGCAGAGAAAACTGTTTTTAAGGTTTATATAGGCTATAGACAAAGAGCTATAGAACATACATACATTTACACAGAGAGAGAGGGAGAAGGAGAAATGGAGCAAGGAGGTAAGATGGGGGAGGAGCATAAAGTCCGCTCTGACCAGACCTGGGGTTTAATAAGAAAAAAGGAACTTCCTAGGGGTGAGAATATGAAGTTTGAAATGAAATAAAACTAGATTAGCTTTTCACAAAATGAAAATGGTGGTCCTTTTTAGACAGAAGCTGACATACTCAGACAGGTGCACAGCATTGGTAGGTGCCCACCTTATATAGTCAAACTAAAAATGCATGACCTATGAACTAGTTGTCTTTAAGAAAGTTAATGGTATGAACATTTCAAAGAGCATATAATAAAAAGAAAATGAATGGTAATTGAAGGCCATTTTTAAAATGTGTTTTCCTTTGATAAGACATTTTGGCTGAATTTCAGAGAAAACTTGTTTAGGTTTTATTCCTTTAAAGGATGTATTAAGTGTAAAAGAGTATCCAAATGATACACTGGAATATTCCTTATTATGAACTTTGCTAAAAGAAACCTTTTCCAAGGTATCATGTTTCTCATGTTTTGTAATACAATCATAGCAGAAAGACAGGGTGAGTGAAAATTTTCCCAGAAATCATTTTAGGTTCTCTCTCTCTCTCTCTCTCTCTCTCTCTCTCTCTCTCTCTCTCTCTCTCTCTCTCTCTCTCTCTCTCTCTGTGTGTGTGTATTTAAATGGCATAGGTTGCTTCAGTATATCAAATTAAAATTTCTGGTGTTTTGTTTTGGAAACTCAGTTGTGTCATGTGATGCTTTTCTAGAAGCTGTCTTATGAGAGGATATTTTGCTGGAGCAGACATATGAGAGGATGTTGGGCTGAGGCACACTCTTGAGGGGAAATGCATTGTTTGAAATGAGTATATATAGAATATAAAAGACAGTGAAGGACACTTCTGCATTGGTTCACTTTGCAACATTTCACTGGTCTTCCTTGATAATACTTTTGCATTGATATGCCTTGCTTGCCGATTGGATTAGACTGCCATTACTGATTTACTTTTGATGATTTAAACTGGACTGCAATTGGAATTACCCCACAGAACTACTTCTAAACAGGTCTCCATACCCCTTGTCTTATTAACCATCTTTCCCTCCTAGTCTGGCAAACAAGAAGGGAAATTGAAGCAGTTAAGAACCCTTATTAAAGAAAATTTTGAAAAACCTGTGTTGCTCTCAGTCCCTCTGACATTATTTTTTAACACAGGGCCTCTCATTGAATCTGGGATTCATCAGTTTGACCAGAGGAGCTGGCAAGTGAGTCTCAGAGAGTCTCTTATCTCAGCTTCCCCAACTCCAGGGAATTGTAAGTGCAGGCCACTTTGTTTGCCTTTTTATATGGACGTTGGTGATCTAAATTTAAGCAAGCACTTTACTACCTACATTTTTTTCATCTAAATTTCCTAACCGACTTTTGGAGCCAGGAGTGGCACACATATGGAGTTCTTGCCACTGAACCAGGGACTGAACATTCCCACTCAAGAATTCCCTGAACCAATTTCATTTAGTCTATAGTTGGTACTGGAGTACCACCTCTGGCCATGGCTTTGCATTCCTAAGTCCCAGCATAGTTGTATCTATCTCTCAATGTGAATTTATCAAACAAGTATGTTTTGATTCTTTGAAAAGTTAAAATTGGAAACATACAGAATAAAAAGGGAATAATTTAACAACCATCTGTGTGCCTGCCATTTATAATTAATAAGTATTAACATTTCATGGTTCCTTCACCTATTTTGGTTCACAGAATAGCATCATTGTAAAGTTTAAGCCTGACGCTCAGTCCCATGCCAATCCCTCCTTCCCCAGAGAACTATTAAGATGAGTTTCATTTACAATTTAGCCATCAAGTGGCAAGTCTCTAATCCACAAATAATATAGTAATTTAAAAATATTTAATACAATTATTCCCAAATGGTATCTATGTTTCTGTGATCAGTGTGCTTTCCCTCAACATAAAACATTCTAAAGGTATGATTTAATGCATGTAGGTCATGTTCACACGTTATCTTTCACAAATGGACGTTTAAGATAAACTGTTATATTTTTTCTTCAACTTTTCAAGGTCTCAGTATCACAGAATCTAGACGTGCACAATTTACAAGAAATATTTTCTGTGTGGCCTGGAGAGTTTAATAGTTTCCTTGCAATTAAAATTAGATTTTGTTGTTCACAATATCATTCCCCCTTTAAATTAAATTTATATTTCTGTTCAGGTTTTTCTTCTATTAATCTTTACTCACAGTGCCATTTATTAATTTTCATAAGGTCATACAATGACTTACTGTATAACAGAAATATTATAGAACTGTATTTTCATGGACCATTTTTTTTCAATATATCATCCATGTTCACACATGCCTAAAATCAGTAGACAGGAAGCAATGTTCTCAAATCCATAAACAAGTCCTAGGACTTCCAGCATTCTGCATTAGCCATTATTCCTCACCTCACAGAACTCTTTATAAAATTAATCTATGAAACACCTTTATTATTAGCATCTTTTTGTCTACAGTAATGATAATTATACTATGGATCCTGTGCTGGCTAGTGTCATCTCAACTTGACATAAGCCAAAGTCATCAGAAAGGAGAGAGCCTCAGTTGAAGAAATGTCCCTCAAATATCAGGCTATAGACAAGACTGTGGGGAATTTTCTTGATTAGTGATTAACATGGGAGAGCCCAGACCATTGTAAGGGGCTGCTTTGCTAGGTTCTGTAAGATGTAAGGCTGAACAAGCCATGTGGAGTAAGGCAGTAAGCAGCATCCCTCCATGGGTTCTGCAATAGCTTCTACCTCGAGATCTTTGCCTGGTTTGAGTTTCTGTCCTAATTTGTTTCCAGTGATGAACAGTGAGTTGGAAGTATATGACAAACCAATGACTTCCTCCTAAGTTTCTTTGGTCATGCTACTTCATCTCAGCAATTTGTATTCCTAAGAAAGATTTTGTAGTACTTTCACCCTGACTGCTAAATGTCTTACAGTCTCACAACAGAAGTGTAGCATTTCTTGTGCAGTCAAAGGTCTACGTCTGTGCCATTTAACATGTTTTGTCACATAGTCTTTACTTAAGATAGCCTACTGTGTTTGTGAAATTTCAAAACTAGTATACTATGTGTTTTTATATGATTACTGCAAAAACTAAAGTTACATTATTTATTTATTTGATTGGATTGTCTTGAGAACCTAGAAAACATGTACACAATTGCTTCTAACGTTTTTATGTTTAAAAGATGATTTTTAATATCCATATTTTGCCTTTTAACATATTGAGATTCAAAACATTAAGTCACATGCTGAAAGTAATACCTGGAAACATAGATCAGGCTCCAACAACTACTTTGGTGGCTTAACAATACCAGGAACAGAGCAGCAGCCCATTGCTGCTGAAACAATTGCTGTAATCTTATGAATGGCTTCCTCTTTTCCTTCACTTAAATCTGGACTGAAATTCATCAATGAGAAGAATCAATTTCTGTGGTGAATAAAATTGACTCCATTTAGTAGTGAGTCAGGAACATGTGAGCATGCGGTCTGTGTAGCACAAACAAACACTAGCATAGGTGTGGCCCTGTGGAAATGAGAATTCCTGGGTTAACTACAAGAAATCTACAATTCAAAAAAAGTCAAAACTTCAAGTTATCTAGACATTTGACCTAAACCATATTCTATCTTCTTGTTTGTTTTGTTTGGGGTTTTCATTTTTTTCTTGTGTATTACATCACCTCTGCATTCTCCAAGATTTGAGTCTAGATTAGATTCAAGAACAGTTTATTTTATTGACCTTGGGCTTTCTAAGTGATTATCCTTCTGCTGAGGTGTTCCATTGAAAAGAATAAGAAAAAAAATCTGATATATATCATGAGCCTCTGACAAAACAATATATAGTGCCAGTGTTTACTGCTCTCCATGGTTCTCAACTATGCCCATTTTGCTTTTCTTAGACACACAGAAGAGACCCACAGAGGCTCTTCTACTTAGTCTTAGGAGGAAAGCTTGAGAACAATAAACAGTCTCTGCTATATTTTCTATTATATCACTGTGGCCAACATTGCAGAAAGAGTAGCTCAAAGAAGGAAAGATTGATACTTTCTCGTTGTCTCTTGGTCCTATGCATTTGAGCAGAACAACATGCTGGCCACAGAGTCTAAGGCAGGAGCTCCCTCTTCCTTTTAAACAGAAAGCAGAAAAAATGGAAAGAATGTAGTAAAGGAGACATCACCTTCAAAGACAGAGGCCTGAGGACCTATTTACTCTATGTAGCCCCTACATCCCACATCTCCAGAAGCTCCCAAAATAGTATCATCAAATAGATACCAAACATCCCACATATGCACCTGTGAGGATATTTAATGTTTAAACCATATCGGTAACCAAATAAAATCACCTGATATGAAATAAAAGCAGAATTTAAAAGTAATATGTCTCTTTGCCCCAAACCCACACATTTGAGAACAGAACCATAGCTTATGACTTATTTTACTTACTTATTTCCCAGCAAACACATCATTTCTTGGTAATTATTTTGGTTGCTTGCTGTTCCTCTGGTGTGCTTAGAAGTGTGTGAAGACTACCCAGGAGACTCTGACATTGCTGTAAGAAAGAGCCACTCTGCTCTTAAATGATATATACATATCATCTGCAAGAAACATATTCTCATAGACTCCCCAAGTGTTGGAGACATATGTTATTATAATGTCACTTTTCGAGGCATATATGTACATATATATATATATGTGTGTGTGTGTGTGTGTGTGTGTGTGTGTGTGTGTGTGTGTGTGTGTGTGTGTATACTCATTAAGTCACCTTATGCTAGTAGCTTTATGCTAGCATAAAGTGGAAGAATATGTATGAAGTAATTACTAAATATTCAAAAATTTATTGTTGTCTACATGATAAATATCAGATTCAGATCAGATTATCGTGCTGAATCTAAAGGTATTCTCTAAAGAGCATGTACAGTAATAGCAGACATAGAAGTGTATTTGTAAGTCATGTAGGCATGTCTTAGTATGGGTTCTGCTTTTATTCCTTTAATGTGGGAATTTTACAACTTTTACCTCTTCAACATATTGTGAGTAGTGATGTCATCTGATGCTCATAATAAGAAACTTCTGAGCAGTGAATTCTTGTCACCTCTTACCAGTACCAGGTATCAGAGCAACAACAACAGCACAATGGGCAGTGTTTCACTTATAGGTGGTTGTTGTAAATCACACATTATTGATAATGAAGCTACTCACAAGCAAGCCCCTATTGAGGTTGGCCCTAAGTGCCTGGCTGGCATTATTCTTCTGTTGTTATTAATCTAACTCAGGAGTGGTTTCTGAGAGCTCATGCAGAATTCATACTTATGGTGTTTTGAACATTCACATAATAGCATTTGAGAACTGGTTCATGAAGTGAGCTGTGTAGAAAGCATGTGTGAGGGGGTTAACATGCAATTCTTGTGTCTGAGGTTAATTAATTGATAGAGTTGGGTCTCATTTCCTAAATTTATTATAAGGTGTCTAACGCTGATGTGAACTGAGTCCACAAACCACACCCTGATTCAATAATATTCATTTATTAGGTAGCTAGGTCATGAAAGTAGATAGATTCTGTCGCTAGGCTGTAAAGACAACAGACAATCAAATCCCTGTCTCCAGATAAAGTCCTTATGAACAGATATCTTTTCCTTCAGCAGTAAAATGTACCTTCCCATCTTGGGAAAACAAATGTCATTGTTGTCTTTGGCAGTCTTCCAAAGATTCTGGGACATGATCATTCCACATTGACTTCTATGAAAGATGATAACTCTTTAACTGGTTGACTAACACTCTTAGTATTCTCAACAACTGAGGCCAAATGAATATATCATATGACTTGATACAACACCTAAAGTTTAAGCCACAGTGGCTTTCCAATGTAATTCTGTCTTAAAAGTGTTGAAGACTTAATAATCACTAAATACTTAATACCATAGTTAAATAGTTTAGACTCGGAATATTTTTCAGATATACCTGAAGTTACATATTAGTTAATATAGACTTAAAACCCATTTTCATAAGGATTCTTAAATGCTTTAACTTCCTTTCCTGCCCACCGCTAACCAGAGATAGTGGAAAGGAAATGTTCATAGGGCAAAAGAAAATGTGGACTTGTTTAGAAATTGTTCTTTTTAAATTTATTATTACTATTACAATTATTATTATCATTTACTTATTTACTATACATCCTGCTTGCTGCCACTTCTCAGTTACCACTTTCCACAATCATTCCCACATACCTTCTCTCCTTTTTGAGTGGGTGGGGCTATCCGGGGGTATCCCTGCCCCAATCTGACACTTCCTCTCCCATTGAGTATAGACAAGGCAGCCCAGTCAAAAGAATATTTCCTAAGTACAGACAACAGTTTTTGGGATACCCTCTGCCCCAGTTGTTTAGGACAAACATGGAGACCAATAGGCATATCTGATATATATATATATATATATATATATAACCTATGCATTTTCTCTTATGGAACAATAAGAAGAAGGATTTCAGGACCCAAAGCAAATAGAACCTCCACTGGAAAATAAACTGTGTCAAATAACCAGGACCCTCAGGACTTTGAATATCTGAACCACCAACTATAAAAATAACCATTTGGGATGAATCCAATCTGTGCTATCAGTATATTAGCAGTTCAGTACACATGGTTCAGCAGCGGTAGCTCAATCCCTTTGCAAATACCTTAAACAAATCAGTAATGGATGTTTGATTCAGAAATAACAGTGAGGCTCTGCCAATTGGTCAGAGTCTATTGAAGTGGCAATTAGCTGCTAAAATATCATGAGAAGGTTTTTTTGGTACATTTCTCTCTAGAAAGTAACAGCAATGATGATCAGCCATGAAAGCAAGGTGAACCAATGCCACAGCCTCAAAAGTGAAGAACAGGGTCAACAAAGTCCAGTGAAGACCAGAAAAGAATGGTAAGGCAAGCCAATACCAGAGTGCCATCCAGTGTCTGTTAGATTATACACATATCATTTCAAAATGTCATATTCCTCTTAAATAACCACTTTAGCAAATCATCAAATGCCCCTTTTCTAGAAAAATACCTCATGTCTGTTCTCAGCAAACCATAGTGCCCTGTTTATATCTGCTTCATCAAAACTATCATCTCATTTGTCTGCTTCAGCAAAACATCATGCCATAAGACAATTTGCAGAACAACATAATATGACACAACTGAGTCTTCAAAGACACCAAAAATTTCCAGTTTAAGTTAAGGGCAAAGCCAATGCAGAGTCTGCCTCCAAATTCAGTTACCAAACACTGCTGAACATAAAATGTGTGCTAGTAGTTAAAGATACTGGCTTGCTTCTAAAACATTATAATGAAGTGAGAGAAATGGTATATAACTCTTGTGGTACAATACTACAAAAGTGTTGTATTAAACTATCTGGATTCAATATCTCAGCTTATTCATTTACCATACATTCAATTTTAGTTTTGTAATGTGAAAAGTGGTGCTGAACATAATTTTTATATCTTAAAACCATTTTATGAATTAGCTTGTATTTATGAATCTCTTGATTACCAACATATTGTAACCAACTAGCTTGTTTTAATTGTCATCAATAAAACTGTTATGCACATTATAATTACTAGATATATCCTGAAAAAATAAACAAGGCTTTAAGTCAGAATTTATTAAAAAAAAGGTCCAGAATCCAAATTCTGAATACAAGCTAGTGCTGGAAACAAAGAAATAAGAAAGGTACAATATGCTGAATTAAACTTTCAGAAGTTATCAGCTATAAATGCTTCAAGCCTGTAAAAGTTACCTAGTTAGGGGAAAATAGTTCACAGATGTGACAAAATTAGACATTAAAGTGTGATGAATGAATTATCCTATATCAGGCAGGTGTGTCTGAATAAAATCACAACTGTATCCTAAAGGGAGGCAAAGGGAGATTTGATATTCAGATACTGGAAAGAGCTCTTGATGATACGAACATTGAAGACATGAATGACATTACCAAAAGACAGAATACAATGGCCATGTTAAGCAAAAGAACTATCTAAACCTCATGGAAGACTCCAGAAGGAACATTGGCCACTTACACTTGAGTAGGGTCCAAGGATACTAGATTTGGAAATGTGTCCAGCACAACTATAAAAAGATAAGGTTATGTTATATTTAGGTACTGTACTTTTGGTATTTGTTCTGTCAGTCAAAGAAATAAATATAGAAGACTTCCTGGAAGAGGGGTATTTTAAATGCACATCAAAAATATAAGCAAGAGTCAGCTGAGCAGGAAAGAGAGGAAAGGATAGATTCCTACATGGAAGATCCCTGGCATGACACTCAGCTTACAAACTTGTAATGCTGCATTGGATGCTATGCACCAAATTCTTCCTGAAGCTAAGTAGGAAAAAGAAATAAAAAAAATTCCCAAATTGAGTTTTCTTATCTCAGGCTTGAAGATTGTCCTAAACCCATCGTGGTGCTTAATCACGTACATTTGGCCCAGCTTAAAGGAAAGAACGCACATGTCCAGTTGTTCTTGAATAAATAAAACCGATCTCAGTAACATTACTTGAAAAATAAAGCCATAATCCCGTTTTATTCCAGAGCATGAAGAGATACATGAAAACATTCTGTAGTGATATGAGACTCACCCAAATTGTAATTGTTGAATAGTTTCTCGGAATGAAGGGACTTGTTGTGTCTCAGCAATAGCCATAGATATAATGTGGAATTCTGGAAATAGCTTTGTTTGGTCAGGCAGGAGAAATCCTATCTTGACAACCTTAGGTTACCAAGAAACATTTTTGTACCCAGTTGAACGAACAAGATGACCAGAGAAAGCAGAAGTGCAGCTTTAGGTTAGTGTAGAAAGAAAGAGCTGATATTTTGCTCAAAATATCTACCTTAAATTTAAAAATAACAAAAAAAAACATTTTGGGTTACCTTTTATTTTTAAAAAATATTCTCTCTCCCTCTCCCTCTGACTAAAGCAAAATGATACCAGAAAATTTACAGAACACTATGTTTATTATTTATAAGCTTACTTTGTCTTACTATGATTAGATTCTTCCAGAATTTCTCCCCGAATAAACTTCACTGGACTTGAAGACATAGCATCAAAATAAGACTCTAGATACAGTTTGCAATAGAAATCACCCAAATAGAAATCAATAGGCAATTGTATGTAACATGGTTACATTGTCAGTAATTAGCATGGTTCTTGAGAATGAAAGAATTGAGCAAGGCTGGTGGGAGTAGAGTAATAATTGACCAACTGACACATGCCAAGCCCTATAAGATGCTTGTTGTATACCACTCTGTTTTGATGGCATCCCTACACTGTGTATAAAGGCATACCCCAAGCTAGGAAAGATTAACCAGTATTACAGAGAAATGGATCAAGCTACCATAAAAATTTAGAACCAGGTAATATCGACCAGGTGATAGAATGGCTAAACCTGTACATGACATAAAAATTCATATTAATTTTGATTCAGAGAACTGGTAAAAATGTGAAGATAAATAAAACCCATCAAGTTCTTGTCCTTATGTAAGAGTCCAGTGTATAGCAAATCTTACCATGCAAAATAATAATGATTATTCACACTTCTAAACAAAGACACAACTCAAGTCACTCAAAGGAACTCATTATTCTAATATTTATTAAAAAGTAGGTTAACTTAGATGAAATTATATGAGAGCCAGTTATGTGGCTCAGTGGGTAAAGGTGCTTGTTGCAAATCCTGCAAACCTGAGATTGACTTCCAGAGCTCCCATGGTAAAAAGGAGAGTATTGACTCCCACAAGTTATTCTCTGACCTCCACAAGTGTGCCCTAGCACACATGTACTCATGACAGTGTGCATGTGCTTGTGCACACACTCAATTATAAAAAAAGCATACTAAAAAATAAATGTGCAGTGAGTTGATTGACAAATCCATATATCAACTACTTGAATTTAAAACCTCGAAGAAATTTTTCATGTTGGGTCCATTGTTGCCCTGGTGTATTTAATTACTGGTGTATTACTGCCTTTGTGCAGTATCAATTTCATGTCTACAGTCTTTACTGTGAACTTCTTATAACCACAATCTCCTGTATCTACAATAGCTTTTTAACACCTAATGATGTTAACCTTGGTTCCTTACTATAATCAATACTCAGAGAATAATTAGATTTCTTCATTCATCTCTATATTTTCATGATTGCTTTTTAAAAATATATCTACAAACTAGAAAGAATAATGTGTCTGTTAAGCCTTTATATCTGACCATTACTCTATGAAAGTTTGTATGCAGGAAAGTGTCACTTAGAAATTAATTCATGTGGAACATTCTGGTTCAAGCATTTACCCTCAGATAAATGTTTTTAAGTGTGGCAATTTAAATATGTTTGGCCTAGGGAGTGGCACTAGTAAGAGGTATGGACTTATTGGGGTCGGAATATTCTTGTTGGACAAAGTGTGTCACTGTGGAGGTAAGCTTTGAGGTTCCTATGCTCAGGTTTTGCAGTGTGGAAGACAATCTCATCCTGTTTGCCTGTGGTTGGGTGTCTTCTCCTAGTTGTCTTTGAATCAAGATGTAGAATTCCTACCTTCTTCATCATGGCAGCCTAGATGCTGATATGCTCCCCACCATGATGTTAATGGACCGAATTCTGTAAAATGGCTCTTAATTGGAGCTGGCTTACAGTTTCAGGATTATCTGAAATTATCAGTGTTGCAAAAATTAACCACCACTGAGCTGATGTGCATAATCTTTATTCATTCATTGTCTCCACAGACTTTTCATTAAGTGGTTTCCTTCTAACTCACTTCAAACTCAGTTTGTGTCCTGAAAACAAACACATTCTAATCTCACCATTCTATACATATGTAACTACTATGCTTCTTTGAAGATGTTTTTATCTTGACCCCAGCAGCTCCTACACTAAGCTCAAACATATAAGGATGACCACACAAATGCCTCACAAATTTTAATCCCCAATATAAGCTTGGTAATTCATAATGTACATTGACAGGGCATTCATATTTTCTTTCCTTTTGAGTTGTTTGATTTTGGGGATTTTTACTTGAGAAGAACACTTTCGTCCCTCCCCATTACTGTTTTAGTGTAATTTACACTCAGGAGTTCAAAGGTTTTAACCTAACCAACTGACTATTTTTGTATAAGAACATAGAACATTATTGTGTGCATACATATGTATGTAGATGCATATATGTTAGTATATAAATGGTTGTATTATTTTTCATTGTTTCATAATGAACATTTAATTATGTGCATTCAATACCCTTTATTTGGCAGTATTGTTAGGTGTACTATACTAAAGAATGTTACAATGTTATTTTTTTGTATACCAGATAATACTTCATTAAATACCCTTCTACATATGTATACTCAAACTTTCCTGATACATTTCTGAAGAATTGTGGGAGACCTTTTGGTAACTAAGTATCTATATTACATTATTATTATTATTATTTTAGAAATAAAAACAGTCCTGACCTAGTTAGGCATTTTTCTTTTGCTCTTCACTAACATTTTGGATAGGATCTCTGCATGAAATTGTAGCACATTGTTTACACTAGAGTGGCCTCATAAGCAGTCTTTTGCAGCATCAAATATTCAGCTATGACATCTTCTTGTAAATGTAAACAATCATCTGATTAGTCTTCAACTCATCTGCTTTAATACATGATAAAATAACATATATACAAATGACTGTCCTCACACTTTTTTAGTAAGTTATCAGTAAATTCTTGATACAATTGGTTATGTTATATACCTATATACTAGGGTTATATACAAGCTTCTCAAGAGAAAAAAATCCATGTAGAAAACGTTTTAGAACATCTGATTTAGAGAACACTGAGTACATGGGTATGTAGGTTTTAGCTTAGTGACAAAGTACTGGTCTGCTTTAAGCCACTACCAGTGTTTGATTCCTAGAATTTTTTTCTCAAGTTAAATATTTGTATTTAAATAAGGTAATGTTGGTTGGGAATATTTTCTGTCCATATTTGTTTGAATCCTTAAACGTAGAATCATAGATATTGAAGACTAGCAGGGCTTCCTCAGATTCCACTGGAAGTGACTGCCTGCCTAATATGGTAGACATAACTTGATTTCTTCTATATTGAAATATAACCTTCCTGAGTAACATGGCATGACGTGTCTATAGTAAAGTCTCTTCGAGAGGTAATAATACCCACTAACATTGTTCATTTCAAGCCTCTTGACATTGGAAAAAGGTATACCATTGCCCACACATGTCTTTCAAAAGAAGAACAATGTTAATATAGAAATTGAACAACTTACTTTGAAGAAAATATTAATCCTTTTACCTTGCTACTAGGGTTTTGATATACTATGTCTAGACAGCTTCCCTGAGATCAATGCAAAATGGAAGGCTCCCATACTTTACTTGATCTGGGATGCCTGACTCCCAATCTTCTACCTGAGGAATGGAAGATTCCTTGGCAAAATTACAGGTTCAACTTTCTCTATCCAGATAAGAACCTGCTCAATAAACACCTGGGTTCCTGGAATGACTCTCCGTGAAAAAAAAAAAAATCCCCGGAACCTTAACCTTGAGCCAATAAAACTTCACCCTAAAAATTTCTCCCCACTCTCTAAGATTCATGTATACAGCCCTTGATTCAACCAAAATAAGGTGTATGTTCAAAAACTGTTTCTCAAAGAAGTGTTCCCATGTTACCCCTAATCCTAACACTGCTATTCTCTGTCAGACTAAGATCCTGCTGATCCAACCTATTCCTGACTTTGCTCCATTCTTCCCTTCCCATGTACAGCAGTGCCTGGACATTCCCAGAGAAGAAGGTGAACTCAGAACCACAATAAACTTTTTCTGTAGATTTTTGGATTAGAAATTTTCTAATAAATACATTGAAGCTGGACGAAAAATTATTGTTCATCAAAATCTATTATTTACAATCACTAAGAAATTTGTTAGAGTGTTCATTTAGTATTTTAAAAAGGTCAAGTTCTCTGAGTTGGGCTAGGAGAGATTCTTGTGCCAAGAATGATCTATTTGTCATCCTAGATCTGGGCTCTCAGAAGCCCCACCCTTCCTGTCACCATCCTCTTACAGCCTCTGTCTCATCATAAGAAAAGTATGAACAATCATTAATAACTCAAGAGCTAAGAAGATAGCCTTGTAGCAATTTTTGGTATTTAAAATTATTATGTTTAATCTATACACACCAAGAAAAATTTTACTATTTCCATGTTATGTTTTGTTTTACGTGTACCTTATGCTTATTATAAGTAGTAAGATTTCAGTGCATACTATTAAACCTTTAAAAAATCAAGTACTGACAAAAATATATTCATATAGTTTTATGCCAAAATGCCTTTAAAAATCTGTACATGTATCTCTGTTTTTTTAATAAAATTGTAAGAAAACTATAAGTATGAACAAGGGAGAGGAAGAATTTCTCTTCAAAAGCTAATCCATGGCTTCACATCTGAGGTGTCAATAGGATGTGACACCAAATGGAGGCCACGTATTCAAATACAAAAGACTAGAAAGCAGAATTTCTTCATTTAAAACTCTACATTCTTTAAAACATTTCCATGCATGAGTAATAGCCAGGGACATTACCAAAAGTGTTACCAGAGATTTTTCATTAAATTTTAATTTATTACAGTAAAAATTAGAAATTTCTTAATTTGTGTTCAGCATTAAGAAACTTCTAAAAAAATGCAGAGTAGCTTTTAGTGAAGTATTGCCCAACCACTGAAACCTTAGCCTGTAGGAGTACATAAGGGTATCTATGTCTGTATGTGCAATGCAATTTTCTGTAAGATAACATAATGGTAGAGTTTCTGGCTTCCTGAAAACATGTGTCCATAATGTGGAAATATGTGTACCATGCTCATCACAAATGTTCACTTTGAATAGGTGTATTTCATTGTTTGGAGACTGTACTTCATTAAATATTCAACTTTTAATAATCTAGACAAACATACTGAAATAATCACAAAGAAGACTACAATTGGGCACATCTTCATGTGCGTATCTTTGGATTATCAAACAAAATAGCCTTGGAAGTACCAGTGTTCATTGTGGGCAGGAATGAGGCATGCTGTCCTGACATAAATAGAGATGTGATATTGATTGCAAGCACCTTCAAGAAGGGCGAAGCTCCCTGTCACTTGTAATACTGTGACAGGCACATACTCTCTACAACAAAAGACTCTCCAAAAACCATGCAGTTCTTCCAAAGTTCATGAATAGAGGATGATTGCCTTCTGGAAAGTCACAGAGGGAAGATGAGTGCATGCTGGAAAATTAAAATATCTGGGTTCAATCCCTGTCTGAATTTCCATGGATAACTACTTTGGGCAACTGCAGGCATAAGGAATGTGAGCTTTCTGATATGCAGAACAATTTCATACAGCTATTGCAAAAAATTAGGTGTTAATAAAACTTCTTAAAATAAGTTATTTTGCTTAGATTAAGGTCAGAATTTAACATGTTCTGGTCAGATCTACTGCTGTGACTGTATTTATATTGTTCATGTTACCACTGCTGGGCACATTATATCTCAGTTCTTGTCATTAATTACTAGTAAAATTCCAAAGTTACTCTTTTTTATTGTATGTATTTATTTTTCTCAGAATGTGTGTGTGCTTACATAAGTTCATGTGTGTCATGTGTGTGCCGGAGTCTGTGGACTTCAGAAAAAGCCACTGAAACTGGAGGAACAAGCAGTTATGAGATGTCTAGTCAGAGCTGGAATTGAACCTAGGTCCTCTATGAGAGCAGTAAGTTCTCTTACCCACCTAGCTATTTCTCCACACCTTTCCAACTGAATCCAGTGTCTGCTAAGCATCAATTGCCTCAGCTTTGGAAACAACCCAACCGTCCTTTATTTCCTCTCTTCTGCTTTCCTCCTTTGGATTGTAGCAAGAGCTTGTTTGTGGCCCCATACTGTCTGCAGTGTGGAGTTTTACTTCTCTCCTTTTCCTATCATTCCCTAGAGTACTGTCTATGTGTAAAACTTGACATTTAATCATTTGTAACCTTAGTATTTATGTAATTAAACATATATTATCAATGTGGTACTTACTACCTTCTTTTTTGAGAGACAGACATGGATTTGGAGACAACGGGAACTTTAATTAGTGCCTTACACTGCATGTTAATCACATTGCTTTACCTGCCATGACTTTAGCTTTTTGTCCATGAAGTCATATAATGCCATCTTTCATTTTACCATGAATTTATGTGTAGGCTATTCTTACAACTAAAACTAGAACCCACTATAGACTTGTGAGCTAAAAGGATCATGATGTTTTCATGGTACTGTGAATTGTGGATCAGAACCAAAACCACCCTACACTTTTTCAGATTCCAGAAGGAGAACTTCCCCCAGAGGAGCCTAAAAGGATAGACAGATACCAAGTCTGTAGTGAGCACACTAGTGCCAGATTATCCTTAGAACCCAGCTCCTGTTGAGCTTACTAGGGACTCAAGACTTACATTTTAGTCCAAAAAAGTGACATCACCTGCTTCCAAAATTAAATATATATTATCATTCTTTGTGATATTGGAAGATGAAGCAGAAATGCCATGTTGGGCTATTTTTATTTGGTATACATGTTAAGGAGGCTGGTGAAAAATCAGACTGCACATGTAGAAAGCCTAGATGGCTATTTCCATCTACCCCTTCACAAACCAAAACAATGATACAACTGGTAGCTCCGTCTTACCTTGTACAGTAGACAAAATAATGCCCAGAAATTTGACCATATAATTATTTCAGCTCTCAGCTCTTTCTGTCTTTTTCTGTTTGCCTCTGTATCTCTCTCTGCCTCTCTGTCTCTCTGTTTCTGTCTCTGTCTCTATCTCTGTCTCTCTGTGTCTCTGTCTCTGTGTCTCTGTCTCGTCTCTCTCTCTCTCTCTCTCTCTCTCTCTCTCTCTCTCTCTCTCTCTCTCTCTCTCTCTCCCTCTCTGTATGTGTGTGTGCGTGTGTGTGTGTGTGTGTGTGTGTGTGTGCATGTGAAGTGGGGAGGACAAATGTGCCATGACTGTGTGTGAATGTCACAAGACTACTTTGTATAGTTTACTCTTTTTTTCCGCTGTTACATAGAGATTGAATTCAAATCATCTGGCTTACGTAGCAGTAACTGTTGTGCGTTGAGCCATCTCGCTGTCCCTGGAAACAGGATTTTGAATGTTGTTTCTGTCAGGCTCTATACCAGATAAGGTGGGTACCACAAAAATTCATCCTGCAGTGGTGAGTAAAGGTTCAGATAGCACATTAAAAACAAACAAACAAAATAACATAATTAGGGTAAGAAGTCTCACACACAGTATATCTCAGGAGTTTTTTAGAAAATGCATGTAGGGATTGAAGACAGGATGTTGCTATAAACATTGTGAAGCATGTGTCCTTGTTATATGTTGGAGCATCTTTTGGGAATATGCTAAGTTGTTGTATAGCTGTGTCTTCAAGTAGAACTATTGCCAATTTCCAGAGGAACTGCCAGAGTAATTTCCAAAATGATTTTTCCAGCTTGCAGTCCCATCATAAATGCTAGAGCAGTGAAGCTGGGATGGGTGAGTGGGTGAAAGAGCGCCTTCATAGTGATGATGGGAAGGAGAAAGAGGGGAATATGATAAGGAGTTTGTGGAGAAGTAAGAGAGAAGGGGGATGTCATTTGAAATGTAAACAAATAAATTTATTAATAAAAAACAAAACTATAAAATAAAAGAGAAGACAAGATCCTATACTAAGTGAGGAATGCCTAGTCTAAGAACTGACAAGATTTACAAGCCTTATAGAAAGCACAGAACACACTAATAATTAAAAATATTGAATGTGGTTATTTGAATAAGAAAGCCTCCCATAGGCTCATAGATATAGATGCCTGGTCCTTAGAAAATTATACTACTTGGCAGGAATTTGAAGACATGATCTTTGTGGAGGAAGTTTGTCACTGGAGGTGGACTTTGGAGTTTCAAATGTTCAAATCAGACCAGTCCCCTCCCTCCTTCCTGCTAACTTCCAACTAGATATTTGTCCAGTGTCCCATGTGCCTACAGTTTTCCATGTTTCCTGCCATTACAATGATAAACTAACCTTCTGAAATTGCAATGCATCCCCAATTAAATATTTTTCTCTATAAGAGTTGTCATGGACATAGTTTCTCTTCACAGCAATTGAGCACTGACTAAGACATTGAGTTGTCACTGGAGCAAGCTCTGATCCAAAGCCCTTGCATATAATCGGAGACAAACTCTCTGCTACCATGCTGATCCTCATCTTTTCTTCTTCCCAATTCACAGATAAGATGTGGAAGCCCAGATAGATTAGTAATCTTCTACAAATCACACAAGTTATAATTCCTCATACTGGTAGACTTGATTTAGATGAAGAATCCCTAGGAGACACTATGTGTTATACATAAAAAATTAGCAACTGCCATTTAAAAGGTCAAGAATGTCCCAGTCTTACATCTTTATAGGAGCCTCTCATTTTCAATCAGGCTATGACAAATACACCTATCAGACAAAACAATGCCAAAGAATCCATTATATATATACTCCATTAAATAGTAGCTGTTAGTTGTGTACTGGTTGCTAAGCTTGCTATACATCTCCAGAGACTGGGTAGCTTCAACCATAGAAATTTTACTTTTTTCAACCATCAAGGACTCTAAGTTTGAGTTTAAGTTGTCAGCAAAAAAGATTACCTGTCTCTGTCTTTGACTTGCAGATAGTACTGTCTTCATGTCTTTAAATCCTTTACCCTGTATCTATTTCTGGGAAATTTCATCTATTTAAGAACAATATTGATATAGAATCAAGACCCATATAAACAAAGTCATTTAAAAATAACATTTGCAGAGACTCCTTCACCAAATGCAGTCATACTCTGAGATACTAAAAGTTAGTACTTCAACATATGAACTTGGGGATGGAGACTGCTTAATCCATTATAGTTAACAATAGGCAGAACTTTTGTCCCCTATGGTTTTCAGTGATATATGTATGTCCTTAAAATTTTATGTAATTTCCCGTGGTAAAATGACCCAGAAGCTGTATAATTAAGGTAAGATTTAGGTAGAAAATGAAGCCTGGATTAGCTGGGTTGGCAGACTATAACTATGTCTTTATGAGAGGAGGAACTGGAGTCACAGCCAGGGAGATACTGGAAGATGCCAAAGTTCTAGCTTTTAGATGGCCAAGAAGCAAAGGAGGGAAATTATGCCTAGAAGCAGGAAAAGGCAAGAGGTAGCTCTTGCTCTAGAGGATTCAGCAGGTGCTGGTTAGACTCTGACCTCCAACTCTGCAGGAAGATAAGTGTGTGCTGCTTGGAGGAGAGGCAGCTATAGTTCTTTGTTTCAGAAGCCACGGGACGTACACTCACCTGCCAAAGCTCCCAGGCAACAGTGACAAAGAGGACTTTAAAATACCAGAGCTAAAGAAAAAGTGTGGCAAAGTCAGGGTCCCTTCTGAGCGGCAGTCACCTCCTCAAGAAAAAACAAGTTGTGTGTAGATAAACAGGCAGAAGAGGCATTCCAGAGGACTCCAGCAAAGAGATATGGAGCTATGGATGACTGAAGGGGACCAGAACAGGGCTGAGCATTCACAGTGTGTTAAAGCCACACAACAAGACAAGGGCATGCAGATTTCACACTGGCACCAGCAGAGGGAGGAAGTGAAATTCTTCTGCGGTGGGGCGGGAAAAACATACAAACAAAAATATCAGGAAGCTGCACTGGAAAACTTTCACCCAGAAAACAATGATGGTGAATGGCTGATGCTAAAGGCTTCACCCTTGATAACCTGACATTTACAAAGTCAAATCTTCACAATCACTCCATTGTCTTTCCCCTTGGGAGCACATTGATGTTAAGTGGGGACTTGAGGCCAAATGCTAGGCTTTAGTCAAATCCATGAGGTACAGAAACGCAAGATTAGATGTTCACAGCAGGCACAGTAAATGAACCTCTGACCTCCCTGCTGGGTTGGGATCACAAACCATCCCCGGATGCCTTTCATCTTTCTTATCACCTGTATACTACATCTCCTCCACTCTTTCTGCATCTGCTGCTCCTTTGTGAGTGCCACATAAGAATTCTCTGCTGAATGATGCCATGGGTAACCTTCAGAAAGCTAATTACACGCCATATCTCAACTTCCTTGATTGGCTTAAATAGCAGCTAATTGATCAGAGGTTTCTGGAGATTAAAGAAGACTACCCATTAGTCACCAGGAAAAAGCTCTGTGATCAGCCTGATGACTAGAGCACCTGACAGTCCTCCTGTCTGGTGCCAAAACCAGCCTGCTTCCTCAGCAGTCCTCTCTGAGTCCTGACTTATGCTGACAGCACTGAGTAAGAAGCACAATGAACTGAGAGGGGACGCTGGAGTGTCCTTTAAGGTACAAGGTCTTTGTTTCTAGAACTCATGGTTTTACCACTAAAACTTAAGGAAAACACCCATCCCTTCCTACCATCTACTGCCCTTAGTGTCTTTGCCATTCTTGGTCTTTTGCTCCCTGTTAATCCCTTTTCCCTGTCTCATGACCTCTTTCCCCATCTTCTTCCTTTCTTTGTCCTCTTCCTTTTTCTCTTCTTCTTCTCCTACTTCTCCTTCACCTTCATTGTCTACTTCATCATCTTCTTCATCATCATCTTCCTCTTCTTCTCCTCTTCCTGTTAACTCATTTTCTGTTAATTGTTATCGGATATATCATATTTTTCAGACTTTAGAATGAATTACCTGCCTTACGTAATGGAATATTCTACAAAAAAAATGACCCAAACCCTGGACAGAGTTCTTTAAAAAAAAAAAGAAAGACACAAATGTAGGTGAACAAGAAACATGACAACAAGACCTGAGGGAGAAGCTGACATCAAGACAAATCCAGTAGTTTTAGACTGATAATATATCTGTCCTACATCTCTCCATTAGCTCAGAAAGGGATTAAGCACTGACCAGAGGCAATGTGTCAAGGTCCTGCCCTAGCTTTTCCTATTACATATGTTTTATATATGTAATGTATGTATTATTGAGACAAGTGTTAACCTTTTAGGAAAGCTAGGATTAAAGCACCATTATCCTATTTTTCACTTGTGAGAATTGTGGATGGAAAAAGCTAAGTGACCCAAAGGCACATCCCTGATAAGAAACAGATTTTGAAACCATCTTCATGTAATACTGGAGTCTGGCTCTTCCTACATCACAGGGTAAACTTTGATGTTTCCAGAAACATCAGAGAAGAAGGTAACCTCCCAAAGAAGGAAGTGCCGAATAAAACAAATCCTTTCTCACATAAAAGGCAAAGTTTTTCTCAGAACATCAGAGTGACCAAGATAACAATCTTTCCATTTTGGATTAGTGGAAGCCTAAAGTCAAAAAATTGAGCTCATTCACAAGCAAATTTAGTAGCTTTACCAACACCCTGAAATCTGTCTTCCTCACTTCTCTGGCTTTATTCTACAAATGGTTAATTGAACAACCAAGCATCCATCAATATTTAGTTCAGTTATGTTAGCCTAGAAGATCCTGCCATACAAAGTGACAAATACTATTGCTAACTTATTTTTGTCAGATGGTCCTGTCATCCAGTTGCACCACTAAGAAAGCATCTGAGGTTTGAGGGTCACTTAAATCCTGCCAGTTCTTTGTGCTAGCCTTCTCCTAATTCAACCAAGGATCAGACTTACCTCCTTTACACCAGACCACTACACACAAACACACACACACACACACACACACACACACACACACACACACACACACACACACACACAAACACAAAGAGAGAGAGAGAGAGAGAGAGAGAGAGAGAGAGAGAGAGAGAGAGAAATGGAGTGGGGGAGGGAGAAAGGGAGTGGGGGAGGGACAATGTTGAATCTATGTACTTTGCTCTGCATCCAATTATAACCCAACACTGTCTCTTCAGTTAGGGTTAGGGTTAGTTAGTTACCATGACTACCATGCTCCAAAAAAGCTAATACCCCTTTTCGAGAAACTCTCTGCCAATCTTTCCATTTTAAGTCTTTCATCTTCTGTTACCAATGTGGACCCCTAGTTTATTTATAAGGAAAAATAACCCATTTCCTGCTCTCTTGATGCTAAAAGTAAGCATGTAATATACTGTTCAGTTCATCACAGACTCAAGTTATAGTCTGCTGCTGAATTCTAGAAAAGTTTAGTTTCTCAGCCCTATGAACTTTGTGTCTCCCCTCCCTCCTCCTTTACAGCTAGAATGCTTATCAGTGTCAGGGGATGAGGTAAATATTCTGTAACTGCAGAGGTAAGAGTTAGATACTAAAGATATTAGTTCAGAAAGTTAGCAGGGTCTGGATTATCCCTGACTCATAGAACAACTTCACAAGCCCAGAAACACTTAAGAAATTGAAGTTTAATTTTCCCTCTGATTGAAAACTAACAAAGGGGTATAGAAAGACTATGATTCCGTGGTTTGGCAACCTTAGCATTAACCTTTAAGAAAGCTGCATATTTTGACAAATTAACTTTCGGTCACACTCATCATTGCAGGTGATATGATTTCAAATTGGATGCATATTACGAAATTAGCTAGTTTCTTTATCTACCCAGAACAATGAACTACTTTCCCAAGATTTCTTTTCCTGTGTTTTTCCATTTTCATGAGTCATGAGAAAGAACCTCGGGGACTCTAGCACATAAAAGAAAAGCTATGGTACAGCTTCCATTCTTATAACTGACCTAGTGACTCTCTTAATTGACATAAGCATCAGCTGGGTCTGCAGTTTCTCTATTTCCTGTGAGTCGTTCCTTTGATTTATGTGACTCATGCTCAGAGGAAAGTGCAGCAGTATTCTTCCAGTTCTGCAAAGTTTGTGCGTTCTTCCAGGTTCTGGAAAACATCCTGGCTACCACTCTCGAAGTTTTCAGTATGGAAATGGGGTTCAGTGTATGCTCCAGGGGGTTTCATTTCATGTGTTTGGATTCTAACTTGCTTATGACCTTCCCTCTGCTGCCTCTCTGGAGACAGGTAGAGAGTCTTACACCCTGTTCTAAAGGAGATCCACACTGAAGGCCAGTTTCCTGTAGTACAACTGATACATCTCTTTATCCATCTACCCTATAACTTCTGGATAATTGATACCAGGCTGATACTGTCATTATTTGGGGGTGATTAAAATGAATATTAAAATGAAGTTAATTTGCTAAAATGTCTGCTGTTTAATAGACAATTTTAAAAAATATATTGTACCCAGAAACTTTCATGATTGCTCTTAGAAGTCGTGGTTTCTCTCTGTCTCTCTGTCTCTGTCTCTGTCTCTGTCTCTCTGTCTCTCCCACCCCTTTCTCTTTTATTTCAGTGACAAGGAATAGGAAAGCACAGAAAGGTTTGATAACTTACTAAGCTAATAAGCTGTCAAGCAGTAAGGCTGAACTCTAATATGGAAGATTGTATTCCAGAGATTACTTGCTATTATCTGGAATTAAACTTACATAAAGTTAACTATTATGGCTTGTCATTCCACTGGAGACTTGACTTGTAAGATGGTCAGAGAGCAAAACAAAATACAGTTTCCACAAGTGATTCCACATATAGAAAAATAAGAAGGCAAACCAACTAAAATGTTATCAAAAATACCTAGGGCTTTTTTTTTTAATTGTCTGGGTGACTTTTTACAATAGTCTCATGTATAACTCTGGGGCCTGAACTTTATGTGCAGCTAATGACGACCTTGAATTTCTGACCATAGTCCTGCTACCTCTTACATGATACCAATATGAATATAATTTACTCTCCCTAGTTTAAACTGAGTTCTTTAAAAAGGCAGGCATACAACTCATACTCTGTGGAGATTTTGCACACACATCCTACTTTGGTTGATGAACTTTCAAATAACTCAACATGATTCTGCTCTTTTGTTTACCTACCTCTCATAGGTATCAGTAATGGTTCAATGTAAAGGCAAAACTGGACACTAGTCTTTAGAAAAGTTGGACAGAGAGAGAGAGAGCTGCAGAGTTCCTGAAATCTAGCTTCAGTGTCTTGTGGAGAATCAAGCACTGCATTTGCTTGGGGAAGAAAAGTTAGTGCAGTTTGATTATTACTTATGTTTCATACCCCCCACAAAGAAGCTTGGATGGATTTTAATCATCCCTTTGATCAGCTTTCTGACGTTTTGGAAAGCATGCATTCAGTGATTCAGGGCAGTTAGAGAGAGAGAGACAGAGAGACAGAGGGAGAGAGACAGAGAGAGGGTGAGAGAGAGAGAGAGAGAGAGAGAGAGAGAGAGAGAGAGAGAGAGAGAGAGAGAGAGAGAGAGAATGAGAGAGAGAGAGAGAGAGAACTGTGAGCCATAAGTCAGGAGCATGGGGTTTTTTCTCCTTCTTTCATGTCTGATTCCCAGGGTCACCTTGGTCAAATCCCTTAAACTACCAGGGCTTTCCATCCTGCCCTTGGTTAAGCACAGACCTTCAGCCTCTGTCACAGCAGGTGAAGGAACAGGAGATAAGGCAGAAACAAAGACAGGTTCAGCTAGGGAAAAAAGACCTCAGGAAAATATTACTATGCTCATTCTAAATGAAATTTGCTGTGAAGACTAAAAAAGTTAGAGAAGGTTTCACTTAATCCCATGCTCAAAGAAACCTAATGGGAGAGTTCTGACCCACCTATGAAATGTTCTTACTCCTGGATTTAGGTTTTAGTTAAAATGTGATTGCTAAGCATTTTTATTCAGCCTGCACAAGAACTCCATTATAAATGCCAGAAGAATGGAAATCTCTACTATTTTTTGTTAGGAAGTGAAGAGATGTGGAAATATGATAAGACATTTAGACATGAGCTCCATAAAGCAGACTTGGGTTTTTTAAAAAATATTTTATTAGATATTCTCTATATTTAAATTTGAAATGTTATCCCCTCCCCCCTCCCCCTCCACTTGTCTTCACAAAGGTGCACTTGCTCCTAATTACCCTCTCCACCCCATTGCCTTGTATTTATCTACATTGTGAAAACATGTCCTCCCTGGACCAAAGGCCTCTTCTTACATTGATGTCAGACACCACTGCTATCTTCAGCTACATATGCAACTGGAGCCATAGGTCTCTCATTGTGTGCTCAATGGTTGGTGGTTTTGTCCATGGGAGTTTTGGAGGCTTTGGTTAGTTGATAATGTTTTTCTTCTCATGAGGTTCCAACCCCTTTCAGCTCCTTTAGTCCTTTCTCTAACACCTTCATTGAGGTCCCCATGTTCAGTCCAATGGTTAGCTGCAAACATACTCATCTGTATCTTTATGACTTTGGGTTTTTTTTTGTTTGTTTGTTTTGTTTTGTTTTGTTTTGTTTTTTGAGATGCCAGTGTTTCTTCTCCTCAAGTCTCTGTACACATTTGTATAATATACATCACATTTGGAATTCTTCACCAAGTTGGGAAGGGCTCAGAGTCTAGATACTCAGTATTACCTTTATCCAGAAGCTAGACAGACATGAGGAAGTATCTGCTAGAATGTACATGTTAAAATGTATGTATGTATCTATGTATGTTTAACATACATATCTAAAGTCAAACAAACTCATGCTTGGTGAACATATTATATGAACTTGGAGAATGTCTTCAACTTTATAAGCCTAATTTGACTTGTCTGGAAAGCTAATATTATAATATTGTACTCCTGTTCATTATGAGTATTAAAGAGAACTTAGTACACATTTCTCAATGTAACACAATCTATCATTCCTGTTATTACTGCTACTATGTCAATCCTGTCTTATAAAAGACTAATACTTTCACACAGATGTAAATACATACATCTCTGAGGCTTCTATATGGACTGTAATGTAGGTCATTTTGTTCTAGATCTCTCCAACATAAAGCTGGGACTTTTCTGCCAACAAATCATGCACAAAATAGTGTCTTTTGGATAGAAACATGAATGACTGTAAACAGAGTATCCAATTGCTATAGAAAATATCCATTTTGTTTATTTTGTTTCATGTCACCATCTTCTTGAATGTCTTATTATAGTTTGGAAAACCCATTTTATATCATAAGGTCACAGTGCCTCAGTGTAAGCTGCAAAACAACTTCCAACTCAGAGCAAGAAACTGAAGTTCACAAAACATTAATTAAGGTGAATTTAGACCAAAAGAATTAACTGAAAACATGGGGCATCCAAACAGATAAACATAGCACAGAGTGGATATAGTATGTGATCTATGATCTGCCAAGTCGACCCCCCCCCCCGAGGGGGGGGTAACATAGTATCTCACTGGGAACAATTGGGAAAGAATATAGGAAAAAAATGCACCTTTTAACTTTCTTTCTTCCTAAACTTCTCCCTTTTAGCCCTTACCTGACGGTGCCCCCTGCTCTCAACTGTGAGTTTCTGCTGGCCACAGCTTCAGGCTTCTTGCCTTTTCCCATAGGTTTTTGATTTGGTAATTTCCATCGTTCATCTTTCTTTCATTGCAATGTATCCTAGTTAGTGTTCACTGCTAACTTCACACAACCTCTGGTGTTACCTGATGAAAAGGTCTCTCAACTGAGGGATTTCCCAAATCAGATCAGACTGTGACAAACGTCATTAAGAGTTTAGTGGATGGCAATTGACATGAGACTCTACACCACTATGGATGACATCATTCCCTAAATAAGGAGCCCTAAGCTCTATAAGAAAGTGAGCTGAGCATGAGCTAGTGAGCAAGTTGGCAAAAGTACATCTCCATGATTCTGCTTCAACTTTCTCCCCTGACTTCGAATAATACTGACCTGAAGGTACAAGTCAAATACATCCCTTTCCTTTTCATGCGACTTTTGAACAGAGAGTTTATAACTGGTATGGAGATCAAACTGTTACATACCAATGCAGGAAATCTCTCAAATTTTCTTGTCAAGCCCAAAGACTTCTCTGAAATTCAGGCTCATGAATCATTGGTTTCTGATGTTTCAGCACATACATGTACAAGGGGACGTCACATGTGTTTCTGCATGCCAGTCTTATACATACAAAATCCCACACTACTCTTCAACCCATATCTCAGAAAGTAATCCCGGTATCAGCCCAGCTACATGGAACCCGAACTAGAAACAAGACTAGATTTTTTTTTCTTTTCTCTGATTTGAATCTATCCATAAACTATGGTTATGAAAAGTATAAGTTCTTCTCCCAAGACACATTTCTAATCTGAAAACCTTACCCCTAAATACTAAATATTGAAATGGCCCTGGGGCCATCTTGGATTGAAACCTTGTCACCACAGAGAAGCCCCAAGTTTTTTCTCCAAACAGAAGGTAAAGAGGGATGGCATTGTCATCCAGACATAAATAATACATAATCATACCATGCTTATACATCATCCTTTCAATGTTCTTCATGACATAACCGTCTTTATCACATGATCTTCATCCTACATATTTCCCTTTTCCACAATAACCTTCTTCCTGCCACGTCAATGGTTGTCTGCCAGAAAAAAAAAAATATTTCAAGTGCTTTATATCAGCTGGGCATTCCTTTTGAGAACTTCACCTCAGGTTTTCACCCAGACACCTTCTCATCATGCCAGCAGGATAACTGTAGATTGCATTTTAATAATTCCACTTCCCCAAGAAGGGCTGCCTAGTCCCTTGACTCCAACTGAACCTTCCCTTTTTAATTAGTAAAATAAAGGAAAGCCAGTGACTGGGTGGGGTGATGTAGGTGAAGATGGCTGAGAGGTCTGAGGAAGTCAAAGGACTGAGGGGGTAAGGTCGTAGCAACATGGAGATTCCCAAAAACCAGCTGGACCCAGGTAATATTGATCAGTGTTCAAAAGCTATGAACATTAAAGATTTTACAGGTCTAATATCTCATATAAAAAAGCAGTTTGTACCTTTGTCTATTTAATGCAATTTTGCTGTGTAGAGAATTGAGAGTCGAATATATAAATCTGTAAGAAAAGGTTTTGGGCTGTAGAGTTGTGTTTGTGTAGGATTTTGAGGTACAGAAAATCCCTGGAACAGAGGTGGGAAACTGACAGTAGTAAACTACTAAGGGAAGGAAGTTGCACGGATAAGTTGGGCCATGGTGGTGTTTCAGACTGGGCTCCAGAGGTGCTTGGGGCTCCCTATCAGGGTTAGGCCGGAGGAGTGAAACATCAGAGCTGGTAAATAGGTAAACTGATTTTTATTTTTTTTTTTATTGAACAACTTTTATTTTAAAAAACAAAGATAAATGTATAAATTTTAAGCATTTTTGCATAAAAGTATACGAATACATTTTTGTCAGTGCTTGGCTTTTTTTTTAAGTTTTGATAGTGTACATTAAGATCTTACTCATTACAATGAGCATAAAGTACATGTAAAACAGGATGTAACCTGGAATTAGTCAAAGTTTTCTTGGTGTGTAAGGATTAAGCATAATGGGTTTTTTTTTTTCTTTTCTTTTTTTTCTTTTCTTGGACTTCACACAGTCTGTGAGGTGTTTCTGGGGTGTTCAGAGCTTCCTGTGGTTAGTATCCAATTATCAGTGACTGGTGACTGCAGATTATGTCTGTTCTTTTGTGACTGGGTTACTTCACTCAGGATGATATTCTCTAGATGCAGCCATTTTCTTAAGAATTTCATAAAGTCATTGTTTCTGATAGCTGAGTAGCACTCCATTGTGTGAATGTACCAGAAATTTTGTATCCATTCATCTACTGAAGGACATCTGGGTTCTTTCCAGCTTCTGGCTATTATAAATAGATCTGCTATGAACATTGTGGTGCATGTGTCTTTGTTGTATATTGGAGTGTCTCTGGGGTAAATGCCCAGAAGTGGAATAACTGGATCTTCAGGTAGTACTATGTCCAATTATCCGAGGAAATGCCAGACTGATTTCCAGAGTGGTTGAACCAGTTTACAACCCCACAAACAGTGGAGAAGTGTTCCTCTTTCTTCACATCCTTGCCATCATCTGCTGTGATCTGAATTTTTGATCTTGTCCAATCTGACTGGTGCAAGATGGAATCTCAGGGTTGTTTAGATTTGCATTTCCCTGATGGCTAATGATGTCGAGCACTTCCTTAGATGCTTCTCAGCTATTTGATATTCCTCAATTGAGAACTTTTTGTTTAGCTTTGTACCCCAATTTTTAATAAGGTTGTTTGATTCTCTGGTGTATAGCTTCTTGAGTTCTTTGTATACCTTGGATATTAGGCCTCTATCAGAAGTAGGGTTGGTGAAGATCTTTTCCCACTCTGTTGGCTGCGGTTTTGTTTTCTTGATGGTGTCCTTAGACTTACAGAAACTTTGCAATCTCATTAAGTCCCATTTGTCAATCTTTGACCTTAGAGCACGAGCCATTGGTGTTCTGTTCAGGAAATTTTCTCCTGTGCCTATGTGTTCTAAGGTTTTCCCTGCTTTCTCATCTAATAGTTTCAGTGTACCTGTTTTAATGTGGAGATCTTTGATCCACTTGCACTTGAGCTTTGTACAAGGAGATAAGAAAGGGTTTATTTTTATTTTTTTAATATTTACAGCAACAGATAATTGTCACTGCATCTCTTCTACTCCCAGCAACTCTCAGTAAATTTATCACACACACACACAGACACACACACAAGTCAATTTCTTTTTTCTGGTAGGGTTAATTATGATCTAACATTTTTCTCATAACATTTTTGTTACATGTTAGTTTCTGCCTTATCCAAAATGTGAGCTACTTGATTATGTCTCTTCTATTTGCATTGTACTATAAAACTGTTACCCATCAAGTGACATTGTCATTTGCCCATGAACAGGGTATATGGTCTAAGACTTTTCATGACATGCAGACCACTCTAAAGTAGATGTCTGATACTGCAGACAGCTCTTATAACAAATGTTTTTCTATATATACATATACATATATGTGTGTTTACATATATATATATACATATATATATTTCTTCAAAGAAAAACACTGTATACTTGTTTGTCCTGTACTCCAGAGGGCTCTACCTCTACTTAACTTTTCTTAGCCTCTCAGACCATATTAGAGTTTGGTTCACAGTTTCTCATGCTATGAGCTTGATTTGTTCTTGGTTTACAGAGTTTGAACAGTAAATTTTTTTTAATGTAAGGCTCAGCCTATTGCTTTTGTCTCTCTTAGATCTGAAAGCAGCTGACCTGCATGGTTCACTTTCCTGAACAGAAACCCATACATGGTTGAAAATATGAATACAAAGCTTCTGTATAGAAGCCTAAAGTTTGCATTACTTTAAGAAATTGTATTTTAGGGAGAAAATGCTTTCAAAAAATAATGTTGTATCTAAAAAATAGATTCTATACCATGTTATATGTTCATCAAAACACAAATACTGTGTGCTGCATCATGTTGGCTATCTAAAAAGTTTATCTGTTTCAAGACACTAGGAAATTCAGAGAATTAGAGTAAAAATAGCCTTTTATAATAGAGGCAATCAAAAAATATAAAAAATCAAAATTTATAAATCGCTTTCTCAAAATCAGTAAACAGAAACTACTACCCAACAAAATCTGCTATGTACATATCTGGAGACTGAATAAAAGCTTCCTAAAGGCAAGTGTACTCTCTATCACATTTGCTTTGTTCTATAATTATGGAGCATGGTTTGGGAAATAATATGAATATTATTATTATTCCCCAAATAAATTTAGTAATTTTGTTGAATTATAGAGGTGAGCCCTTCATAAATGCTTCATGTAAGAAAACTCGCAATTGATTGTAACTTCAGTTCCAGAAAATTTTATACACCTGGTCCCCTCTGTTCCTTTCACATGCATGGCACATGTGTGCATGCACACACACACACACACATTAATAGAAACCAAATAAATAAGAATTATTTTTAAATGTTACATTGTTGTGAAAACTGTACCATTTTCTTTATAAGCACCTGGATGTTCATGTATAATATCAGTGGCTCATAATAAAGAAGTAATCATCATTCATGGTACACAAAGACCTCAGGAGAAAAATCTATAGACCTTGACTACCAAAAACATCTACAATGTGACCATGGCAAGTCAGAATCACACAAATTTTCAGATTTGTCATATGGACAAGACAAGAAAGGTCTATGAAGCAACAGCAGTTAAGTTGTTTTAGCATTTCTGGTGAGACAGACTTTCTATTGGCTTGTCTACCTTCTTCTGGACAGACATTAAATACATGTTTAATACTTTTAAAATCAATGTGGCCTTAAAGTCTGTGTTACTTCCCCATGAGTCCAAAGTCTGGAATTCAACTTAAAACTTTACATCCTGCTGGACTTCCAACTTGCATCTCTCCACGGAGAATGATCAAACAGCTATAGCTAGGTTAGCTAAAGACAATTATTCCCTTAGCTGGTCACCATGCACTCAGTGGTGTTCTAAGGAAGCAAACCAGTCATAAACAAGGTTAATACAGAGTGCAAGGGGGGGGGGCCAGGGGGCATGAAAGCAGGGTGAGAGGGTGGATAGCCATGAAAAAGGTTTCTTTGCTTGAATATAATGGGGAAGCTGTAGAAAGCGTATGCTATGCAGATATTCAGGAGCAAGGTTCTAGTAGGGTTCTCATGGTTATTTTTGGAGATCTACATAACTATTGCTGCATTTAAAAGGAAATGAACATAGCAAGGGAAGCCAAGGGCTGGGGCAGCAGGGTTGAGGGCTATTGCAAAGAAGGTGAGATTCACTGGATGTTTGTCACAGGTGAGAGAAACTGCTGGCATATTCCACTGCAGGGTGATTGATAATTATTTTTAAGTAAGAGCTATAGGCAGCAGAAAGAACACATATCATGATTACTGTAACTTAACCAAAACCTACCATGGAAGATGATTGATGTGAGACTAGAGCTATACAGTCAGTGTCTAGATCTGAGACAGACACAAAGACATTTTTTCTTGGGAGAAGACATGAGGTTCCAGCTTAGAGACCTGGCCAAGTCCCACTCCCTTAGCCGTTATGTGTAAGGTCTGTCCAGAGCAATACAATTGGTTTTCTTTGTTTGTTTGTTTTCTTCTGTTCTGTTCTGGTTTGGTGATTTCTCTCTAGCTCAGTGCCTTGAGTAAGAGGAAGGCAAGTATGATGAAACTGACTTGACCAGGGCTTTCAGAAACAATCTGCTAAGTCTCCCAGGAGCTGTGTTGAAGAGACCACAATTTACATTTTCCAAATAGGAAACATAGCTAAACAAAGCAAATATTTTGCCCACAACCACAATTCCCCAGACAGGGAACAAGACTCTACCTATACAGCCCCAAATAACTTGGAGCAACAGAATATTATCTCTCCGCTCTCCTTTTCAAGAGTGATTTAATGGCAGTAACAACCATTCACAACTGTGCAGGCATTTGCAGTTTACGCAGCTCCTTCACACTCATTATCTTGGGCCTCCTGTGAGCTGGTTCACACCCTACACACCTTTTATTTTCACAGGCATGGCAGGTACGGGATGTGATAAATACCCTGAACAAGGAAACATTTAGCCTCAGCTAACTATTATCGGCAGCATCTGTGATGAATGACTTAATATAACCCCCCGAAAAGCCCAATGAGATGACTAATTTGTGGTTAAAGGTGGATGGAAATTTACTTTGTAAAAAATTACATGAAAGTAACTCGATTAACGTTGAAAGAGAAAGAGAGGGTAAAAAGCCAACAAAAGTACGAAGGTAATGATTGACTTCTTCTAGCAGGGGAGGCAATAAAGATAAGAGTTACAATCTCAAGAGCAGTTAGAGAAGGAACAAGTTTCATGGTTGCAGACTGGTTGCAGAAAAATAGATTGGAACAAGAAACACCACAGGTAAGTTCTGGGGCCTCAACAAACACTGTGTTTCAGACAGCAAACAATCCCTCCTTTGTCCTATTAGAGTTGCCTTAATTTTCTGGTGAGGATACTGAGGCTTTAATGAGGCTTCTCACTTAGTGTCTATATGGGTAGAGTCTTGAAAGACAGACGTAAAATGTATAGGGTGCGAAAGAATGCAGGCTGTAGGGGTCTTTTAGCCAACAGGCTCTGTAATAGGTAATAATTTTTTTTCAAGTAGAGGTTATTATTTCTATAGGAATAATAATACCGACTTCTTTTTATCATTATGAGTTAGGCTTCCCATGGCCTCTAAAATAGCCATAATTTTCCTTGGCATACAGTATGTATCTACTATTCGTGCTGACTTTCAGAGAATCCAGGAAAAGCCAAGTGGAGTCTTCCCTAGGTTCCATACTTCCCACGAAGAAAATCAAAACATTGACAAGTCACCTCACAGGCACAGAACAAAGGCACGGCATTCTAGTGCTAAGTTTATAAATATAGAAAGTTCCAGGATCCAGTACTCAGTTGCTAACTTCCTGCCAATTCGCAACCACTTTTCTCAAGTGTCTTTACAGGAGGCCTTTTCCCGGGGGACAGTCTGGACTAAGAGACCTGAAAGTGCCATGCAAAGTCGAAACACATAGGTGTGGGAGGTAGAAACGTCACCTCCAGAGAGGGAATCTATGAAACCGGAACTGCCCTTTTCCGGTACTTTCTGCCAGCTCCACTGACACCGGATGTGCAAGAATCTGACCCTCTCCAAGCTCAGACTGGAGCCATTGCAAAAGGCTTCCTCCTGCTTGCCTCTGCCTGCTCTACTTGTTCTTTGAAATAAGCAAAAAGCAAAAAAAAAAAAAAAAAAAAAAAAAAAAGGGCAACACCTTTGCAGGGGTTTGGCTCAAGGATGTATAAGAAGAAAAAGTGAGCTAAGCATACATGCATGTATTTACAGTTTGCTCTTGAGAGAAAATGTCACAAGCTTCTACATGTCCCTGCCTTGCAGACCCACTGGTGTAAAGCTATAACAAGGAATCACAAGGTCTCTATTCATTAACATTACCGTTGTCAGGTTATTTTACCTCAGCAAAGGAAATTAAACTAAGAGTTCTTTTAGATTCGAAAGTGGCTTAGTTTTCCAAATAGGGTCCCACTATTAATTAACACTATTTATTACTCTCTCACTCAGAATTATTCAGCTCTTCCTGCAACCTACTTGCTGGACTTTACTCCGCGTGAATTGAGTTCACAGGCATATGCGAGTTCATTTGAGCCATGTAGATAATTTATAATATTATCTACAGCAGTGTTTGTTGCCAATAGTTCATAACTATTAAGTCTTACCCCTGTAACTTATTCAACATGTGTTCCCTTCTTCCAAGTCTCTTCATTTAGGCCTATCCAATCCGGGAACATAATTTCTTAAATGCATATTATTATCTAGGGCTGCCATAACAAAGAGCCACAAACTGGACATTTTTAACACATTACCTACTCATAGTTCAAAGGACCAACTATGATATCAGGGCACAAGCATTGTGACTTCTTTGAATCTTCTTTTCTTGGTTCATTAAAGATCACCTTACTATGTATCTGTAAGATCTTTGAATGTGTTCCTGTCTCTTAATCCCTTCTAACGGCACCGCTGATATTTGACTAGTGACCACCCGAGGAGCCGTGCTTTCGTTTAGTTAGAGGCATTACCTCCATGCAAAGCCATATTCTGAGATGGTGGAATGAGTACTCAATTTATGAGTTTGTGGAGGAATAATCATTGATTTAGAATAGATTTAGAACACATATTGCAGATGTATTTCACAGATGCTCTAAATGAAGCCTGTCTTTCTCATTATGACCATTTTTAGCATTTCACCTTATATCCATGACATTTGTCACAACAATAGCTTCTTATGTGTGTTTATTTCATTTACATTTATCTCTCTTCTCTACAAGTCTGAAGGCAATGCCTGTGGATCATTCTGTGAATCATTAAATATTTTCATTTTACACTATTTATTTTCTTTTGATTTCTAGCTAACTATAAGTTCTTTCTTTTCCTATCTTTCTTGTTATTTTCCTTGAGGATTCTCTATTCCACTATATTTTTGTTCTTGATGTATCTCTCACATATTATTTCCATAAGATTCTGTCTTATTCGATTTCTCAACTTACACAGTGGCCTTTTTAATGAAGGTTGTTCAACATTCACAAGGCTTTAGTGAATATCATGTTTCACCGACGATAGTGCCAATTCTATCTCTGCTATAGTTCCTCTCCCATCTCTGGGCCCTTTACTACATATAATTTCAAAGCTTATCAACACTTCCCAAAACATGCTTATCGGAGCTGACTTAACAGTTGAGAATGTGAGCTATACTTGCAAATTATTCAACTTAAGCACTTATCACCCATTTCCTGCTACAAGGATACCTGTAACTTCAGCCTGATGGGCTCTGAAAAATCAGCAACCATATAAAAACATGAACTTCACCTTAAATTCTATCCTACCATCCAAATTAATAAAAAGAAGTGTGGAGGGATATATATATATACCTGTATTTCATCTCTAACAGTGAAGGTAGGGTGAAGGTGATGGTGTAACTGAAGGACAGACAAAGTAATGAATCAGAGAAAGATTTAGCATAATGAGTCAGAGACAGGATATGCCAAACTCTCATAAAAACAACATAGAAAAGAACGGAGAGTTAAGAGAAGAGCAGAGGAAAAAGGGGAGTCTTAAGAAAGTAGTGCAGAGAGAGAGAAACAGAGAGACAAAGATAAAGAGAGAAAAAATGCATAGAGAGACAGAGGAGGCAGTTTTCCTGGGACAGTTTTATAAGGACAGGTTGCAGGCGAAGTAAAAAATGAACCAGAAAAAAGTAATGATCTGGAAGATTAGCACAGATTTCAAGAGTTAGTTTAAAGCCAAGCAGAGCAATTCAGTCAGAAACCAAGAGAAGCTAGTTTTTATTAGTCCACTTAAAGAAGTTTTTGGCCCAGAAGACGTTTATTAAAATAGCCAGCCATAGTTCAGAAAGAGACAGAGATGGTGAAATAATTCAACAGTAAGCCTCCAAGACGACAGTTTTGTTTGGAGAATAAAAGGTATTTTCACATGGTAGAAAAAATATATTTGAATGTATTTTTGATAATGATAATGAAATGTATCACAGAAGCTCACTGTGTCAGATTGAATGTATATATTGTACCATTGTACATCATCTATTCTGTAATTCATATTTTTTCTCTCTATTTCTTATCTCTCAGATCTTAAATTCATTTTATAGTCAAGTAAATGTTGAGTGAACCAAATATAATCAAGTTTTCTATTGGTGGTTCATTCTACCTTGATGCAAACCCAAGTTAGCTTTACATACAGGGTGCTGAGCGAATAGGAACTACTAGATATCTATGAATTAATTACTTACTGATACTCTCGGTTTGTTTGTTTGCTTGTTTCTGTCTGTGTTCTTGCTTGGGTAGGCTTGATACTCCACGTGGCTTTACATAATCCATGCTCACCTACTCTTTTGTGCATGTCTCTCAGAACTCATTTCATAAGAGACTGAACACTGAGTGTTGTTGAAAATACTCTCAGAGACAGAAGACTGCTTTAGCTAAGATTGTATTTCCATACAGGATAAATCCACTGGTAGGCAAGAGTGTTGAATCTCAGTTATTTTTTCTAAATTAAGAACATCTCTGCTAAGTTCTTTCAGCCACAGTGATGCTTTGAGGGGTGTCTGAGCACACGTTGGATGTTGTATCCTAGCTCAACTACTTCATCTGCATATTTCTCCTTCCTTGAATTGCCTCCACTGGGTTCCCAATGACACTGTAAATAGAACTATTGCTTATTTATTGTATCAGGGTCTGCTTTGTATAGAGCTGAAATACTGGATATCTATAGGCATTATGCCTTCTGCCTATGTAGGTTTATGATCTGTCTTCTCCTACTAAACTAGTGCAAACTCTTAACACTCCCAGTCATGTATGACTTGATGTCCCAAAGGGAGGCACATTTTACTCTGTCCCATTACAGAAATTTCCAGTTTTCTTGACAACATATAATCACACTGCATTATAATTACTTCTTAGATATTTTTCCTTTTCTCTAAAATAACTCTATGTTCTGCAAGAGTGTAGCATTTGTTAACTATAGCAGTGTGAAAATTCCCAGAAAATGCAGTGACTTAAAATAACACAAACAACACTGTCTGCTACCTCACAGCTCTGGGGATGCACAGTATATGTGAACTCAACAACATTTTCTCTCATCTGTAGATAAAACATGTCTCATTTTCTACCTATTGAGATCTGGTTTCCATTGCACACATTATGTGTTAGGTCATTAGAGAGTGATTAGTTGGTAAGGATCCTCTTTTTTGATGAAAATAATGTATAGATTAGTGGGAATTTTTAGAGAAAACTTGAAATAAAAGTGAACTCTCAATCTGATGAAATGGCTCACTGAGTAAAGGTGTTTTCTGCTATATATGATAGCCCAGATTATGTCACTGAGACCAATATATTTTCCTCTGATATGTATACAAAAGTGCTGTGGTGTGGATGTGTGTGTATGTGCACTCACACACACACACATAGGCATTGTGTAAATAAATAAATAAATAAATAAATAAATAAATAAATAAATAAATAAATGTAGTTGTTTATTTGAAGCAAAGCAAGCTTCCTCTAGTATATTTTTCTGTCTCAAGAAGTCCTTGAATACATGGCAGGTAGACACTGACATTATGCTCTGGGGCTTCCCAACCACCCAAATAATTACAAAACCTCTATAAATTATTTGGTATCAGACCTGCAATTTAAACAATGTCAGTGTACTTAGAAGTCTCTGAATACTGTAACCAAGCTGCCATACAGCCTGGATGTCATTAGAAAGAACTTCTATGGTAACTAGCATGAGAATGTTCCTAATAGTCCCTATTAGGGAGGCCTTAGACGTTAGGGCAGCCTTGATAGAGGAGGTACGTCAGGGGCATGGGACTTGAGTGCTTATTACCTCACTCTACTTCTATGTCACTATCTCTATTTTGTGCTTTCATTTGGAAACATGAGTTCTTAGCTCCCTTATACTGTTGCAATATCTGATAGTTATTGTTATCCTTCCTTAGTATGTTTCTGTTTTCTTTGCTTGGGGATTTGTTGTTTGCTTTGATTAGATTTTTGTCACAGCAACAAAGAATAACTAATATCATTCCCCCCCAACTCCTCCAGGATTTTGCCAGAATCCAATTCATTGTATTTGTGGGATCGAGTTCCTGTTTTTCTCTCTGACTGCCATCTGAAGGTCTCTTTGTGTTTCCAGAAACTAAGCAGGATCCACAAGTTGTTCTAACAGTTTCAAAGTCAACAGCAGTCCTGAGCTCCTATTCCTCTATATATGTTTTATGATTTCTAAAATGACCTTCTTTTTCTTTACCAATAAAAGTTCTTACACTTCTTTTTCACTTAGCTAGACTGAGAACCTTAAATACTATTATTTTTCTAAGATTCATTGTTTCATATGCTGCCAATTTGACATAGTACCTCATCATCCCAATAGGCTCCAAAAGAAAATACAACACAGATATCCTATAACTCTGCATTGAATTCTTCCATTTGCAGATGGAAAGAACATCTTATTTCCAGGGTAAGTCAAGTCAATACCTCATAGAAGTTTAATGTGAAAGATATAAATATTTACATTAGTTTTCGAGTTGAACTGAATTTAGTTTTAGAGATCTGAGGTCTGGCCTTGGTTGTAAAAAAGTATATAAATTTAACCAGTATAACCAAACCACCTAACAAAGCACAGAAAGAAAAAATAATAAGTAAAACAGAGTGTAATAACAGACCTTTTATGATACTTTATCCATAGAAGAAGACATGAAAAAATTGAAAAATCACAAAATAGAAAGAAATATTCTTTCAAAAACATATGTGTAATTTTGTTGTGCTGGATATTTTATACACAAAATTATAAACCTTTAAGCTCAAGAAATAAAATATTTGATCAGAGTTATCAGAGATATTTAGTTTTACAATAACTTGATTCCGTTGCTTTCATGGTTTGTGTGTTTATGTAAATTTCTGCAGTAATTGTAGGACTGCTGTTTGCACCATGATCTGATGAGTCCCATACTTCTTGTTGATTGTATGTTCCCTTCCTCTTTCCTGAAGACTGCAGTCTGTGCTCCTGGGTATTCTCAGACATCCACAATGATGACAGGAGTGGACAACTATTAGGGCTGAAGCTCAGGCTTCATTGATTCAGAATGCTGGTGTTAACCTAGACCTTATATCCCTTGACCCTGTCTTTTTCCAGTTAATAATAAATCATTGTGTTTTCCTAATAGTCCCCTTCCCTCTGACTTCCTCTTTTCTTCTACCATTAGTCATTATGGGCCAGCTTGCCAGCTGTCACTTAGCATGCATCTTCAAAGACTTTGGTACAAAAACTTTGATACTAGACTGTACTTACCTGAATCTGCAGTCTACCAGATGTAATCATTAAACAGGTATATTTGGCTGCTTTAATATACCACAATCTACTCTTTCCTGATGTAACTTTATCAAACATCACTACAGTAGACTACATTTGAGTATGTTCTAACATTTGAGCAGTGTCAATGTGGACCACCTGAACAATATATATATACTAGTCTTTAAAGGACAATTGCTATTACGACATAAACTTGCTTATGATTTTTACTATGCAATTTCTACAATTCTCACAAGACAGAAAGTGGAGAAAATTACATACCAAAGCAAGTCACCTAGATATTTTTCCACTAAGTGAAATATCCTTCAAAATAGTGTCTGATTACAAAATTCATAAATCCCCCTTTATATATCTGAGTTGCTACTGGCTTATACTACTTCATCTTACTTCTTTGCTCAGTCATCAAAAAGCTACAATATACTAATCACCGAGATAACAGCAAAAGATGTGTGTAGAGTTCAAATCCATTCAACAAATATTCACAGACTCCATTAATAAATGTCTATACAAATAGATGAGTATATAGAAAAATTTATTAGGCACAATATTGAAAATTAATCTCAGTACACAGCAGTCTGAAGATTTTCTACTCATACAACAGCTATAACTCATATACAGTTATTTAGATTTAAGATCACAATTGTTAAAAATATTTTATAAATAAAGCACTGAATTCAGTTTCTTGGTTGAACAGATCACATTTGGAAAGTTTCATAGGTTTATCTCTCTATTTGTTGCTGGGTTATCTGGTTTGGATAACAGCATTATAGTCCTTGAATGATGTGCTATAAGACAGTATTAGTCTAGAAGACCCAACCTTAACAGAAAACATATTTCTTGATTTGGGACTTGATGAACAAATGAAATTATTTTCTTGACTAAGCAAAAGAGAAGGGAGGTTCTAGGGGGAAGATATCAAGTGAGTCAAGGCAAGGAAATGACACAGGAATGAACAGTTTGTTTGAATAGGGAGCAAAAAGTACATCTGAGCCATGTTCAATGTGTGAAGGATGAACTGGAGTTAATAGTGTGATGAGGAGCTACTGAAAGGCAGGGTAGTCTCTATCAGTACCTTTCTATGACATCAGATAACATGTCTTATGATGAAAAATGTATTTTCCTCTGTTAAACAATGTGTAGTTAAATGTTTTCAGAAGTAAATCCTATTTTGCTTTTTATATAAAAATTGTTCAATTATTTCATAGAAGTTCTACACAAGAACTATTCTTTTCAAGAACACCTAAATTCTTATGCCTACTTCTCCTCTGGTTCCCAGAGTTATGAGTAGCTGATGGGAGCTCTGGTAATTAACAGGTGAAATTTGATCATAATTCCGATGACTCAGAATACTAGTTGGAAGAAGTTTCTGCTCCAGCGTGGAAGCCTGACAGGTGGAGATAACAGAGATGGCATAAGTAACTGAAAAGGTATGGAAATAGATGGACAAAGCTATGTGAGTTGCATTTTCAACCAGACTGGCAAAGCTCAACCTCATGGTCCTAAGGAGTCTGGAATATGAGGAAGGGAAGAAATAGCATCATTTCTCAGCCTTTTCCTGGGCAATCTAGAGACTAGTCATATCATTTTTCATGATGTGAAATTCTGGAGGGACATTTTCCTTATTAGATGATTGGTTTAAATTCTCTATATTTCAGAAAATAGCAGGAGAGGGAAGGTGATGGCTTACATTTAGACTGTGAGTTATGGCTCTGTCATTCTGTCAATGCCCAGGGGAATATAACAAAAATGCTTCTACTCACTTCAATGAATAATGTATATCTCATTTCTTTATTCTTCCCCATAGCAAACACAAATCAGAAGCATCTGAAACAAACAGACCACAGGAAAAAAAAACAATAAAAAAAAACTTGAGTCAAAACTGGTATTTTGTCAACTGATTAGATAGCAGTTAGTTTAATGCTAACATTAATCAAGGTCTGATTGCTCCATTGTGAGGAACAAGAACTCTGTGCAGAGATTAATACACAAGATACAGTGTAGCTTGTCTCTGCAACAAACCGCACACAGTAATTAAGAAGAACACAAAGGGAAGGTTATTGATCTGCTGTTATTGAGAAACAACATAATTGATATTTCTGATCGTAATTGTTGGTTCCAAAGTAGAAGAGATGGGTTTGTACAGATCATTAGCAACAAGGTTTGGATTTGGTTGTATTTTTAATTAACTAATTAATTTAAATTGGAATGATTAGTTCAAATGTTACTATACTTCAAAAATCATTGATTTAATTGTCAGAAATCCTCATTAAAAAAAATCTTTAAAGAGATCATCTTCTGGAAAAATATGGTGCTGTGGTACATTACAATACTGGCCCTGGAATTTGGAAGATACCACTTATGTGTTTGTAGGATTAGGTTCCTTATCCAAGTTATCACAATTACCCTCTATAAGGTGACACTGAGAATAGCAACAATGGCTATTTGTTGAAAAGATCAGAGAGGAAGCCTTATTTCCTATTATCAAAGACATTGAATCAATGTCCTGTTTCCAAATTAGTTCTGCCAATACTAGCTGTGTGTCCTTACACTCCTCACTAAACCATTCTGTGTTCCAGTTTTCCCAGATCAAAAAAGGGATGAGTATGCCAGATCCTCATCTTTAGGAAGAGTGACTGAACATATGAGCAGTTTTTTCAAGAGGGTCGGGGAGAAGAAGCATCTGGTCAGTGCTCAAGGGTTTTGTTGTTATTATTTGAAGGTCTAGATTTAATCCCTCATACCACCAAACATCAAGGGAAGGGAGGGAGAGAAAGAGAGAGAGAGAGAGAGAGAGAGAGAGAGAGAGAGAGAGAGAGAGAGAAAGAGAGAGAGAGAGAGAATGAAATGAGATAGGTAACTTTTCCTTTAATGAAGTAATGTAATTTAGAGCTATAGAGATATTCAGTGGTTAAGAGCCCTACTGTTCTTGCAAAGGAACCAGGATCAGTTCCTGTCATTTATGTGGTGGCTCACAACAATCTATAACTACAATCTAGGGTATTTGTTGCATTATTCTGGCACCCATGGGTACCAGGTATGTGCAGTCCTCATATACACATAGAGACAAAACTTTCATGCACATAAGGAAAAGCTATAGGGCATAATGAACCTTTTTTGTTCCAAGAAATATTACATCCTTATTCTGGTGCTGAGTATTTAATGTGAGTTACGTGTGTGTGTGTGTGTGTGTGTGTGTGTGTGTATGTGTGTGTGTGTGTGTGAAAATTTATCAAATTGTACTCTAAAATGATGGGTGCAATAGCTCAGGAAATCCTCTGTAATGTTCCAGTATTGAGCAAAAATGAAATTTATAATGAATTCTAAGAAAGAAGAAATTTGAAATGCCCAATTTTGTTATGTCACTAAGAAATTTTATAATGCCAGCAAGTAAGTGAATGTCTTTTAGGAGGGAAAATATGATATCTACAAAAGGAATCTAGGTCAGCAACTCTTCACACACATTATGAGTATTGAATGGCAGAAACCAAAAAGGAAAATGTTTAAAGGTTGTAAGGAGAGGGTAATATTCCAGTCTAGAACTTTATACAGGGCCAAAGTGCCAGGCAAATGAGAACAGATAAGCTGTGCTCTCCACAGGTATATCTTAGGATATTACAGGGAGATGTCTTCCAACTAAAATGAGGGAAGAATTAGGAAGGATGACATAGCAATGGTGTGCAATAAATGCAACATGGTCATGGGCTTTTCTATAGAGCACCGGTCCAGGCAGAATCTAAAAGAAACAAAAGAGCAAGGCACAATGTGCCAAGATGATTTCAGAGATTAGTGAGAGCTATGGAAACTTTTATCGAGAGAAAACTTGATGTGAAAGAAGTCAGTGTTTGAAGCAGCCACATGTTGGAGCAGGCGCACTGTGCGCTTCGGGAGCATTGTTTTGTATGTTGCAAGCCTACCTCCATATTTACAAAAGCAGGACAAGATGTACAGTCTTCCCTCCAACAGATACAAATAATGGGGCAGGAATCGTCGAAAATGACTCTCAAGCTCATTGACAAATCTCTCAGTGTGGAGAAATGAAACAAGGCAAAACAACTAGCTAGTAAAGCAAATCTCCAATAAGTACACGTGGTCTAGCAATGATCTCATAGGTGTGACTGTTTTCTGTCTATTGCAACTTGTTAATGAGGAACATGAAATAGACAATAAAATACACAGAATTAAAGCTTACGTGTGCATGATATCTGTTTACTTAAGCACTTGTAGTTTTTTTTTTCTACTCTGCCCTTTTTGTTTTCAAAAAATATAATTACAGAGGAGCGTCTGTGAAGCTCTCTCAGTCTTATTCTTTAGTGGTCTATCTTAACCAGTCTCACACCACTCCTTTCACACTTGTTGCTGGACAAGTTTGAGAAGTTCACATCTAGGTCATGCCAAGCTACTGATTTTACTCATGGCCATCTGGCATTGCAAACCAATAGACTCTAAAATAATCATTCCATGCTAGGTTTTAAAGGATTGTATTTGTTAACCTGAATCATGGTTATTTTTAAATTGCGATGAAATTTTTGTTCATTAATTATTGTCCCATGAGAAAGTTTTACAGGCTTTTTTGTCAGTTTGTCTAATCTAGTTGCTGTCTCTGCTTCCCCTTTCAGGATTGATAATTTATTCAAAACTCAGTCACACCTTGCTACCTTCAGTGTAGTTGAAACTTTACATGTAACTGCAATGTGTTCCATTTGTTGTTCATCCCACTAACCTAAACCCAGACACACAAAAAAGCTTCAGCCTATGCACAGTCAAACTTGACTGTCAAAATAACAATAGTACAACCAAGTTCTCTTCTTTACATAGGCTTTTTAAATATTGGCTACTCACAACCCTCATAGAAACATCAAACATGGCTGCTCATTCTACCCCCTCATTGGCCAACTTTCTGGAATTGCTCAACATCACACAGTGGCAACCTTTCTTTTCTTCACAGACATCTGAGTAATATTGTCACATTTCATATATGATGTGATTTTATTCTCTTCTTGTACTTGTAACTCACCTGAATCTACATTCAAGCTTAACTCATGCCCCTTCCCAGTAAACTAGAAAGAAATGTTACAGTAAATATTTAAATCTCAATCAAGGGTTTCTACCACACATAAGATTATTTAGTTCCCAGATAAAAGACGTTCAACCTCTATGTTTTTAATAAGCTTTTAAAGCTCTACAGATGACTAGAATCTACCCTTTATGCTGTTATGTCTACTTCCCTGTCAATAACTCAGTGATGTTACTTGCCATGTTATGCCTGTGATGCTCTTCCTTTCACTGGCCAGACTTCATGGCCTGTTCTCACAGTCCCTTATTCCATGGAGTCTTCTCTTCTTGCTGCCTTCTTTTTCTTCTTACTTGTGGTACTGCCTCGGACCCCAGGTCTTGGAAATGAAACCCTACCTACTACTCTTCTGCCCAGCTATAATCTATGGGCATCTTTTTTCAACCAATAGTTTTAAATTAAGGAGCAAGGCTACATAGCATCATTTGATGTGTTTTTTATCACTGGAGGCAACTAGACATTGGGAGCCTATATTAGTATTATAATAAATACCAACAGATCAGTTTTAACAAAGAAACCATAAAATAGGAGTCCTGGTACTTTTTTATTGGAAATCAGAATTCTTGTCTATCCTATAACACTTTTCACCTGCATTTGGAGCATGCAGGCTTAGTTCCTCAGTCTATCTTAGAACATGAGTCTCTGTATTTCTTTCCTATGAGTGAAATGGTGGTCAGATTTGTTTGAAACAGCCAAGTCTGTTTATGCAGCTAAATATTGATAATGCGGAGATAAGTTATTGAGCATCTGGTAAGTACAATGTACAACAACACAACACAGAGGTGTAATTGTGAGCAGATGGTTATGTGGTGAGTTTTGTGGTTTGTAAAGCAGTTGTATGTACTGTGAATGGACTGGAAAGTTTGTAGCTTCCTTTCATGCTGCCATGATGAAATACTCAGACAAACAGCAACAGAGATGCTAGAGAACTTACTTAAGTTTATACATTATAAGCACCCTTGGTGGGGGAAAGGCAGAAATTTTAATCAGAAACAATATTAGTATAATGTCTAGGAAAACTTGCCTAGGGATAGAGCTTCCCAAGCTAGATTGGGCCCAGCTACAACAATTAACAGTCAAAATAATCGAACACCGCCTATAGGCCAATCTGATCTAGGCTATGACTATTTTGAGGTTTCTGCTCTCAGATGTCTCTAGGTTGACTCAAAGTGACAGTTAAGGCTAACCAGACAGAGAGTAGCATGGCTGATCATCTGAGGCAACTCTAATTAATGGATAATGGAAATGTGTAATATCCAAAGAACTACTTAAAATTTAAGGGAAGGATGTGTAAAGGATGCCTCCCAGGTATCTAAATTGTTAAGGGGATCAATTTCTAAAGAGAGCAACTAGCAATTATCATGTTGGGAGACTGAAGAAAATTCAGTTTCAGGATATCGCTGAGAAAATCCTCTCATTAGATGGGTTATTGCCACGGGCACTTGGCTTATCCTGAGAGTTTACATGCTCACAAATGCATTTTATTCCAATACTCACTAATTTTGCACCCTTATATTTTAAGCCTATTATGGAAGAAAATCAAGCCACATGGGTGTTTGTCTACAAGCCAAAATTTAATCAAGATAATCCCGTAGTAATGACTTAACTTCAAGTCTAGTAGCTCTTGAACACATTTAAACCTCAATGACTTAGAGGTGAGGGTGGTGGCTAACAAATGTCTCTGATGTCTCAGATGGTAAACTAACATTTCACTTCATATTTGTCACTGTTTGGCAGAAATGGTCAAAATAAATCATCCATACTTCAAAGAAGTTAGCACATAACAGGCCAGATAGCAATAAAATTGATCCACTTGTCTCAATAGACATATACTCTGAGTACAGATGTTCAGTAAGAAAAGCGTAGGCACTTGTGATAATGTATTATTTCATTTCTTTGACCTCAAGATAAAAGCAAACAGGAGAAGCAGAATGTGCCTGCCACTCGCCGGACCATAAAATGAATCCTGTCCCGTGGGTTCTGATCTATCTCATGAGTTCTGTCTTTGCCAAAAAGATAGGAGTATTTTCATTAAGCTGTCAGCCATGCCTTGTCTGACATGCACTTCTTCGCAAAAGAGGAATGGGATTGAGGCATTTTAAGAAAAGAAGGCTTTTAAGTTTAATTTAATTAAGCTAATCCATCAGGCACAATTATTACACTCTTGGAACCTTCCAAAAGGATGAGAAAATACAAAAGCCCAACCAGCCGCGGCTCTGATGACTTTCAATGCTTCCTTTGCTTGGTAGTCATAGAAACCTAATGAAGTCACAATTACATTCACCATTAGCAGGCAAAGAACCAAACTTCAGCAAGGCTACCTAACCTGAGGACTTGGTAAAGAACAGGTGTCTTCAAGGATGTCATGAACTTCTTTGATGTGAACTGTGCTTTTCTCATTAGTAGGCTCGCAACAAAATAAATAACAATGGCACAGGACTAGTGGCTTTATCACTTTGTGTGTGTGTGTCTGTGTGTCTTTGTGTGTCCCGTCCCAGAAGCCATTAACTTGTTATAAGTCCAGGTAGAGGTATGGCTCCTTTTCATTCATGGTGAAATATTAATAGAATTAGTCTTGTACTAGTCAACTCCAAATAAACATGTGTGCACATGCCAAATAAGCGTGTACACACACATGTACACACAAAAATTTGTATGCCAGCAATATATAAGTAATGTAACACAAGGAAGATGGCCCACACATTAACATAAACCCATGCCATGGTCATTGTAAAGCCATAGAAGTTCTGAGAAAAAGGTCTCTAGCCTATCTCAGGACTAATTTTTACTTTCTGTATGACCTTAAGCAAATTATGTGACTTCATGTCTTCCAGTGATTCATCTCAAAAGGAAGACAGAAGGAAATTTTTCTTGTGTCATAGACTTTTGTGAAGATAAAACAAGATGAGTTGAATAACTTTTCTGACAATATGTCTGCTCTAAAATGTTTGTCCCCAAAATGCCAAAACTTTATCCGATGTCAACTTACAAAGTCTTAGATGCTAAAATCAAGTAGACATTCATTAAAAGAATAAATGTCTGAGATAGGAGCTAAAAGACTTCCCATGATGAAAGTACTTGTGGCTTATGCATATGCATGTATATGCACAAAAAAATAGATGCATGCGAGTTTTATATACCTGTTAGAGACCAATTTTTGTCCCAGACCATTCAATACTCAAATTTGTTACATATCTGGATATCTTGTCTTCTATAAATAAAAGATTAAGTTGTCTGTTCATGTCCCTAGGGGGATGGTTGAATAACACAGGTGATTTCCAACCCACTCCTAGGGAGAGGAAGTGCAAATATAATAGAAGACCTTTGCTCCAGGCTTTTCAAAGCCTCCCATCTACCTGGTCATAAAAGTAACATTCAGACACTTTCCAGGGAGGGGTAAACTCATTTCTTGACAAATAATACCAAGTTTCTATTAAAAAGTGATTAATTTGTAATTATCAAAAATGTACATGATAATGTTCCACAGAAGAAGAACCTGGAGTTCACAAGCTCTTGCCAATCCTAAAACAGTTTCCATATTGATACTTAGTAGTATGATTTTCTGACTAGCCAAGTCCTTCAATTTTATCCTTTTTCTTCTCTATAACTTTGTCATACTTATCAAAGTGGTTAAACTTTCTCCAAAGAGATGGTGATATTTAGGCTCTTCCATAAGTCAGGTCTTTTGTGAGCTGTACTCACTGTCAGCCACCATCCATGAGCAAGACTGAGAAAAAAAAAAAAGTGAAATGATCCATGTAACACTCTAAGAAGTGCTCTGGATGAAGACAATAAGGATGCAACGGAAATACTATTATTTATAACCAGTGAGGGTTTTTCCCATCCAATGACAAAAGAAAACTAGCTGATTATAGCAAATGAAGGCACATTTTCTTTCAGAATGGAAAATTCAAATGTAGAGGAGGTCACTGGGTCAACCACTAGGTTAATTTTTCTCAGAGATTAATCTGCTTATGTTACAGTAGTGAGAAAGAAAACCTACTGTCCCACAGTGCAATGTCTATAAGGTAACCCCCCCACATAGATCACTAATTGAGAAAATGCCTTACAGCTGGATCTCGTGGAGGCATTTCCTCAACTGAGGCTCCTTTCTCTGTAACAACATCAGCCTGTGTCAAGTTGACACAAAACCAGCCAGTGAAAAGGAACAAGGGACAGTAAACTATACTTAAAATGAAATAGAAATGATGAGTAATGGGGATGGCAAAAGATAATCAGAGAAAAAGTTGGGAGCTGGAGGAAGCAAAATGAGGGATGAGGGTCTAGTCTAAGACTTAACCAAGATGAGGAATGCACACACACACACCACACAAAAAAGTACCAAAAACACAAACCAGTATTTTTAAAATTATAAATAAAACACTCTCAAACCTTTTCCTATTTACATGCATTTTGATTTTTTAGCCAAGCACTTTAATAACCTCATAAAAATCACCCAAGTGATGGCTTCCTTCCCTCTTCCCATGGTCATTTAGGCTACATCATTCACAGCAACTGTATAAAGACTATAGAGTGCATTACACTTCTTTCCTAGCTTTTCTCTTGCTTGTGAGTACATACTATAAAGAAGTTTTCCGTACGTATAGTGGGGCCCAGTGAAGGTAAAAAATTCATCCTTTTACCCAATTCTCGACACTTAACCTTGCCCTGGACCAGATGGAATGATGCATGTAGTGGTTCTTCATATCTAGCACTGAACACTGTCTCCCAGACTCAAGAAATCTCAGCCTAGTGGGCTACAGAAGCCTCACCTACCCTCAAAGAGAGACTTTCATTTCGTATACAGTGAGCCGAAAGACCACATTCTGAGTGGTCTTTTCTTAGTTACATTTGGGCCACTGAAAAATATACCAGGTTTAGAAATTCAATTTCCTCTGACAATCTGATATCAGCCAGATGAGACATATTACTTCATTATCTGTCTGAAAAGATGGACACATAGTTTGTAGCGTGTGTGTGGTCAGTGGGAACACATGCCTCACCTAAGCAGGCAGAAAAGACCTGGTGTCGTTGGACCATTTGCGAGTCATTTTCTGGTCTGCTGTGAGAAAGAAGCCATCCTACAAGATTGGTGGTGCCTGCTTATAACCCTAACACTCATAAGACTAAGGCAGAAGATCATGAGTCCTGAGCTAGATTTTGTTAAATGGCAACATTCTGCCACAAAATCCAAAAAGAGGGATCTGAAAAGAAGGTTTAATGGACAATAGGGCTCACTGTGTCGGCATGAAGGCTGAAGCTCAAATTCCCAACACATATTCAAAAAAGTCCAAGCATGGATCCTGTATCTCCAGTGTTAAGGACACAGACAAATATCAAAGGCTTACTGCTCTGCCAGGCTAACCCTAACAGATAACTCCTGGATCCGTGAGAGTCCTTTTTTCAAGAGAATACGTGGGACGGAGATACAAGAGGACAGTTGATGTTGCCCTCTGGCCTCTATATACATGTACTTGTCCCCAACCTCACATACACTCACAAACCAAATGTGATGCACATCTGTACTCCCAGTGCTGTAGACTCTATGGGGGATGAATAGGATGAAGGGTGAGTTTGGGGTCACAAGGAGCTTTGTACTATGCTCAAGGCCAGTCTCTGAGAGACTATCCTAGTAAATGAAGAAGTGGAATAAGTAAACAAGCAAACCAACATTCGTGCTTTGAAGTGGTGCCCTTGCTGCTACTTATGACTAAAGCAGTTATTCTCTAAGAGGCTCAGAAGTTTATAGATGAGAATAGATATCTAAATGAAATGCACCTGTGTGGAATGTAAACTTTCCTCAAATATTTTCACTTTTTAAAAGAAGAATAAATTTATTAAGTTGAAGATTGTACCACAATTTTACAAGAAAGTAGAAACCAAAAGAGCTATAATTGACTAATTACTTCATGATCTGCATAATTTATGTTCACTATTTTATTTGAAATCTTCACAGAAAAACTTAGGACTGGGTTGAGTTTATACATAAAAAGAAACAGAGAGAGGTTGAGGGGTGGGGGAGAGGAAAAAAGGTAAAACTTTTAGAACATATTTGCACAGGCTCTGCCAGCTTAGAGTTGAGTAAGAAATTCTTCCATATTTTTTTTTCCTGCTGTGACCATGCATAACATTTCAAGGTACACAGAGATGGTGACAATAACTAGCATGATGTTAGTTAGCCAAAACCACAAGATAGCCATCTGGCACTCTTTGACAAGTCACAAATGTTTGGTTCAAACTTTATTTCCCAGTGACAGAAAATCGTATAAAACTGTCCAAAGCCAAAGTCATAATGTACTAAAAGAATTCAGTGGAAGCAGTGTTGTCCATGTGACAGTTGACAAACCCAGTGAAACTACTTACATGTAAGAAAACTGGACCAAGTCTTCAAGAGTGCTCCAAGAATGGAGACTTTCTATCAACACCTCGTTGGCTCCATGGTGTCTGAAAACCCATATTAGCTTATTGTAGAATGGTTCGCACCACACACCAAAGTCTAATCTTCCAATCCTTGGACGTGAGAAACTAAGGCATGTATTATAGTCACAGATTTAGAAATTGATCCTCTTATATAGGGTCACTTGTAGGTTATCATTTAAGGTCTAAGAATCAGCCTCTGTATACCCAGAATGCTGATCACAAATGAAGTGACAAACTTGCATGCCTTTGCAGAACAGGAAAGCTGTTACTTCATTGACTATCATGCGGTACAGCTGTGAGACAAGGGTCAGCTCAGCATCTGGTAAACAGTGTAATTTTCCTAATAGTCTGAGAACTCCATTACACTCTCAAACTCAAAGTAGGCAGTTGTCAAGACCACAGAACACTCATGTTCTCATTTAATCAATCCTCAGACAGATACAGGTACAAAAATAGAAGGAGAAAAAAAGAGAAAAAGATATGATCTCTACCCTAGACATTTACTGTCTGCCAGGGGAGGCAGGATCGGGCACTAATGATGACCGAGGCATGAGTGAAGGACATTAATGAAAGTCTATAGAGGGCAGTGTTTTCCATGCTGCATGTTGAGACCCACTGACAGGTCATTAAATCAATTTGCTGGGCTAGAGACAGCATTTATTTTAGAAGCAATGGAATGGGCTAGGATATATCAGTGTTCCTGGCATACCGGGTAAAGAAGGCAAGCTTAGAGAAACAAGTGTTTGGATTCCCTGTGTGCTGTGTATGCATAGCTCTAAGGTTATGTTGTAAAATGTATTTCTTGCTTTAGGGCATCATGAAAAGTCCATGAAAGTCACCACTACAGTAGAAATGGGAGGCCATATGAAAAGTTTCTAGCCATAATTAGTAGAAGATACAAAAGGTAGGAAAGGGTTTCTAAAGAAGGGGTCTCTCAAGATGATTCTTGTAGGAAAACCATTATCCCCACAAGAAACAAAAACAAAGCTCACAAATCAAAACAACAACAACCAAAAATGACTGAGAAATCAATACAGATCCCTGAAGTAATGGGACCAGAAACAGTGGAAGGAGCTTTTAATAGTCTAGACAATAGGGCCTGAGTCACTGAAGCCACCATCCCAATTACAAGAACTGGCTCTATAATGGGAGAGAGAGAAGTAATATTTTTAAAATGAGAAGAAATGTGTCAAGATGACAAATACACAAACTTTTAGATTCATCAATGATCAATTGTTCTTTGTGATCAGAGAGTTATAAACCTGGGAACATTTTAGTTGCATCATCTATGAACACTTTTTAGAATCAATTCAGAGAGGTACTGTTTGATGTTTATGTGGTTCAGTGTGAGAGTGCTGATAAAGAGACAACACAAAGCTTCTTAAAGTGAGAGACACTCAGGACTCAGGACTTTAGATGAAATGCCCCACAGTGTGGGGAAGGAACATATAGAGTCTACCTCCTGTAGAAAGATGGGGAATCAAGTAGAGGGATAGGGTTGCCATCCCACAGTTCAAACCTCTGACCCACAATTGTTCTTGGCACAAAGAACTGCAGAGACAAAAAATGGAGAAGAGACAGAGGGAAAGAAGTTTCAGTGACTGACACAAATTGGGATCCAGCGCAATGGGGGCTCCGAGGCCTGACACTATTACTGATGCTATGGTGTGTTTGCCGATAGGAGCCTAACATGGCTCCCTTCCAAGAGGCCCAACAAGCAACTGAGTGAGTCAGAAACAGGTACTTACACCCAACAGAGGCCAGGCACCCCTGTAGTTCAATTAGAAGAAAGCTGGAAGAAACAGAGGGGGAGGGTGACCCCAGAAAGACCAGCATTCTCAATTTGCCTGGATCCCCGAGATCCCTCAGACACTGAGCCATCAATCAGGCAGCATACACCAGCTGATATGAGGGCCCTGACACATATATAGCAAAGAACTGTTAAAGAAGCAAATAACCCTTGAGAAACTTGACGCCTTAGGCAGTGGGGAGGCCTGGTGGGGTAGGAGGAAAATATCCTCATGGAGATGGGGAGGAAGAATGGGATGAGGAACTGTGAGACTGGAAGGGGGATAAAGATTGACCTGTCAAAAGAGATTAAAGATAATTTTAAAAGAAAAGGAAGAAAGAAGGAAAGAAAGAAAGAAAGAAAGAAAGAAAGAAAGAAAGAAAGAAAGAAAGAAAGAAAGAGAAAGGAAGCAAGGAAGAAAGAAAGAGAAAGGAAGCAAGCAAGCAAGGAAGGAAGGAAGGAAGGAAGGAGGGAAGGAAGGAAGGAAGGAAGGGAGGAAGGAAGGAAGGAAGGAAGGAAGGAAGGAAGGAAGGAAGGAAGGAAAAGAAAGTATCAGACCAAAGCAAAAGAGATGAGTGAACCAAGCACACACCTCCCCAAACTGATCATAGGGTTTCATAAAGTGCATCTATATACATTGCCACATAAAGTCTTAGTTTACAAGCATGTTCTGGTACTGAACATGCAGTCCACAGGCCAGAAGGGTTCAAATTTCACTGCCTCAATATCAACAGAATCTTCTAAGGTCTGAATCAGAGCTGACCTCTACTTACAACTCCTCCTATGAATAAAGTCCCATAGAAAATTACCCTTTCCAGCCCCAAGGACTTGAGATCAAGATGCTCCAAGCTAACTCCTGCTATTTGTTTCTGGTAAACTGCTTGCTTGCTCTATTGGCAACTTGAAATGGTTTCGGCCTTTAAAGGCCCCCTGCCCGGGCTACTCTTTAAGAACCTTTTCTCTTCAGGTAGTTGTCTGGTGGCTTAATCAAGACTCAAGTTTAGAGCCTTGTTTGGTCAAGTTGTCCTTGGGGGTCTTGCCTCTTGAATCTTTCAGCTAAAAATAGTGCCCTATCCATGAGATATCAGAAATAGTATCTTCAGAGCTCATCAACGATTCAAAGTTGAAGCCTCATCTCTTAATTAATGGCATAAATACCAGGGCTGTACCATATTATATACATGTTATTCTACTAGCCAACAGCTTGTAGGGCTGTTTCATAGACAGAGGCTACCTCTGTCTAATCCCACTTTCTCTAGAGCTTTCATATCCAGAAGCACCATGTCTAATTTGTGATTTGAAGATTTCTTTGGCCAATCCTTGTTCCTTCTTACTAGTTTTTAATAGGCAAAATTCCCATGTGAAATCCAATATACTACTCATGTTATCTCAGCCCCTGCTTGGCAGAACAGAAACAGTATCTAAAAGGTGTGTGTACCACATTTGTGTCCTTGAACTCCACCCCGTCCCCTACCCCATCCCCGATTCATTTCCTAGATGATTTTTAAAGTTTTGTGTCTTTCCTATTTGAAAACCCCCAAACTAATGTCCCTTTCCTTCAACAATTTTCTGACTCCAGACATAGACCCCATTACTCACTGAGCATTCCTCCTGGGTATCTGAGAAGACTCTCAGACTTCCTGTACCCAGATAAAACTTTCTGATCCTTGCTTTCAAATTCCTTCCTTCTTCAATTCTGCCAGCTCAGTTAACATATCTGCTTGCTCTGAGAAAACACCTTGGCACCCTCTTTGATTTCTCTCATTCTCTTATAAGTTCACCTTCATTCCAGAAAATTCTGTGAGTTCTACCTAGAAACACACTGTGTTCAACAACTCTGTAACAGCCAGCTCTCTTTACAGCTACCACACCCTTTTCTCTAGAGTGCTTCAGATACTTCCTATTTAGCTCTCCCCCACCCCATTTTGGTTCTTTTATAGTTTGCTCTATTCTCAACACAGTGGCCAGAATACCTGCTAAAATGTAAACCTGATCATTTTCTGCAAAAACTTCCCAAACAACATTTTGTAATCAGAGTAAATCCATAATTGTCCATATAGTCTTCAAGGCTACGATGGAAAACTGCATCACCATTACGATTTCATTACCCGACAGCTTCTATTATTCTGACTTCAAGCCTTTTACTATTTTTCCCAAATACCAACTGGTGTTTTTACGATCATATTGTGGTCATGCTGCTTACTTTGCCTGCAATATTCTTTTCCCACATAGCTGAGTCCTTTCCTTTCTTAATGTTCTCCTAACTTGTTTCTTATTAATGAAGCCTTTTGCTGTGGTCCAAATGTCTGTGTCATTTTTAAGTGTCATTTAAATATATTCGTGTTGAAATCCTACCCCACAAGCTGGTGAGAGTAGAGGATATAACCTAAAAGGTAACGAGGTGATGATGAGAGATTCTTCATGGATAGAGTTAGTGTTGTGATAAAAGATGACACGGGAGATGCCTTGTTTCAGTCTTTGAGGACCCAGCTGGGAAGCACTGTCTATAAAACGTAAATGGGCCTTCACCAGACAAGCAATCTAATAGCACCAAGATTTGGGCCTCTTCATATTCAAGAACTTTGTCAAATAAATCTCTGTTCTTATAAATCATTTGACCCATAATACTTGGCTTTGACATCCCAAACAGATTAGATTTCCAGTCTCTTCATTTCCCAGGATCTTCATGCAAAATTGCATTGCCTGTGAGACTTCTCTCTCCCCTGCTATACTTTCCAACATTCTGAACATCTAACACAATTGATATTTTCAGTACTTGTTCAACTTTTGCCTTTTGGGTGCTGGAAACTTAATTTTGAATTAGTTTTAAAAAATCTTATTCCTAATGCTGAGTTCAACGTTTTTCACATGACATAAAACATGTGTAAAAATTGATCTATAAATTAACGACATAGGCTGTTGTTAATGGTGCTGACACATATAATTGTTGTTTTCCAATAATTAATGCAAAGTGCTTAACACAGTGTCTGGCACATAGCAGTGCTGAACAATTGTGAGCTTGTATCGGTTGTGAGGCATGACTATGCTATGTGAAGTAACCAAAGATATATTAGCATCTATTCTGAGCAGGGCACTAACAGGGACAGTGAAGGTTATGCCATGCAGAACCCCACTATGAAATGATTTGTTAATATATTTCTACATTAAACTTAGAATGGTGCAACCTGTCCACATAAAAAAGAGATCTGAACAATTTACATATTCCACATACAATTTACTTTAATCTCTGCAGAGTTGATTTTCAGTATAAATTTCAATTGCTTTCTCAATAATCCTAAGATGGCGGATATAATCGAAAGGTAAGATTTTATTTAGTTTCTGTGATGTTTTTCTCCTTTGTTGTTTATGACCTGGAAGCAGGTCTTGGTTTATTTTTTTTTTTCCTTTTTTGGATAATTGTGTCAGGTGTGCCTATTATAACACAGCAATGTACTGTACAGGGAGACACAACAGCTAGTAGGCAGTCAAGTTTGTGCATTTGCAGAGCTCACACTTAATTCCGGGAGGTGAATGACTAACAAGAAACTGTGGTAGGCAGGTGGATGGATACAGATAGTCCAGGGGCCACCCCCCCCCCAAAAAAAGAGTACAAAATAAAGAAGAAAGGACATTTTTGTTTGTTTGTTTCTAAGCATTTTCCATGATATAAGTAAGATTTATCAATGAAAAACTTAAAAACAAACAAACATCCTCTGAACTTGCTCTACACTATTTATCCAGGCAAAGAGAAGTCTGGATGCAGTCAAACAAAACATAAAAAAAAAAAAATTTCAAAACTGTAGAAACCCTTGCATCTTAGGAGACAGCATAATGTCTCAGCAGTTTAGAAATTCTGATATTGGTTTTCAAAGACTAAACAATTTGGGAGTATAGACTCATCTACCAGCTTTTTGATGAGAGAGTGACCTACTACTGTAGATGGAGCTGAAGTGAGACATTTTAGTTAGATATTAAATGAAAATGTTAATGCTTTCTTACCCTTCCAAGGCCAATCGAAAGACATTCCACATGACACTGGTAGCCTTCCTAATCCCAGAAAACTTAAAAAAGAAGAAGAAAGGCACACCTCTTATTTCTGGCTGCTATCACAGAATAACATGCATGAAACAGCTTAAAAATTAAATATTCCGTCTTCACTATTTTTGGGCCAAGAATTACATGACCGGGAAGCCAACAGCTTCTAGCTTCTGAAATGAGTTCTTCCTGGCTTACAAAAGGTCCACTTCTTCTTGTGAGGACATGAATGGCTTTCTCAGGAAAGATTTTCAATCTCTTTAATTTTTTACATAAGAACTACTCCCATTTAAGAGGATGCTTCCTAAATTATCCTGAGAGGCTACTTCCAAACACCATCTTTGTGGTTATTTGCATTTCAGGCTATGGATTGAAAGGATATGGCACGGAATCCATAGCAGTGCATCAGTATGAAAGGAAACTGATACTTCAACATAAAGTGCCGACTCCATAAAGTGAAGAAAGCATTGCTAAGAATGCAATTGAGAGGGGGAGAGCAGTCAGACCAAGGAAAGCATCTCAGGGAGATGGATCAGGTCATGAAGAATTAGCAAAACTCTGATAAGTGAGCAAAGACTATACAACACAACAGAAAGAAAGCCCCCTGGCTAGATGAAGATATGAGGCAAGAGACACAAAAACAAGGGTGGATGGTAATGTCCTTCAGCTCCTGGTGAGGGAATCAGAAAAGACCCACTAACTGTGCATTCTGTTGCCTTCATGAATTCAAACAGAAGCATTCACTATGCAGTACTGAAGGCTGGATAAACATTTGGGATGAGATCATAAAGCAAACAGAGGAAACAAAAGAAAATGTTTAAAGAAAAAAATGCATGAATCATTATGGGCTGTTATTTTTTTTATAGCCTAAGCTATTTAAGTATGATGCTCAAGAAATTATGTATGCAAGCTCCTAAATAGTCTTCAGTGGACTTCTAATTAACCTCTTCTGCCATTTCTCTTCAAGGGAAATTGGAAAATATTTTATAGTAAAAAAGCCCCTTATTTTATAAAAGAACTACACAGATTTGAAAGTCGCTCGTAGTAATCTTTCAAAGCATGTGCTACGTGTTACAGCATCCAGTCTGATTGTGTTTATTCCTTATCGGTCTTAGCTATCTCAGCATTACTGCCTTATTAATGAGACTCAAACAAAGCTTTCCTTTCTGGGACAAAAGTGAAAAACCCACAGTGTCGCAAACATGATTTCTTCTAATCAGCCCATATCTCATTATTTGTGATTCTTTTGGTGAAATTTTTGATGTGTGCAGATGCTTTTATGTGGTATATTATTTAAAACATGTCCTTTTATGGGTGCCTACCACATATTACAAAATATTCATTTTCTATTGGAGTATTGCTCCAGGTGAGCTAAATGTTAAAGAAAAAGTTTTAGTGTCTAGTATTATTTTTACTTTTGCCTTTCTTCCTCTTTAAAAAAAAATGTAACTCAGTAGATCAGTTGCCTAGCATTCATGAATGCTGGGTGTGAGCCAGGGCACCATATGTAATCTGGATGTGACAGTGCATGTTCTCATTCCCAGTGCTCTGTGTGTAGCAGCAGGAGGATCAGAAATCCAAAATCAGTGTTAGCTACTCTGAAGCCAGCCTGGCATAGATGAAATCTATGTGGTTGGCATTCATTGAATTTACTGGGTTGAATGTATTTAATTAATGAAAAATTACAAAGAGGAAGACATGAGGACAGGAGGTGGAGGTGATGAAGTTTCCCAGTAGTAATGGAGGGGAAGAATGAGGAGTGAATGAAGAAAATGAGTATGACAAATGTTATAAACATATAGGAACAACGTCAAAGACAAATGCAAATAAATAAATAGACTAAAATAATCAAACAAAAACCAGTATCATGTTCTTGGTTTTTCCTAAAATCACAGAAGCTATCAGTTTTCCCTTTGAGGCAAGAGGAGTTACTTATCCTCCTTGCCACCGAAAATAATGAGTCTTGCACATCTCCTGACAGCTGGTCTCTGGGAAGAATTCACACTTGTACTGGCAGATAGGGCTTGGCTGCTCTATGGAGCAAGTATAATCCCAGCCTCATCACTTCTGGACTCAGTTGACTTCTTCTACACAGGATGTTCTCAGAGTGACTCTGGCTCTAACCACTCTTCCTCCCACAGTCATTGTGACACCATGACGAAGGACTCACTTCCACACACTGAAGGACAACCAACCAGTGATCTAGCTTCCAATAGACTCCTCCCAAAAGAGCCCAGCTGATTTGCTCATGTATTTTAGCAAGAAAGACATACTTGGCTCTGCACAGTTGCAGGGACAACTGGGAAGAGAAAGCAAAGATGCATACTATTCAATGGAGAACAAACGTCACCCCTGGCAGCTTACCTGGCTAATAATGCTTGGCTCAATGCTAAGCCAAGTAAAGAAGGGCAACTCTGAACTTAGCACAATGGAAACCTCCAGTAAATAAAGCCTTTGTTTCCAAAGCATGGATACCATTCTGCAAAAAACCTTTTGACAAAGTTCACAGATGCATTGAGCCTCAGTTTCTCCATCTGTGAATTGGGGAGCATTCTGTCATCACATGGCAGAGAGGCTTTCAGAAGTAGACTGGCATGCAACTGAAAAATAAAGTGTCTGGTATTCACTTTAAACAGTAGCAATTATTATTGTTACATTTTAATGGCAAAGTGGTGATAAATCATTATTATCACAGAAAATAATTAATTAGTTTTGTTATATTTAATTTACCAAGAGTAATGAAAGCAATTTTGAAGTATAAGCATCACTGAGGCTTCTCAGTTGAGTTCAGGAGCAGTTTCAACCCTGCATTTAATGACTTTTAGTAGGAAACATAATATATTATTACCTTTAGAATTTCTCATTTCAGAGGTAAAATGGAGCTTTTAGTGTAATTGCAAAAATTTTAAAGGGGACTCAGTGAAAGCAAAGAGGTGAGTTTCCATGGTGATGCCTCCACAACACAATGAGAAGCAAAGCATTTAATGAGCACTTACATGATGCTAAGCGGCATGCTTGGCACTTCAGGCCCAGAATTAGTCTAGAATACAGGAACAAAACCCTAGACTATTGCGATTGTCTCAGTTCTATTGACGAGCCAATAAACTATCCAATCCAACCATCTACAATGTACCCTGAGATGAGACTTGTCTTTGTTTCAAACTTGTGCCCCTTCTCTATATATCACCTTTTCTAAAATTGTACTTTCCCCCTTTGACTCTGTCATGCTGAGGGCTAATTTCCTTAGATGTGCTGCCAACTTTTCTTGAGGCAGCTATAGGTTTAATACACAGACATCTGTCTCCCTCGTCACGATGGAAAATATGACACTTTCAACGAACTAGGTCATGAGGTTTCTCTTGCATGCTTTGGAAGATTGCTTCCTTATAGCCGGAATCCCAGAGTAGAGGTAAAAATGTGTAGATGTTGCAATGATTAGATGGGACAATATCAAATCAGGGACATCTGATGAACTGTGGTACATGTTTATGGTCTCAAATGATCTCCTCAAGATTGCTACTTAGTTTTTAGGAATATTATAACTACGCAATAATGGAAGCAGATGACATTTTGATTGTGTAATCAAAGCCGGTATTAGCAAAAAGGACTATAGGGTGTTTAAGGACTCTGTAAGAAAGCCTGGAGAACACCGTCACATAGGTACTCCAACTAGGAGAAAAGAACCTATCTCTAAACAAGCAAGCACACACACATACACACACAAACACACAAACACTGAACAATGGATCTACATTCCTTAAAATTTTCAGTGTGATGAAATTGAATTGACTAAGAGACCTTCAAGATCAATGGAAACCTAAGTGACCCAGGTCTTACACCAAAGGAGGATCATGCTTGTACTTCACCAGAAGAGGAAGAAAATATGAAACATTGGAATGGAGGTGAACATATTCTAGTAATGTTAAGTACCTCAAATGTAAATGTCCAGAGTTGTTAAAGAGAATAGACTTATTCTCGGGTAGTATACAAAGAAACAATAATAAGCAAAAGGACACAGTATGTGTTGTTTACTATCAAATGGCTCAAATGAGCTCTAAAGACAGAGCTTAGGCGAATAACTACAAGAAACCGATGTTTTCTGGACACAGCAGGGCAATTGCACATATAATCTAACTCTAGTAATGATAACATACACGAGACCTCTACAAGCTCAAGTAAAAAAAGATTGTACCAAAAAGAATAGAGAGCCATGAAGTCTCACCCTTAGCTTTTGAAAATTAATAGTTACTAGAGGAGGAGAGTTAAGTTTTCTTTAAAGGCATGGCCCCTGGCAGATCAGCCATGGTCCAGTGTAGGATACCATATGGACAACACACACACACACACACACACACACACACACACACACACACACACACACCATGGAGGAAGAAGAGAAGGAATGAGGAAGTAAGTGGAGGAGAGGAAGTGTAGATGAGGAAGAGGGGAAATGGTAAGAGGAGGAGGAGGGGACGGGAGGAAGAAGAACAAATCTATGTGGGGATAATGAATCTGGAAAGAGTTAGTAAAAGTGAGTAAATATGACCATAATGTGTTGTATAAAATTCTCACATAACTAAGTTTTATGAAGCAACAAACATTTAGACAGCAGATGATGTAGCTCAGTGAGAGTGCCCCTGTTTAGCTGGACCAATACAGTTTAAAATGTGTAAGTTTCGGGACTGGAGAGATACCTCCCTGGTTAAGAGCACTGACTGCTCTTCCAGAGGTCCTGAGTTCAAATCCCAGCAACCACATGGTGGCTCACAACCATCTGTAATAAGATCTGATGCCTCCTCTTCTGGTGTGTCTGAGGACAACTACAGTGTACTCACATATATAATGAATAAATCTTTTTTAAAAAAAAGAATGTGTAATTTTGTCAGATATTTGTGTGTGTGCATGAATATACACATATCCATCTAATACATGGCTCTTTTCTCTACATAGATACAGAGAAGGTATGACAAACAAATTGTTGAAATTCCATAATTAGGGAAACTCAAACTGTATACAATAGCTGTCTGTGTGAGATAGGCTCTTTTCTTCAGTATTCACCAAGTCATAGAGTTTAAAATTTTGTGGCGCTCCAACGCCTTGTGTGATACCAGCACTCTTGATAGTTCTAAGTGCATTCTACAAGCTTTCTAAGATATAGGAACTCAGAATCTAGAATTCAATTTTCTCTTTCATCATCAGCTATGAAGATGAGGTAGAGGAGACAAAATCTGCTGGATATGGCAAAGTGGGTAATGGGCTGTAAATCAAACCAGGCACACTTCTGTTTACTACAGGAAGAGACAGGTCACATGGTATCGGGCTGAAGGAGATGTTCCACCATGATTCATTGCCCATAGGGAGGTAGAAAACATTGGCAGACTGGTAACTGGAATCTAGGTGTGGTTCGGTGATTACCATTGCCTTCTTCTTTACTGTACACCTAGAAGGTGCCAGATAGCCCACTCAGCTCTACTGGAATGAGATTCACAAATCCTGTTTTCCAGGCTTTTCCCCGCAAATGGGTGTGGCACGTCAGTGAGCATTTCAGCTATAATGCATATCTAGGGTAGCTTATAAGGGCAAGAGAGATGGATGCTTATCAGTGGATTTGGGGGTGCCACCTTAAATGGTTCTCAAATGACACAGAAAATTTTACTTTAGGTTTTAAAGAGTTGACATGTGGAAACTTACTAATTTACCCATTTGGGAATAAATGAGACAAGTCTCCTGTGTTCTGTGCACTATCCTTGAGTCACTGAGTAAGCAGGTGAGTGACTGGTTGGGTGTGTGAATAGTGAGTGAGAGAGTGAGTGAGTGTGAGTGTACCTGGATTTCTTCCTTGTCATTATTGGGCACCATGCAGGATGAGCTCTCCTAGCACACTGGCCTCTGTCACATTTTTCGGGTCACCAGGAAGTGTGAGCATGCTCCGGCAGGTCTCCTGTTAACTGATCTGGCTATGAGTTTGGCATTTGATGGTGGCACTAGCCATTTGATGATCCACACAGCCGAGGGCGCTGGCAAAGCCAAAGTCTCTGGCTTCTTATCAAGAAATTCACTCCTTTCTCTCTTTCTCTGGCTTGTGTGCTATTCTCACAGATGCCTTGAAAAGCCAGCATCTGGAGCATTCTGGAAGCCGGAAGGAGTCCTCTGCTCTACTCCAAAGTCTGTAACCTTGGTAGTAAAATAAAACAACAGCCCTTGCCTTTTTTTGGGCATGTTTCTTCACACAGCCTCCTTGTAGCCCTACTTTTATTTCAGAGGCCTCTGTCATAAAACACGCGGAGTCCTAGTTCCTTTAGAGATCCCTCAGGAATCGGTGCAGGAGCCTGAGGTTTGCTTCCTTTGTTAGCTGGTCAGGGAAACCCTTCAGGCCCAGGCCTGTGCCCCCAGTTCAAGCAACCAGGCAAACTGATTTGCTTGCTGGAACTTGATCCATGGGCTTCAGTTCCAGTTCCAACACTTAAGTGTACATCAATGCTAGGAGGAAAAAAAAGCAGTGGATACACAGCAGCCCCAGAAGGGAACATTATTTACTTATATGCACAAATCTCTAGAAAAGGCACGTAGTGTGTCTATCTGGACACAGAGATCACAAGATATGACCCAAGAAGAAAGCAATAATTGAGTGAATTAATTCCTGAGCGGGAGGCCCTGGCAAGTCCCCATCCTTTCCTCTTCATCCTGAGCATTGTTACATAATACTGAAGGATTATGGACATCTAGAACCTTCTTAGGAACTTACCTCTGTCTCCAATAAAGCAGCCAATCCATCCGAGAACAGTGGCATAACCCGGATCCTGTGGTACGGGTGTTCTTTTGACTGAGAGATAATAAGCACCACTGTTTGAATTACGTGTTTCTTGCTGTGGTCCCATTAAACTGACAAAAGCTGCTTAAGGAAGGATGGCTTTACTGGGGCTCAGGGTTTGAAGGTATTGTCCATTGTGCAGCAGGAAGAGAACAAGGAAGCTACTTAGAAAGAATTCCTAGTCAGCAAATCAAGAGAAAGAAACACTGTTGATTTTTTTTTCTTAAGTAACCTATAAATCCAACCCAGACAATGATGTGAAGTACATTAAGATAGATCTTCCCACCTCAATTAATCGAATCTGGAGAATCCGTGAAAGAAATGCTCCTTAGCGTCTCTCTTTAAAGATTCTAGATCCTGTCAAGTTGGCAATATTAACTATTGTAATTCATAGTCATCTATGCGGATCTTTGAAACAGGATAAGTATCAAAGGTGAGGAAGGTCAAGGAAGAGATAGAAAAGGACAGAAGCTTAGTACATTATCATGCCTCACAGAACTATACAGAGTAGGTCCTATAATGTGTCACCTATCTTGAAGAACAAGGACCAGAGTTCTGAAGCTTCAGGACCAGGGAGGGTGGTGTAACTCTGCAAAAGCGCCCACATGTGTGTCTTCCGGCTGTTAGGCTCTTTGTATGAAGGCCTTGTGGCATGCAACTGAATGTCACTGAATGTCACTGATGCTACCTAGTGAGTGCTGAGAAGACAAGGGAGGACAAGAAATAACTATAATCTCAGTTAAGTCACCATCCCCAAAACAGCTACGGGGATTCTACTTCAGAACTACACAAAGAAAACCAGTGAATGAAATACATGTATGAACTCACTTTCTCCTGTGAATAAAATCCATGCTGTCTTAGAGTGCCCTCACCTTTGTGACCAGGTGAGGTGGTTTCCATATTTATCAATACTCCGCACTGTGCTACTCCCTGTGACAGCCCCCCTCTGCCACAAGACGTGTTCCTGTTCACCCTTCAAGGAACATCATCACATACTTTCCTTTGAAAAATAATAGCAGTGAAGAGATTACAGAAAAAAATTTAAAGGTGATAAAGAGTGCTTAAAAACTAAATCTTGATGTATTGCTATGCCAGGAAAATTATACTCATTCAATAGAGTCTAGAATTAGATATTTTCTTCCTCTATCATGAAAATAAAATGTTATCTCTCTTGGCTTTATGTGTTTGGGTTTTTTTTTTTTATATAAAACAACTGGTTGATCAGCATTCCTTTCTGATGTCTATAGGTTGTTTCTTCTCTGAAAATATACAATGTTTATTATCATAGTCATAATATGACTTAGGAATGTTTACAATTTTTTTCTTTGAAAAATAATATTTATATTGAGTTTCCTTTTTAGTCTTTCTAGATGAAGAAAGGATACTTTACAGTTATCCTCAATACCTGTGGATCTCAGAGGATCAGCACAATTCATAAGCAATATAGTGTCTTACATGTGATGATATAGTATTTGCCCACATCCTACACAACTCTGGTCATGCCAACTTTTATCTAAATTAATAGTAATGCCTCATAGAATGCTAATGACTTCTACACCACTGTTATATTGTATCCTTAAGGGAATAAAGACAGACAGACAGACAAACATGATATAGATATAGACATAGATATAGATAGAGTTAGAGATATAGAGATAGAGATGATAGATTAGATATAGATATAGAGATAGAGATAGAGATAGAGATAGAGATAGATATATAATGTTCTCTTTTATTAAATACATTTTATCTATAATTCATTGAACACACAAATATTTTGATATGGAGGTTGAAGTGCATATACAATTTTATGAATATTGTTTATTTTACTTTAAGTTGATGGCATTGACTAAATAATTAAAGTGAGATAACCTGTCTTATTGTCCATATATTTGTCATTGCTTCGAATTGACTAGATGTCTCAGTAATTATTTCAGATTTAAGTTTTAAACTCAAGATGGTGTGATAAGTAATCTAGTTGTCAACTTGATAAGATCTATGGCCATGAAAAAAAAAAAAGGAATCACCTGGGAGTGCATACCTGTGTGAATTATCTTGGTTAGATTAACTGAGGTAGAATGACCCAACCACTGTGCATTATCCCCTTAGCTTGTGTGCTAGTATGATACAACAAAGAGAGACAGAGATAAGCACAAGGCTTCTTTGTCTTCTGATTCTTTGCAATGCATGTCATGTGACCTCTGGACCAAGTTTCTGGTACTGTGACTTACCCAACATGATAGATCATAATAATCTTGACCTGTAATGAAAGGTAACACCTGCAATTCGTAAGTTGTTTTAGGCTGGTATTTCATCACAGCAACAAGAAAAGGAGCTAATTCACATGGATTTGACTATTTCAACCTGATAATATTTTTGTTCATCGCTGGGAAAGAATGTGTGACGGGCACTCTAGGGCACGTGGCCCATACAAGGCAAAACAAGGGTTTGGAGGAATTTGGAACACAGTGCAGTCAGTAAGTACCAGCGGCTGTTCAGGAGGTTGATAGAAGAATGGTTTTGATGCAAAACAGTGTAGTAAAAAAATTGTTATTCACCACCCCACATCCACAAAATTATAACTACATCCAGAATATTCTACAGAAAAACAGAACCAGTATTATATATCTTCATCTTGAACAAGAGAAAAGTGAATGGAGCTTATACTTGAGTAAAACTCAGCATGCTTATACATACACATACACATACACACATAAACACACACACACAAACACACACACACACACACACACACACACAGAGAGAGAGAGAGAGAGAGAGAGAGAGAGAAGAGAGAGAGAGAGAGAGAGAGAGAGAGAGAGAGAGAGAGAGAGAGAGAATATTAAAAAAAGAAGCCAATAAGTCAAAAATGACCAAGTGAAGCAATATGAGACAAATAATTTATAGGAATATTAAGCTTAATTGTTCAGGGAAGTGTCCTGGAAGATGTGAAGGGGAAAAATGAAGACAAATACACACTGTGCCCGACAGGCCCCCTCTGACTTTTAGACCTCTCCCCTCCTTGAAAGTTTAATTTTAAAGGGGTCTCTATGAACAATGGAAATCACATCAGCTATGTATATTCTCTAATGTTTAAATGTATTATACTTTTAAAAGTATCATAAAAGAAAAATCTATTCTAGCATAAACTTACACAATTATCTCATTAGCATATAAATTTTACAAATAATTACAAACCTCAGCAAAATCCTAGATCCATCACAATGAAAGCATAAGCTGTGTTCTGTTTCTTTAAGTGCTTCAAACACCCTAAACATACACAAAATAGTTACATATTTTCCCAAAAGTGACCACACGTATTGTTATTTTTACATACAAACCATAAAAAAATTATTGATCCATTGGCCTATTCAATTTCTCTATTATTTAATCTGTGTTCATGTATAATAATAGACCTTCCTAGGTAAAAATAATTGACCAAATATCAAAGCAAATTATTGATCAGGACAAGAAGTCCCTTCAAAAATAGAAGGTCTTTCTTATCTGGCTTCTTATAGAATCAAAACTGATTTGTTTTGTGAACAGAACTGTCCAAGGTCAAGTTTCATTTAGTTTTGTCTTCCAAACTGGGACCCTTATTTCGTCTGTGCCATGGACGTGCTTATGTCATGAACCTGCCTCACATACCCGAGTCTCCCCCTTATTGCCAGTGCTCAAGTCGTCCCCTCATTGGCCCCTCGTCACGTGCCACTACTTTGAAATACATATTGGCATATTCTACAGCACTGAGAGTTGATAAGAAATAAGGAAATGACAGTGGAACATTTGGGTGGATGATAACCCACTTTGGTGTTTTTAAGACAAGACTGGAATAGGCTCACACAAGGATAAAGGAGGACACAGCTGAAGGAACACAAGCTTGAGCAAGATTTCAACCTGTCCCACCTTGCTCTGGGGATCATACTTGCAGAGTGGTGAGCTCATCATCACACTGGCTAAGCCACTCCCTCTATGACAGCTCTAGCAGGAAACTATGGGACATTTTTGTTTCAATTTATAAACCAGCTTGCTAGCTCATTGTTATATCTCAGTTCAATTGGTGGACTTCCATAGGCTTTCTTTCCTAGCCTGGAATAAAACCGATTTAAGTTTTACATTTTTCTTGTAAAGTGTGTGTGTGTATGTGTGTGTGTGTGTGTGTGTGTGTGTGTGTGTGTGTGTAAGAGAGACAGATACATAGGTATTCACAGAGAGGTGTGAGCATGTGGGACCAAGGTTAACAAGGTATCTTCCTTGATCACTTATTCAAACTCCACCTTATTTTTAGAAACAGTTTCTTGCTGGAGCTCATCAATTCTGCCAGGTTAGCAGGCTGGAAAACTCCAGGGATCCTTCTGTCTCTGCTTTCCTGGGGCCGAGGTTACAGATGCATGCTGCCATGTCTCTTTTTAATGTAACTACTAGGGTTTGAATAGGGGTACTTAAAGTTGTGTGGCAGGCACTTTTACTGACTGTGCCATTTCCCCAGCTCCTCCTTCTGAATTTTGAGTGTTCTATCACATAACAACCCACTGACAGGCTTCCAATCATGTCCTTGATTCCCATTGTCTACACTGATAGACCCCTTTTGATATCGGTGCTTTCCTATCTCCTCTCAGCACTTTGTGCATACCCTTCCCTACCAGACACAAAGGAAGGTAAAAATCATATATTGGTATGGGCAGGTACTTGAAAAAGAGGAACATCACACATGTCAATCATCCCGCCTAATTTTTGTTAATTTAAAAATTGCATTTACTCTTCTTTTGTATTGTAATTTCCATCTTATACATTTTAATGAACTAAACTCTTCATTGCATAGGATATGTGACTTTCTTATAGGCTCATTTCATTGTGATTAGCTACAGTGCACATCATCTTTTGATGCTCATTTTTTTAAAAAAAAATGTGACTGGTGGGAGTCTTCAGAACTCCCTATTGTGTCTTTTCAAGGTAGCCCTAGACACATTTTAGGCTTCCTTCCTTGTCTTTTTTTCAGCCTCTGCCATCCATCCTTTTTCTCTCCTTCTCAAGAAATTGAAGCAATTAGTCTCCGAGTGATCTGATTTTCTTTGAGTCACAAACTCATCTTGAAGAATGCTTGTGGTTGTCCCGTGACTTGGAGTGCTGGACTATAGCAATATCACTCCAGAAACGGAACGAAAAATACCTTTTTCTACAAAGCAGGTAAAGTACTCAATGGTGTTCTAATACAGTGTTAAAGTTAATATGGTATTTTAGTACTTTAGCGTTATATTTACAATGTAGTTTGAAGTTTACCATTCCAACTACAGCCTTCTCATTTTCTTCTCTTCTTATGTCTCACAGGACAATGTAAATTTCTTAACAATTTCTGACACTCGATCTCCTAAATTCCTTTTGTGTGTTCTCCCTCAACTGCCAGTGTGTCCACAAGGCACCTCACCTATTATATTCAGGATGAAAACTGAAACAGAGTGAAATCCAGAAAAACTAAATTTCACAAGTTTAAAGAAGGCTTATTTGGCCAACCACAGGACTTACAGATTTACAAGCAGAATGACCACTGATGGTCCTTTCCCTCTCTTAGAACTTCATTTAACTTATTTGCAATATGCGTTTTTAAAAAAAATTGTAGATGAAACAAGAAAAAGTAAAGGCTGGGTTTCAGCTATCATAATTCGAACCTGAATGAGCAGAGTTAAGGGTTTAAATCTGCCGTAAAACTTGACCTTCTACACACAAGGCATTGTGTTTGTTCCACTGCTCCTCAAACATAAATGCATAAGGAAGGAAATAAATGTGTCTAGAATCAAGTGGAATTTGATTTTTATGAGATTTGATTTTTAAAGAATTTTCTCAGGACTAGAGTGGAGACCAAGACAAGCAAAAACAAGTAATCAGAAATAAATAAATAAATATGAACAGTCTTTAATCATACATTTTCCATAAGAATCTGGAATCCTGAAAGTTTAAAGTTGTTAAAAACATGTTTTAAATGTAAACTGGGTATATCATTTCAGAATTGTATTACAAACAATGGGTGAATTTGGGCTAAAGAAACTAAGGCAGGTAATTCTGTGAAGCCTTTAATTCTGTGCTCTCTCTCTCTCCTTTTTTTTTAACGACTTTATTTTACAAAAAAAAGATAAATGTACAGATTTTAAACATTGTTTGCTTAAAATTATACATTTTTGTCAGTACTGTTTTTTTAGATATTAAAATAATTTTTACATAAAACTATGTGAATATATTTTTTAGTCAGTACTTGATTTTTTCAAGGGCTTGACAGTATGCATTGAAAACCTAATAGTTACCATGAGCGTAAAGTACATGCAAAACAAAACGCAACATGAAAATAGTCAAAGTCTTCTTGTTTTGTAAATATATATATTTTTTTTTGTTTTCTTTATTTCTTGGCCTTCATACTGTCTGTGAGTTGTTTCTGGGGGAGTGCAAGCCTCTGGGGTTAGCATCCCACTATCAGTGACTGCATATTATGTCTGTTCTTTTGTGACTGGGTTATCTCACTCAGGATGATATTCTCTAGATGCAGCCATTTTCTTAAGAATTTGGTTAAGACATTGTTTCTGGTGGCTGAGTAGTATTCCATTGTGTAAATGTACCACAATTTTTGTATCCATTCATCTTCTGAAGGACATCTGGGTTCTTTCCAGCTTCTGGCTATTATAAATAGAGCCGCTATGAACATTGTGGTGCATATATCTTTGTTGTGTATTAAAGTGTCTCTGGGGTATATGTCCAGAAGTGGAATAGTTGGGTCTTCAGGTAATACTATATCCAATTTTCTGAGGTATCGCCAGACTGATTTCCAGCGTGGTTGTATTAGTTTGCAACCCCACCAAGAGTGGAGAAGTGATCCTCTTTCTCCACAGCCTCGCCAGCATCTGCTGTCATCTGATTTTTAGATCTTGGCCAATCTGACTGGTGTGAGGTGGAATCTCAGGGTTGTTTTGATTTGCATTTCCCTGATGGCTAAGGATGTCTAGCACTTCCTCAGATGTTTCTCAGCCATTCCGTGTTCCTCAACTGAAAACGTTTTGTTTAGCTCTGTACCCCATTTTTAATAGGGTTATTTGATTCTCTGGTGTCTAGCTTTTTGAGTTCCTTGTACACCTTGGATATTAGGCCTCTATCTGATGTGGTGTTGGTAAAGATCTTTTCCCATTCTGTTGGTTGCCGTTTTGTTTTCTTGACGATGTCTTTAGCCTTACAGAAACTTTGCAATCTCATAAAGTCCCATTTGTTAATCTTTGACCTTAGAGCTTGAGCCATTGGTGTTTTGTTCAGGAAATATTCTCCTGTGCCTATATGTTCTAAGGTTTTCCCTACTTTCTCATCTAATAGTTTCAGTGTATCTGGTTTAATGTGGAGATCTTTGATCCACTTACACTTGAGCTTTGTACAAGGAGATAAGAACGGGTCTATTTTCATTCTTTGGCATGCTGAGTGCCAGTTGGACCAGCATCATTTGTTGAATAGACTGTCGTTTTTCCATTGAATGTTTACTGCTCCTTTTTCAAAAATCAGGTGACCATATACATGAGGGCTCATTTCTGGATCTTCTATTCTATTCCATTGATCCACATGCCTATTTCTGTACCAGTACCATGCAGTTTTCAGCACAATTGCCTTGTAATATAGCTTGAGGTCAGGGATAGTGATTCCCGCAGATGTTTTTTTGTTGTTGAGGATGGATTTAGCTATTCTAGGTCTTTTGTTATTCCATATGAAATTGCACATTGATCTTTCCAGTTCCATGAAAAACTGGGTTGGAATTTTGATGGGGATTGCATTGAATCTGTAGATTGCTTTTGGTAGGATGGCCATTTTTAAGATGTTGATCTTTCCAATCCATGAGCATGAAAGATCTTTCCATTTTCTGAGATCCTCCTCAATTTCTTTCTTTAGAGGTTTGAAGTTCTTGTCATACAGGTCCTTCACTTTCTTAGTTACAGTCACACCAAGGTATTTCATAGTTTTTGTGATGATTGTGAAGGGTACCTTTTCCCTAATTTCTTTCTCCACATGTTTGTCCTACTAGTATAGGAAGGCTACTGATTTGTTCGAGTTAATTTTGTATCCAGCCACTTTGCTGAACTTGTTTATCAGCTGTAGAAGTTCTCTGGTGGAATTTTTTGGGTCACTCAAGTACACTATCATGTCATAGGCAAAGAGTGATGTTTTTATCTCTTCCTTTCTGATTTGTATCCTCTTGATCTCCTTTTGCTGTCTAATTGCTCCAACCAGGACTTCCAGTACTATGTTGAATAGGTAGGGGGAGAGTGGGCAGCCTTGTCGAGTCCCTGATTTTAGTGGGATTGCTTCAAGTTTCTCGCCATTAAGTTTTATGTTGGCTGTTGTTTTGCTGTATATTGCTTTTATTATGTTGAAGTATGGGCCTTGGATTCCTGTTCTTTCCAGGACTTTTAATATGAAGGGGTTTTGGATTTTGTCAAATGCTTTCTCAGCATCTAGTGAGATAACCATGTGATTTTGATCTTTGAGTTTGTTTATATGGTGGATTACATTGATGGATTTCCTTATATTAAACCATCCCTGCATCCCAGGGATGAAGCCTACTTGGTCATGATGAATGATCGTTTTAATGTGTTCTTGAATTCGGTTTGCAAGGATTTTGTTGAGTATTTTTGCATCAATGTTCATAAGTGAGATTGGTCTGAATTTTTCTTTCCTTGTAGGGTCTTTGTGTTGTTTAGGTACGAGGGTTATTGTGGCCTCAAAAATGAGTTAGGTAGTATTCCATCTGATTCTATCTTTTGGAATAGTTTGGAGAGTATTGGTGTTATATCCCCAATAAATCTCTGATAAAATTCTGCACTGAACCCGTCTGGACCTGGGCTTTTTTTTGGTTGGGAGACTTTTGATGACTTCTTCTATTTCTTTAGGTGTTATAGGCTTATTTAGATGGTTTACCTGGTCCTGGTTTCCATCTCACTGCTCTGCCATGTGGCTGCCCAGAGTTTGAGATATGAAAATCACTAACATGGACAAAAAAAAAAAAAGCAACCATTCACCCATGTGCCAGTCTCTCAGTGTTCTCTGCATACCTATCTGGAAAAGATCCAACCAGAAGATCTCACTGACTAGAGATAAAAGCCTGTTCACAGAGGACTGTGAGGCCATGTACTTGGCCTTTAGATCATGTAGCTCAAGGCTCCAGTAAGGTGTAGGCATGTGAGCCTTCCTATGCTGTTTTATTTATTCCAGTTCCCAGGGTTGACACTCCAAAATCTGGACAGAGGTAAACCTTTGTTCTCATTCCAACACAACAAACAACAACAACAACAACAAAGCAAGCTCATGATATAGAAGTCTAACTACTAAATTACCGTATGCAACTTTTTATTCTCTCATTGCTTCTTGTTCTTTCTGGGCCATACCTTATTTACAAGGAAGAAGTACATAGCTCAGAAAAGCTGGCATGGTCAAACAGGCTGGGTAGGAAAACACAAAGGAAGGAGTCTGGATTTTCTCAACCACTGTGGCCAGAAGCATGGTAAATGAAGGAAAAGCCACAGAGTCATTATCAAAATCACTGCCATGTGACATCATTGCTTTCGGCTTTGGCTTATGTCTGTCTCTTTGGCACAATCATAACAGGGTGAAAAGTGTGGATTGATGTTAAAGTAATACATGATTGGACAGAGGAGAGGTAGGTGGAGAAAAGGTAGAAAAACAGAAGAGGAGGGGGGATTGCACGAACAAAGGTCCAGATGGAGCAGGAGAAAACAGACCTAGGTGCTGGTGGCCATAATTGATAGGTAGATATGAATATTCTTAAGGGAGTTCTAGATGTCTTTTTATCTCTTATAGAAGGGCGATTTGTATCTTTGTCTATTGGATATAATCTTATTGTGTAGAGTGTTTGTGGATTGAGAATTTAATATATAAATCTGCATGAAAAGCTAACGGTCTTTGGAGTAATAATATTTGTGCTGGGCGATAGTGGAAAGGAACACACCAGGGCATTCGTATCCACCTGAGACAGAAGCAGCAGGGCAGGCAGAGTGAACCACCTGAGAAGGGGGTCGTGAAAAAACTACAGCGGACCTGGTGATAGAGATGTGGCCTCGGCTCCACACTAGAGCCACCTCCTCAGAGTGAGACTGCAGGGGCTGATAAAACCATAAGTCCTCCTTTTTAATATTTACAGTAACATGAGAGGACTTATTGAATGATTTCTATAGTACCCCCGGAAAATATATATACAAGTAACATTATATAGGTTGAATGCATATAGTCATGGATAAGCTATATTTATGAATATATATATATATTTATACATACACAAAGTTTCATACAGTAACAATTTTGAAATAAGAAGCAATGAATTTGGAGGAGAGAGGAGGCATAGATGGGAGGGTTTGGAAGAAAGAAAGAAATGTTGCCATTATATTATGATCTAAGTAAAATTATTAGTTTAAATGTATATATACATTAAAAACAGTTTGACGAGATAGTTACCATAATCACAAACACAACCAGGATGCTGAGTGGTAACAACAACAGCTACTATCTGTGCTCATCTATTCTTGTTCCCAGCCCTGCATCCAGGGAATCACTCTCAGTCCGTCCTTACAGGTTTGCCTTTTCCAGAATAACACCAAATGCAAGTCTACTTTCATTCACCACACAGAACACATTTTAGATTCATTCCGATGGCACACGTATCAGTCATCTGTTCTTTCTGATGAGACTACTGCATTCTCTATTATGTGAACAAGCCAGGGCTTGTTTGTAAGTTCTTCAGCTAAAGGGCATTTTGATGTTTCCAGGTTTGGGTGATTAGCAATGAAACAGTTCTGAATGTTTACAAGCATGTGTTTTGTGGCTTACACTTTCTCACCTAAATGAGATGGTTGAATCCTGTGAAGACAAGGTTTTGACATAATAAGAAATTGCCCAGGTCCGTTTAAATGCTGATATATTGTTTCACATTCTTTCCTGTAAGGAAAAGGACTACACATTGGTTTACATACTTGGTAATACTTGATAGTGACTGGCTTTATCACTGTGATGATTTATTACTATTATAATAAATGTTTTGTCTCATGTTTCCAGTGACTAACATTTTGCATAAAAACTATTCTGCCTTATTCTATGTTGCTGGCAAAGAACATAGAAAAATATTTCATTATACCTACTCCATTAAGGAGATGCTTATACTAGTCTTTCACTGAAACCCTAATTTTTCTTCTATAATATTTTGATGTGGTCTGTGGCTATAGTCAGATTTCATTAAGCTTTTCTCTCCATAAACAATAGTGTGTAGGTGAGGAGTTTATGAGCCAATACTTGAGGTTATTGTTTACTGCGAATTTCAGAAGACTGGAAGTAATGTGGGTGTGCTATACACCATCACTCTAAGAGATATGTTCTAAAACTTCTAAAAAAGACACAGAACCATCAATGGTATGAAACTATAAATAGTATGCTTTTATCTTTTCTGTACATATATGCATAACTTCAGCAAAGCCTCTGCTTGAACCAGATAGAAAAGTTCAAGCCACATTCAGAACTTAAGACTTCACCTTTAGAAAGGTGAGAAACTACTTTGTGAGTGAAAAGCCTCTTAGCATAGGGTAAAAGCAGGACATAGAACATGAGTGAGCTTTGCTATGGGGACAATAATAATAAAATCAGTTGGGCAATCTGAGCAAAACTAGTGCTGCCAAGAGGGGCTGGCACACTGTAGGGTTATATGGAGATTTAAGAAAGGAAGAAGCATAAAAAAGGACAGAAACTTTTCCCATATATCTCTAGAAGCAACTGCAAGAGATACTGAGAGAGGCATGTTATGGAATCCAAGGGGCTTCAGAGCTTTGTCTCCTCTATAACATCATGATAAGATACCCTTTTTTTCTTTTTTACTACATATTTTATGTATTTACATTTCAAATGGTATCCCCTTCCCCAGTTCCCACCTCTCCCATGCCCCTTCCCCCTGTTTCTATAAGGATGCTCTCCCTCCCACCTACTTACTCCTACCTTACCACCCTGGCATTTCCTTACACTGGGGAAATCGAGCCTTCACAGGACCAAGAGATTCTCCTTCTATTAATGATAGACAAGGCCATCCTCTCCTACATATGTGATTGGAGTCATGGGTCACCCCATGTGTACTCTTTGGTTGTTGGTTTAGTCCCTTGGAGCTCTGAGGGTTCTGGCCCATATATAGTTACCAAACCCAGTCACTATTACCGAAGCCAAGAAGTGCTTTTTGACAGAAGCCTTGTCTCCTGAGAGGTTCTGCCAGAGCCTTACCGATACAGATTAAAATGCTTGTAGGTAATCATCAGACTAAACACAGAGACCCCAATGGAGGATTTAGTGAACAAACTGAAGGAGCAGAAGGGGTTTGCAACCTCATAGGAAGAACATCAATATCAACCAATAGGACACACTTTTGTCTGTTCAGAATCATATCTTCTCAAGCCCCTGAAGATTCTCACTCAGAAGGTCAGTGTTGAGGCCCCACTATGTGATTCCCATATTCATAAAAACTTGGGTGCAACTACACAACACTTTACCTAAAGTTCTAAGAGATATGTAGTAAAGATTTCCTTAGGCATTGCAGGGACCATTTTAGAAAAAAACAACTATGATGTAAACTCTAGACAATTTCTAATTTTGCTCATGTCAGCTGATGCTGCATGGCTTTCAAAATGTAGATCAAAATGCAGATTTCTGGTTCCAGGTCCAGAACTTCTAATTATATATGTCTGATGGTCTGACAATTGCATTTCCAAGATGTGCTCGGAAGGAGGAGAGTGCATAACAAGTTAGTGTGGGAACAGGTTATGCTTCAAGAAGTACTGACAGAGCAGCAAAGTAGCCATGGAAGTTCAGCACATTACTAGTCAGGCCTTAGAAGCAAGGCCTCTCAATTATTTTTAAAGAAACAGCTACTCTCTTCCAATAGCCCACAAAGCTGAACAAAAAAAAAAAAAAAGCCCTACTAAATACTGCATACCTTACAACACTAAGCCTAAAACCTATGTCCATATTCTGGAACATAAATATGGAGCCCTTGTTGTGACTACCACATAAAAGCAGACATTTCTTCCAAACCTTAACCCTTTCTATACTGAATAAAGAGAAAAAGAGGAACAAGTGGTCTATACATAGAGGAGCTGATTCTACAGTTCAGTCTTCCTGGAGTCTTGATAGAGTCTTGCCAATGAAACTAAGGCAAACCCAGGTTTGTGTTAGGGAGAGGTCAGATAAGCTGCTTGAGAGACTGTTCTGAAGGGAAATAGAACAAGTAAAGGTAGGAGAATGTTGATTGAACAATATTGAATTTGAGGAGCTATGTTCATGGGAGCTGCCATTAGGTGGGCTATCAATATCCATAAAATAACCATAATGGAACGCTTTTACATAAATCATCTTTTTTACTAATCTGAGCTAATAACTCTCCATTGTAAACATTCTTTCTTAAAAAATTGGAGAAATGGGGGACCAAAAATGTGAAGAGTCATTTGTAGTAGCCACTCAGTGAGTCTCCCTGTGGGCCACATCTCAAAGTCAGGGTGACATCAGAGACTGTGGTGTCACTTGGACATGTTGCTGTTTCTTTTTGTCAGAGTATCTAACTCCTGAAAAGCCACCAGTGAAAGCAGTATTTCAAACATATGGACCAGTGACTAACAGAGAGACTGTAGAAAAGGGAAACACTTTTTGGGCTTCATTGAGATAGATCCCATTCTTAGGGGAGGGCAGCCCTTTCACAGATAACTCAAAGACCAGAACTCCAATCATTTGTGAGTCATGGTAAAGGCTACAGGAATGAGCTTTGGTGAGATGCCTGGCATGCATTAAGTATAAAGGGTTCTCAGAGAAGCCAATGGGTTGAAAACTTGGTCTCAAATGTCATCTTTAGATGTGGGATTTGGTGGAAATGATGGAATTATGAGTGTTCTGATTTTATTAATGAACGGATGCAGTGGTAGATTCATAATTTCATGACAAACATTCCTCACTAGGTGGAAGTTGGTTGGGTCCTGAGAATGCCTTTGAAAGATATAACTCCTCCTCACCCTACCTCTTCCCCATTATCCTCTCCTCTTTCTTTCCCATCTTCTTCCTTCTCTTCTTCCCCTTTCTTGGCCTCCTCCACTCTCTGACCTTCCTTCTTTTCTTCTTCCTTTTTCTTCCTGAATTTTATGAGGTGAGGGTCTCTGTCTCAGCCTTCCACAGCCATTAGTCAAAACAATAGTTCCAACTGGCCTTGAAGTAAAACCTGGTTAAGTCCACGCTTCTTTTCAATGGTCTTGGTTTTTGTTTATGGTTGTTTGTTTGTTTTTTAAGCTTCTTTTTTTTTTTTTTTTTTTTTTTTTTTTTTTTTTTTTTTTTGCTATTTTTGCTGTGGTGAGCAAAGAATGCAGCAGTATGCCATAGAAATCTGACAAAAGGAGTTTTTGCCTAGGGCCTTGAATGAATAGTAAACAAAAATCAGTCAGTGGGAAAAACACCAGATTCTGGACCTCTGGCCTAATTTTGTTTTAATTCTAGTTTGCTCTGTTTCCTTCACTGACTACATTATAGCCACCTGTCATCCTGCTGGTCTCGGAGCATAATAATCCTTGACTTCTCCAGCCAGACAGAAAAGACTTTTCACTTAACTCCCTACTGTACAGCTGAGGTGAGGCTGAAATTAAAAATAATGAAAATCAATATGCCCTTTTACTAAATGCTGAAGAGCAGAAACAGGGAAATAAACAGTCCTATAATATCAAAACTTCATCTGAGAGGTTTTCCCTATCCCCATGGGACATACATAAAAGGAGACCATGCCTGACTTCTTGTCCTCTAGGTCCTTGTCTCCCCTAACCTAGCAGTTGCTATTTTTACCCATGCCTATTATTTGGACGCCCCCAAGTCTAGACAAGCTGCTGGGCAATGATTCTCTTTGGATCTGCTGCCTGCCCTCCAAGGTACAGCCTCCTGTGTTAGAACTCACCCGTTCTCTGAGTAATTGGAAGTGACTGATGTTCCCCTATGGGCTACAATTTCTTTATGATCTTTCAGAGAATGTCATGGCTACCTTCTCTGAAATCAGATCTGGATGTTACCATTAATTAATGGCATAAATTTCGTTCAAGTACTAAACCTCTCCACGTTTCCATTTTACTGTCAGCAAAATTAAGGGTTTGTATCAGCACTAACTCAGCCTGCTTCTGCCTTCCCAGGGGGTCTAGGGCCATCCATTCACATGACTCAAGCTGTTCACAGCATATGCTTTGCTTCAGTGACATAACTCATTAAGGGACTTTCTGAACCTGAAAGTCTAGCATAAGAGAACCACTCACCTCCCTAAGCTCAAAAAGTCTCTGGTTGTAAAGAATCCCAAGTGTGTGGGGTTTATATTTTCTAGCTCGTGATGCATTGTGTTTTACAACATTAGGGATAAGGAGATATATAAGACCATTTGGGGGCAATCTTAGCTGTGTATTAAAGCACTGGTTCCCTCACACCTTAATATCCAGTCATTTGAAGCATCAGAAATGATAAGCAGGACTCAAACTAGCTCATATCATCTAACACTTCCCCAGGACCTTCAAACTATGATCTGAGTCATGTGTCTTACGACTAAGAGCTTAGACATGGAAGTGACTCTCAGCCAATCTCTGTGTTTGGAGTCTCATCTTGGGCATATAGAGAGGATTTGGAAAGCCTAAGACTGAAAGGGGAAATAACCACAGTGTTTGTCCCAAAATGCTTTAGGCAAATCTACAGGTATCACTTGTGAGCAGTCTTCTGATACACCCAACTTATTAACCACATACTATGCTACATTTAGTCATGCTAACTTTATATATTTTTACTTTAAAAGATAATGCTTTTTCTGCTGCCTAAAGGCATGCTTGCCCTAAAGGAGACACAGCTAAAAGAATATGGTAAATGTAAGATCTAGAAATTAATCAATGCAAAGGGACTGATGTCCTTCTGACATCAAGGTGAGTATATACTTGCATTTTTCCCACTCCAATGTATCTGACCAGGACAAAATCCTAGAGCCCACCAGACAGATGAAGTGTCTGCCAATAGATGGCATACAAATCAAGGGGAGACTTCAAGGCTTTAACTTGACAAGCATAGACTGGGGGAGACAATAAGGACACAGTACAACTAATACCAAAATGATGATGTCAAGCTTACTGACAATATTAACTTATTAAGTCTCAGCTTCTCAATGCAGATTCCAAATACCTTTTGTCATAGGGATAAAAGGCATAGCTGTAATTGGAGACAGTATATGTTTGTTACTTTGACATGCTAAAAATTAGCTTCTGTTTTTTGTTTTGTTTTGTCTTGTTTGCTTCTTTTTCTGTTTGATTGCCAGTCCCAGGAACAATTTCTGAAATACAAAGAAAGGCTTCAAAAATGACTTGTATGATTAGTAAATCCATTTATATTACAGCAAAACTGTTAGGAGAAATTAGCTAGGAGATGGGCAAATTGAGAACAATTTTACAAAATAGAAATTTTATAGATTATGTGTTACTCAAGTGTAATCTTGGCTTAATGTGTCAGATTTCTCTCATCCTATCAATGGCCAAATAAATGATCTTCATAAAGATATCAACAAAATGTCTCAAGTGACCTGTGAATGGGCATCATAATTAAGATGTCTATCATTTTCTTTGGTCCTCTGATCGCTTTTTTTATAATTCTGTTATGTTTGGCTATTTTAGTTAGAGTAGCCATTCATCCAATAAATTCAAACTTGGCCTCCATTACAAGCACAATTTTTACTTTTAAAAAGCTGAAAAATGGAGACAAAGGAGAAATTAAGAACCATGTGCTGACAGACAAGCATTAGGTAGCCTAGAATGTTAACTCCATGGGTTGTTCCTTTAAAAGAAGGGATACACAATCTGTTAATCACCCAGAGGGCTGGAGTCGGATATGCTTAAATAGCCTGGTGACCTCTGCACTATCCTTATGGGCAGAGACCACACTTGAGCCTCCTCCAGACCCTTATTATAAGCTTGTTTTGTTCAGTCTACAAGATCTATCATCATGAAGGGTGTCATGAGTACTTTACAAAGAGTTTCAAAAAGTCACATCCAACCTTTACTTAGCTTGCTTTGTAATTCATTTCACGTGGAATTTGAGTTAGTTATCAGTAGGTGAATTTTTCCCAAATTCTGCTCTGCTTAAGTATGCCGAAAATAAACTACACGCGGTCTGGACTTCCAAAGTTTGAACCAACACCAGCTACTTAGTCATGTTGAAATGAACTACCTTCTTATCTTCTGTACATCAGTACTCTGTTGATCACGGAGGATACAGAGATTCCCCCACTCCCACTGACATCTATTAAAGTTCATGCTATTGACTGCAGGCTTTCACCGTTTTAGAAGCTTAGAATGTGAAGTGTTTCTTCTTGGGCAGAAAGTGTGGGAGAATCAGACATGAAAGATATAGATTAGAAGGAAGATAAAAATATTTGCATTTGAGTGCCCAGGGAACATCCTACTGGGGTAACATTCATCAATGCACAGTCACAATTAAGAGGTCAAGAGAAAGGGGAAACCAATATTCAGATCTGGATGAGAATCGAAAGATCCAAAGTATAGGAAAGGATGAGAGAGCTGGGACCACTGAAGCAAATGGGTGTTCAGACAATTAGTCTGTAGAAGGACAATAGAACCTCAGAATTGCTTTACTAGTTAATGATATCCAGTAGCACTTTAACACCAGAAGTGTAGGGTACAGGAATCATCACAGCTTATCTGAGTCAATTCAACCCTTTGCAAAGACACAGTAACGTGTTCACTTGGCCTTACAATGTCATGGGATTCCAATTAATTTTGTTTCTGCTGTTTGGTTATATGCACAGTAGCTACACATCGATGGGCAATAATGGCAAATATTTAGTATATCACAGTTTCTGTGGATCAGGAGCCTGTGTTTCATCCTTTGCTTCCAAAATTTTCAGGAAGCTTCAGTCCAGGGTGAGCCAGGGCTGCAGCCTCCCTTCAACATATGGCGAGAACCAACCTCTTCCAAGGCTATAATTGTTGTTGTTGTTTATTGGTTTGTTCTATTTTTTTTTTTTATGAATGCTGTTTGTTTCAAGCAAGCAGGGTGAAGGCCTCAGTTTCTTGCTATCTGCCAATGAGTAACTGCCCTCAGCTCTTAACCTTGTGGTCTTATCACAAAACACATCAGCTCCTAACATAAAATCCCACTTCTTACTATAAAAACTAGAGGAAGGTGAGCTGCTTAACAATACAATGCTATTATTGTCTGTAATTTAGTTGTGTGGGGTGTGTGTGTGTGTGTGTGTGTGTGTGTGTGTGTGTGTGTTTGCAATCACATGCACACCAGCACCTTGTCTACCATAATTTTGTTGGTTAGAACCAAGTAACAGAACATGCATTTGCATGTCCAAACACTGAGGTTAGAGTCTGTCACATACAGAGTTCGTGTTAGTGGATGGTATCAGAAATAGATTCCACAGCAGCGGCAAGAAGGAACATCACAAAATTAACTATAGGCAGCCAGATGAGACAACAAGGTGCTCAAATCACATCAAGTTAATGGGACAGGCTTATTTCTCTGTTCTTTTACCCCTAGGTGAATTTCTTTCCCCAAAATCAAAGCCTTTCTTTTCCCAAATAGATAGAGACCACAAACAAGATGAAATGAGGTTAGTAATCTAGCAGGGACAAGTGTAAGGATCAAGATTTTGGTCTCTAAATTGACTTCACAAGTTGAGGCAAGGCTGGGTAATAACGGCTTGTGAATAAGGCTTAAGGGATTTGGCTGACTCAGTGAGTTAGTAGCATGAGGTGGTTGCCAAGAATAGCAAAGCAATTGTGAACAGTGTTAGACAAGTAAAACTCCCTCTTCCAGAGGGATGGAGATACCCCTTCCTTACTCTGCTGCCATGAAAACACACGGAGGATGGTTCACATCATAGGTTCTCTATTCTAAAAGAAACAGGGGTCAAACAAATCACCTGCAAAGGCCCAGGAAACTGAACAGATTGGGATAACACATTGGCTAAAGACTGAGCATAGCCAATCTGCAAAGAAGAAAAATCCTACTGTGGCTATCCATATTCTTGCCCAACCCTGGAAAGCTTTGTTCAAGGAGAACAATTAGATGGCGCACTAGCAATTTGTCTGCTTGCTCAGACCAGACACCTAAGAAGCAATTGAAGAAAAGAAAAGGCTTATTTTGGTTTATGTTTTAAGAAGGAGTAAGAGCTATCGTGGCACAGTAGACAGCAGCAGGAATGGAGGGGGTTTCATGCATTAGGCCCACAGTCTGGAAGCAGAGAGAGATGAATGTTGGTACTCAGCTTGTCTTATCCTTTTTATTCATTTAGGGCCTCATCTCATGGGATGGTGCCACATTTAGAGTAAGCCCATGCTGAGTTATGTCTTTCTGTAAATAGGCCCATAAACAAACCCACAGGTATGTTTTTGTGGTGATTCCAGATCCTTTGAAGTTGGCAATGAGGACTAACCATCACAGACAATTTTATCCAGACAAAGGCATAGACTAAAATAAGTCATGCAGGATCAGCTTTTGCTCATGGTGGACTCCCATCTAGTAGACACTGGTGACCTAACAAGAAATCTATGCTTCTCATTGGAGGCTCGGTGAACGATGGACATATGCCACTGACTGCTAAGCATACATTATGTCTGACAAAGAGGACACTTTCCCTGTCACTAGGTGTGTCTCTTGAACAAGTCAGGCAAATAAACTCGTAGAATAAAAAAGCTGAAAATGTTAAGTTGAAGTGACCAGCATACCTCAAACCTCATTTGCTTATTTCCTGTCCATGTCAAATGCTGGGGTCTAAGGATCAACATCTGTGGCTTCATGAGCCTTCTTCTCATTCCTGGGACTTAGCTGAACAAACTGAAGCCACAAGAAGAGCAAAAGAGCTAATAGGGAGTTTATGCCTTTAGACTTTTCCTTCGGGGTGGTGTTAATCATATCATTGGTGGAAGAAGGTCACATGGTCAAGGGCAGCATGAAGGGCAGAGAAGTCTACTTTTGTCATTGGTGGGAAGGAGAGATCACACAGATGTCGCAGATTCCAGAGCAGTGGGCAAGTGAGTTCAGCTCTCTACAGAGAAGTGTCCTGTGGGGCACAAATTACTTCTCTCCTTCACAAGTCAGATGCTTTGATGGGAGTGATAGCTCCTTCAAATAATTTTCCAAGAATATCATTCTTTGTAGTCTTGGGCTAATCATCCACTTTTGGCAACCTCCAATTGTATACACAAAGAGTAACAATATGCTTTAATGTGAACATCTATAAATTAGTTAGCTCTGGTCTATGTGGAACAGTTTCCTTGCCTGGGAAAGTGATGGAGGGTATAAACTACTTGGGAAGGGAAATCTACAGAAATTCAAATCTCGTAAATGAAATCCAACAGCTGAGAAAGCACCATTCTGAAGAGCTAAATTAATCTGGGAGTGAGGGGAGGGGAATGGATGAAAAGAAAAATAGGAGAAGCTGAATTTAATTAAGGGACCTTAAAAGAAAGTATTAGTATCCAGTCTCCATAAAGAATAATAAATGAAAATAGCCGAGTTGGGCAGCACACACAGGCATAAATTGTGGTACCTCTTATGTTTCTTTCCTCCAAATTGAACTTATTTATCTGTGAAAAATTCCATAGATGTGAGAAGAAAAATCAGGCTGATTAAAGCTTATTTATCTGCTTTTAAGAAATTCTTATTGTTTGGCCACCAGAAGTAAAAGAACCCCCCGTGGTATGGAAAATAAAAACTGCTTTTTTTCTACCGTGCTCACTCTGCCAGAGAAAGAGACAAAAGAAACACTTGGATCAAAATACTCCACTGCTCTTCAGAACATCCTCTAATTTTTAAAAGATTTAATTTTAGTATTCAGAGTGTAGACCTTTTTTTTTTGATCGTTTCATTGTTTGTTGTTTGTTTTGCTTTGTTTTCTTCTATTGTCCCTCTTTTTCATCTCCTGTCATAAAGGGTAAGGATATAACTCAGTTGGTGGAGCATTTGTCTAACATACATGAAGCTCTGGGTTCAATTTCTATGTTTGTAATTCAAACACACTTCAGACCAAAAGGGTCAGAAGTTCAAAGCCATCCTCAGCTACACAGGGATTTCAAAAGCATCATGGACTACATGAGACCTTGTCTCAAGTAAAGCAAACCAAAACTCTTGGAACGAGCATGTCCAAAGATACTCACATCACACATTACACACTACCAAGGTGCTTTTTCAAAACCAGCTCGATATCCTCAGGAAAACATATTTTAAAAATTGCAATGGGTTAGCCAGCTCAGCAGCATTCTCCTTTGAAACTAGCATTTAGGGCCAGTTTAACAGAAAGGTGCTGAATGAACTGAACTGCTAAAGGTCAAGTCATGATAAGGCCAGTGACAATTAGAAAGCCTGGCTGGGTCCCCTGGTAGAAAACCCTCTAACCTTGGCCAATGCTAAAAAGCACTAAGTACTTATTTTTTAGTAATATGGCTCTCAGATATTTGCTGGTATTTTTTCATTATGGTATCACATGTATACACATTATTTCTATGCCCAGCTCACAGATATGAAAACAGAGCTAGAGAGGTAGGCTTATACATCTAAAACTGTGTAGAAATTAATTATTAAAGAAGAGTAATCAGCATGTTTGGTGTGCATGGACGTTTAACCCTAGCACTCCAGAAGCAGGGGACCCGTATGAAATCAAGGGCAATCTGGACTAGAAAACACAGTCAACAGAGTGTCTAAAATGAAAGGAACTGCTGTTGCCAGTCATGGAGGAGGAATGGGGCAACACAATTTTTGAGGTATGAGGTAGATCCTCCTTATTTGAAGACTAACCATTCTTAACCACCAGGGGGGTTTATCCTGGGAGAGAGAAGCCTCACTTGAAAGTCTCACCAACATAAATGTTTGGCTCGATGCAACAAAGATTACATAAAAGTGTTCCAAGAGGCAGAGTTTGTCATTGTGCTAACTAACCAGAAACCACAGAAATGCCATCTACAGAAGGGCAGCTAAGAATACCGCTCACATTCAGCCCACAGCATTCAGCATTAAAAAGGAATTATAGCCATGTGCAAGAACAGGTGACTTCTGTTAGAACTGGTGAACAAGGACTAAGAGACAGAAAGTAAATATACAGTGGCATTTAAAACAAGGAACTCTTTGCAAAACTGGGGCTCACTGAAGACTTTAGGGGAACAGGGAGAGGATATTAGTGAAGGTGAGACCTTCACGGTCTCCTCGCATGACATCAGTGATCCACACTTGGCCTGAGTAAGAACAGAAAATCTGTCGATACCTCTGAAATGTTTGTCTTCATTCTACTTTATGAACAGGAGCAGGTGCTGGGGTTTTAGCTCAGTGGTAGAACATTAACCAAGCAAACATGAGGGCCTGGGTTCAATTTGTGGAAACCAAAATAAGTAACAATAATATATGAACAATAATGACTGGAAGGTGATCTATTGCTTGCAGTTCATTAAATCTCCTTGTGCTGGCCTGTGGGGTTTTGAATTTATTGTCTTTTATAGTAAGTGCTGACATAATTGCTTTTTAAATGAAAATTTCTACTCTTATTGTACCTGTGTCTAAGAAATTAGAAAACTAAATAAACAATCAACATTATGTTTACCAAAGCTAGTACTGAATGGCATTAAATGTTAAAGACTAAACAAGGCCAAAGGCTGACTTTCCTTCTTAGCTGAACCTTGCTGTTTCCAGAGTCCTCCTCTGTGAGTTGCTTTTGGATAGTAGAATTACTGTTGCTTTCTTCTTTATTATTTCTAATTTTCCCAATCATCTTCAATATTTAAACAGGAGTACATTATAATGAACCAAATACAGAATCAAACCAACCATTGTTTTTAATTAAGTCTTGAAAGCAAAAAATTGTGTTAAAAGTAAGGCACGGGGCTGGGTATTACTCCAGTGCCCCCTGCTTCTGTTTCCATGTTAACTCTAAGTATATTCAGTAGAGAATGGTACCATTTGAACATCCTCCCAGGAGAGTAATGCCATACTGCATAGATACCTTTCTCTCATCTCTGCTGTTAGGACTACATTCTCTGACCACACAGAAGGAAGCAGTACCTTATAAACCTTACTGGTAAAGGTAGAAGGATCAGGAGTCATGAGCATTGTTAGCTATCTGGAGAATTTTCAGGCTGCCTAGCCTGCATACAACCCTGTTTCAAAAAATCTTATAATTTTAAAGCTATGACAAGAATCTGCTATACTAATACACATTCTTAGGATACTCACATCATGACTGATTGGCTGATTAACTAGTACTCAATTTTTATAGAGTGTGTTATTATTTTACATTTTATTGCATTGTTATCTATTATGCAATGTGAAAGTCTTGAGAAGAACATCTAAAATATGATTTCAAGAAATAATATACTGTAATTTATTGACCTTAGGGTTTAGCTTTTTAACATTGTAATACTAGAGAAATCTGAAATGCCTAAAGACTGGTGACAACTTACTCCTGATGCTGGCCAAGTGCTCACATGATGCTGGTACCCCCATGCCTGCTGGTCTATAGCTACTCTCCTTGCGAAGAATGCTCCCTTTGGTGGAAGAATTTTCCCCTGTAGAAGGATGCTCCCCCATTGAAGAACGCTTCAATGTAGAATGATACTCCCCTATAAAAAATGTTCCCTGTGGAAGGGTATACCCTCGTAGGAGGATGCTTCACCCCAGAAGGATTCACCCTCATGGATGGAAGGATGCTCCCATGTGAATGGATGCTACCTTGTGAAAGACAGCTTCTGCATTGCCTTCCAGTGATCCCAACTCTCGGCATCTGTGCTGCTAAGTAACAACCTCAGCGTGAGAATTGCCTGGGTCTGGTGATTTGTTTCCAAAACCTGAAAATGTAAAATGCCAAAGACAACTCTCTACAGATTTGGTTACAAAGACACTATGGCATCTTCCTTCCATGGCCACTTTTGTGTCACTTGCTCAGTCATAAGAAAGCTAACTACCTTCTATCAACTGTCCTATAAAGAGAACACATAGCATGAAACCGAAGGAAGCCTCTGCAATAGCTGCCAAAAAATAAAAATAAAAAAAAAAAAAAAAAAAAAAAAAAAAAAACACCCAGCTCTCATACTAAAAACCTATCAGAACTCAAGGCTTCTCAGCAGCCAAGTGAATGGATTTGGACATAAGTTTTCACCCGTGGAGCCTCTGCAGTCATATTCATATCTCATACCAAAATCTCAGCTATGCCAGCCAAAACTGTGGACCCACAGAAACCATGAGATAGTTCTAAGATAAGAACATTGGAGGTAACCTGTCATGCAGCAATATCTACCCAGTATGGGTGTAATAACATCGACTCAGTTGAGATTCTGGCATGGTCTGAAGTATAACTGTGGAATGTAATCACTTGAATATCTTTAAGAATACATGCTAAGATTCCACTTAACAAAAAAAAAAAAAAAAAAAAAAGGGCAGCCTGTATGCAGAAATAAAAAGAAAAGCAGAGATTTAAAAAAATGAGGGACTTTATGTCTCATGTCCTCAGATATGGGAGTGATCGTGCATCCTGTGTAATTTTAGCAATGCTTTATGTGACTAGAAAGCAAAGGTTGCCTACCCTAACACAGGACCATGGATAAGATAACCTACACAAGAGACATTCGTTTTCTTACAATTCTAAAACATAGCAAGGGCTTCTAAGGTCAGGGTCTGAGCAGGTTGGATCCTTCTGAGGGCTGAGGAGAAGGCTCCATGCCTCTGTCTTTGGCTTGCAGACAGTTCTGATCTGCCTCTGTCATTAAAGTCTCTTCTACTTCCAACTCATATTTACTCTTTGCCAGGTCACCGTTTTATATTGCATTGCTGCCATGCCTGCATGGTGCAGAAAATGGAACCTGGCATCTCTGTTGGGGCTCATGGCATCTTAAAATACATTTTGAGGAAGTTCACTTCCTACCCTTTATTTGAAATAAAAGCAGATACTAAAAGACGTGGACTAGGAACACACTGGAATCATTGTAACTTCGGCAAAGCCATGGTCAATGAAAACAATTAGAGAGCTGCATAATGTTTAAGGGCTGCAACTTGTAGGGGTAGAAGATGGCATCGGGATTCAGAAATCAATTGATTCCGGGAGTTGCATGAGGGTCTTGGGAGAGCCGAGGAGGGTACAAACAAGCTCCGCCATATCACCTCTCCTGTGCTGATTCAGCAAAGACTTAAACAGTTGAGAGCTAAGCATACACCTTTCCATTGCTGGAGATTATGTTGGAGAGTTTCACCACAGGAGAGGTCAGAAGCCTGCTAGGTGACCCCTACACCGGCCTTATTTATACAAGAAGAAAGGGCTCAGCTACACCATATAGACCTTCTTCCTACAGGAAAATGTCCCTGAGGAGCAGCCAGGAACCCTTGCCAGTTGGCCACTCCCTGAAGACAGTTTGCTCCCTAGAGGAGGAATGATTGAACTGAGGGGAGCTCAGTAATGATTCCTTCCACATCTGTCAATAAATGCATCCCGCCCTCCTCTCTGGCAAGCGGTACCCATGCCAACTCCAAGAGGCTTCCAGGAAAAGGCGAACCCTGAGGCAGGCCCCATTCAGAGAATGAACAGGAGCGGCAGAAGGGGATTAAATCCTGCCAAGAGTGGCCCAACACTTCTGCTATGTCTCTGCAAGAGGACAGGGTGCTGATGTTAGTTCACCTATGCTGTGTACCCAATGGTCTATCACTCTCCATTCCTAACTAAGAAAGAATGACCTTGACACAGATGCTCATAGAGCATCACCTGAAATCAAGGGCCTCAAAGAGAGCTAGGGTATGCCTGGGAACTTTAAGACCATAATAGCTTTTCTAGTTAAAGGCTGATTATATGTGGGAAGAGGAGCCCAATTACGCAGAGAACTGAGCTCTTAAGCCTAGCATTTTCTTTTGTCAATTAGTTTATGCAATGCAATTACAACAATATCATGAATATTGCATTTAAATACTTTTTGGATAGTTACATTCCTGGAATGTAAGTACATTTTGAAGCATAAAGAACTCAAGTCTCTTCATTTGAGGAAATAAGGTAGAATATACTGCAGTCTCTTCTGGGTCAGTGATGGACTCACCCAGGGAGACAGGATGGTAGGTGTGACTTGGACCAGCTTCTCTAGCCAGCATGACTGTTTGCAGCTGGGACATTCAACATTCGACACTAACTTCTCAGTGTCTCTTTGTGAAATTGAGACATATACAAAGTATATTTGAATCCCCAAGATGGAGTTACATAAATGCTTTGAATTTTACTTACACGGCTTTTGCTTTGTTTTATATTGTCTAATTGATTGTTTAAATTTTATGAAATATTTATTTTTAGTTAAAAAGCTTACTTGATGATGTTATGGCATATACTGAAAGTTCTTATATTAAATGTAAAATGATATATCCATCCAAGTATTTAGGAACAAACTGTCGAAACTTCAAGGCATGATGTGAAGTACGTATTACTCTCATGAAAGGATAGATGATTGATAAATATATAGATAAAATTTAGACATGAAAATGGATTGATAATGGGTAGAGAGATAAATAAAGGGATATACAGATGTTAGGTGGAGGATGCAAAATGACAGGTAGAAAATAGATAAATAAGAGATAGATGATATATAGATAGATAGATAGATAGATAGATAGGTCATAGGCAGATAAATGGAGAGATTAATAATAGAGAGGTTGATAGAAGATATGTAGATGATGGGCAGATAGACTGATGAAAGTGAGATGATAAATAGGTATAGAGCTGAATAAGTAGTACACAGATCTATAGATAGGCGATAGGTAGATGACAGAAAGATGATAGATCAGTGTACAGATGTATGGATTCTAGAGAGATGATAGACAGTGGCACTTTCAAGGGTTACTACAAATTATTCTGTAAGAAATTTGTTCCCAAAGAAGGGACCGGAAAGCGTTAACAGTATGAGGTACCTGAGGACCACATGGAGAGAGAGAACTGAGAAGAGAGTCTTGTTCAGCTTCCCTATGCTGCTTGGGACTAGGAATCGAAGGTGAGATGGGAGGCTCAGTGCCCCTTGTACCATTCGGGTACCCAAGAGGTCATGAGCTTGGGATGCTCATCCGATTAAGCTATAGTTTACTGTTCATACCATGCGCATCTGTGAGTTCTTTTGGAAATGGAATCGGATTTCATCCTCTCCATAACACTCTGCCTACATGCCCAGCATAGAGCTGCTGCAGAGGAGGGAGCCTATACACGTTGGTTTGGCTGGCTGGCTGGGCTCAAAGGGAGAGAAAACACTTTTTATTTTATTCTTTTTGTTTGTTTGTTTGTTTTATTTCCCGAATACAAGGACGTTTCCAATGCCTTTGAATAAAGTTCAAAGGAGAAACAGCATCGAGAGCCTCAGAAGGGCAGCTAACTTTGGTCCCAGAGAATTGAAAATCAAAAGCAGGGCCATGATTTTTCTATTGTAATGAGAGAATTGCAGTCAAAGCAGAATCGATTAATGTGAACAGGGAGACCACTTAGGTCCTGCAATGTGGCAATTTTCTGTGGCACTAATATGTGAAATCTGAAACAAAGTTTGACAGGAGATGACAAATCGAAATGGTATGTTGTTTATAGCTGTTTATCTAACCCAGTGAAGGGATTCTCAGCCCCTCTTCGGCAGTCATTCTTCTCCTCAGCTAAGCACCTAGGATCCGTGGTGCCCCTTTCTGCATGGAGCCAATCTGGTCCATAGCTGTCAGTGACTCAGGGTCTACAGTCCAGAGTGAGCAGTTTACAATTTCATTTAAGGTTGGAAGAAAAACACACGTAAATTTAAAAGGATAATTAAGTAAACAAGCATAATGTAGTCATCCTAATGCAATATCATCTTAAAAGGAATCCCCCTAGACCCTACCACCTGTGTTGGTTGACAGAGCAAGGGTGGGGCACTCTAGGTTTATTTAAACTGTAAAGGGATTGGAAAGGCTTGCTGCTTTTGCCTTTTGTTTTCTTTCCTTTTCTTTTATTTCAGTGTGTGTGTTTGTGTGTGTGTGTGTGTGTGTGTGTGTGTGTGCCCTGCACGTATGTATCTGTGTATGGATGTGGCATGTGCATGTGTGTGTACAGATATGCTGGCCTGTGCCTGGGTGTGCTCATCTGGAAGCCGGGAAGAGGCATCAGGTACTTCATTCCCCCCTCCCTTATGTTTTGAGAAAAGGACTCGCACTGAACCGGGAGCATGCCATTTCTGCTAAACTGGCTGCTCAGCGGGTCTTATCTCTGCCATTTTCCTTATGTTCCTCAAGCTTGTGTGGGCTTACTGCTTCTATAACCACTCTCTGGAGAATTACTAAGGCATCTCCACAGTGCCTTAGCCTCGTGCTCTATCTCTGAAACTCAAAGGCCTTTTCCTAGGGCACCGCTGGGACTAAGCCTTCAACAGTGGTGGTGGTGGTGGTTGTGCTGATGGTGGTGATTCCAACCATTTTTAAATCCTAGCAGATGAGAATGAAGGAAATCCTGAGAGTCTAAAGTTCAAACTGAGTCCTGTGATCACACAAGACAATAAAACATCAGGTTACGTTTTCAGAGGAAAGAAATCCATCTATCTCATAGCTTCTTAATCATGGAAGGGCAGGATGTTTGCACATGAGTGTGGACAGTTTGAGAGTTGGGATGGGCTTTAGAGTAAAGATGTGACAGCCAGCTGAGTTGGAAGGACTCCCCAGGTTTCATGTTTGTGGACATGACCCTGGCTTCTTTTCACCCAAGCAGACAACTCTGGCTAATTAACAAATCAAAAGAAACAGAAACAGCCTTAGACCTCAGCACAATCAAATTAGTGCAGAAATTTGAGAATGCCAGTTCACACAGTGTAATCATGTTCCCTTTGTTTGTGGTCAAAAGGAAGAAAAATTTATCTCACAACCCCAAAGCCTTCCTTGTAACTGATGAGCTCAAAGGATGGCTTCAGTTCCTATCAGCTCTCTCCAATTTTAAATGATCATTTTGATGAGGACAGGAATGCACAATGCACAATTAAGTGATATCCATCAAGCCTCCCATTCAAGGAGAACCTTTTAAAAATACATTTGACTTTTAAGGTGATTCAGCACAGAGAGCCATTAGCACACCATCTAAATCAGGACCCAGAAAGTTTATTAAAATTGGATTTTTAACCTGATCCCAATTTCTACTGCTTGTAAAGAATCCCACTGGACTCCTTAAAATCCGTGCTATTAACCTGAAAGACTCAAGCATCCATTATGAGGAGAGAGGATATAGGGCAGCCCTTCAGCCGTTCAGGCAGGGATGGTAGGTATGATTCCTTTAGGGTCAGGTTAGGTAGTGAGTGTGAACCCCCAGAATCCTAGAGGAAGTGGGCTCACTCTGCTCTCTTCTTCCTGCCTCCTCTCCCCATGGTTTACTCCTTTCTTCACTATTCTGAAAGAAAGGACAAGCAAACCAACAACCAGAAACATAAGAAAAACATTCAGTTATGGAGAGCACTGAACTAGGGTCCCAAGTTTAACTGAAAGGGGAACTACCAGGGTGAACCACTTTGCCTGGTACACTAAAGAGCCCTCTTAATTTCAAAGTAGAAAAGGGTTAATGATCTCTGGGAGTCATTAACAGGAACTTCCTATTAGTATGTCTCCTTAAACAGGTTACTGTGAGGAGTAAGCTATCCTACTTGGAAACTCGGCTGTTCGTGTGTTTGTTTCTAAGGAGGTTGCTATGAAAGCAGATGTATGCTAGGAAGATGACTTAGAAAGTAAAGTGCTTGCCTTCCAAGTATAGGGACCTAAGCCTGGATTCCCAATGCATCTGTGACTCCAGTGCTGGGGTAGATAAAGGAAGGCAGATACTTTGGTGAAGGAGGGTAGACTCTAGCCAGTCAGTCAAGGGAATCAGGATTTTCCAGTTATAGTGAGATATCTTATCTCAAAAACATAAGGTGGCAAGATATAGAAGACAACCAACGCAATTAACCTTTGACTTCCACAAATACTTTAAGAACATCTCTCTCTCTCTCTCTCTCTCTCTCTCTCTCTCTCTCTCTCTGTGTGTGTGTGTGTGTGTGTGAGAGAGAGAGAGAGAGAGAGAGAGAGACAGAGAGACAGAGAGAGACAGAGAGACAGAGACAGAGAAAGACAGAGAGAGACAGAGAGAGAGAGAGCACAGATACAGTGCGGATAATTGGTCTTGCCCAACACTTGACTCAAGTCTCAGCTCTATCTTAGATGTTGCTATTGAAAATCATCGACCAAAGTCATAGGTCACCAGCTTCAGTTTCCTTTTCACGGCTTCAGCTTTGATCTTCTGTGAACAGAGTTTACAGTCTAGCCAGAATGAATGAGTCTCTGGAAAGGTGACTTGTACATATATGGCTCACTACTCCTTGACAAAAGTATTTTTGCTGGCAGCAGTGACATCTTAATGTTTTTTTTTTTTTTATCTCTCATATCAAGTATCCAGTAGTGGCTCTAATAGCTTACATACTAGTGGTGCAGAAAATATCTGTAATACACTTGTTTTTCTAGTTGATGACACCGACTTGGGTCATAGTACTGAGTGACAGCGTTTTTCTGGTTGGTCGCCAGCATGTCTCTTATGAACCTCATTTCTCACCCTGAACCAAATCAAGTAACCCTTAAAATATCAAACGTGTAAACTTATTAAAACTGTTGGATTTTAGGTGTGCGTGTGTGTATGGAGTGTGTATCTGTGTGTGTGTGCACACACACACACATGCACATGCACACTTGTATATGAGACAAGCACCTTCCAGGACAGAAGAGGGTACTAGACACACCGGTGCTGAACTGACAGGTGAGGCAAGCCTTCTCTTCTAGGAGCAGAACTCTGGTCGTCTGTTGAAGCAATGCTGACACTTCACTGGAAAACCTATTCTATAGTCCCTACCGACTGTTCTTATGTTTTTGTGTATTTCTTGTGAGTATTGTTGCTGTTATTAGAGTTTTATGTTTGCTAGTTTTTTGGGGTTTTTTGTTGTTGGTGGTGTTGTTGTTGTTTGGTTTTGTTTTCTTTCTTATATTACATGGCCAAGAACCTACAAAAGGTCAGTAAGTGATAATTATGCCATGGTTGCTATATCCAAGGCTAGTCTAATGTATTGGGAGGACAAATGCAAAAGCAGGTCTGTTTAATACAGCCTTAGGGTTGAGATGACAGAACAGACACCCAGGAGTGAGCAGAAGACAGGCCCAGAAGACATCTAAGAGAGATGTCAATGTCTCAGCAGACAACCTAGCCAAAAAACAGCCAAAAACGTTCATGGGTATTTTTATTTACCTAAATCTAAGAACACTGATTATTGATCAATAAATATTTTATGATATTGGGCTGGGGGGGGGGGCAACTGCAAAGCCAGTGCTCCAGTTCTGTTCAAGTGCTGGACATGCCTCTAGTGGTTTCTGCTAAAGGAGGTGACTAACAGAGACTCTGAGCTGGGGCTGGGATTTTATAGTCTCTCTGTCTCTCTCTCTCTTTTGAAGTTTTGTGGCAGGTAATTAAGAAAGCTGGCTAGTTGGCCTCTGGCTTCCAGGGTGTGGATAGAAGTCTTGCTATTCTCCCTTTGTGTCTCAGGGATGGCTTGTGGAATTCCTACCACGTGTTAGGTATTGAAACACTTTGGACCCTTCTGTGGGGGGAAAATAGTCTTAACCAATTTAAGGAATGAACATCCCTCCCTGTTTTGAAGGATTTCTTATGCGCACATGCCTGTCTTCTAGTAGAAGCTGAACTGATAGTTGGCAGCCGTTGGATCTTAACTCTCCATTTGACCACAACAGACATTTGCAAGATTTTACCCAGCTTTATAGAATGGGAGAAAATGTGTATGTCTAAATCTAAGGTAAATTTTAAATGTACTTTTCTAGACACAGATTTAAAGTGACTTTTGTAAATGCACCTCCTCCCCCCCTTTTTTTACAATGGGCATGTCAACTGTACATTTATCCAAAGATTAAGTAGCCAGGTTCATTAAATTTTCTACGAACTTATTATTTAAAAGGAAGACTTGGTCTAAGATCTTTAAGTGGTTGCCTGCCTTATAAGCCACAATATACTGTACTGGGCATCTGCTTGCCTTCTAAGAGGACTGAAGCTAATCTTTGCACCAGCTAGGCGGTCAGTTTCCCAAAGGAATTTTTTCTCTTAGATGGGAAAATTGATTCTAGAAATGCAAATGGTAAATATTTATATTCTGATTTTTTAAATATAGAAGATATTAAAATAGTTAAAGGAAGTTCTTTTAAATTTGAATTTGGGTTCTTCTCCCCCCCCCCAACACCCGACCCCCACCCCCACCCCCACCCAAGCCTTCTCTTTTCTTTTGGTAACCTGTTTTGGAAGGCGAAATGCTCTGGCTGAAGCAGCCTAGCATCTCCAAGGAGATTCCAGCTCCTCCGCCCTCCAAATCTTAAAAAACTGAGTCACAATATGCAGGTTGGCTCTCACACAAAACCTCTCAGCTTTGGAACGTAGGAAAAAACTTGATTAGTTTCAGAGGTGAAATTTGCCAACCTAGTTACTTTTGCTAAAGGAAAGCTGAATTCTTCCGGGCTCGCCTTAAGTCGATCTTTCTGAGGTGAAACCGATGAAGAGAGGGTGTTTCAGGGCGACACGGCACACTCATTCTAAAGCCAGCTCTTTAAGTGGATCCTTCCTGTCCCTGCTGCAGTGCAAGATGGAGCTACCGGCTCCAGAGACCTCCCGGACTGTTCACTGAGCACAAGCGCCTAAAGCGAGTCACCCGCTGGTAAGGAACACTGGGTGCCGACACACGTGGGTTCTGCGAAGGTCTAGGGGACCACGCGGAATTTACCAAAGGGTTAACGGACATAAGGGCCCAAGGCTAGCTAGGACCCAGAGGGGTCAGGACTAGAAGTCCAGGGTTTGCAAGGTGGATAAAGTCAGCCAAGCCACACGCCCCACCCTCTAGACTACGCCGATCCCTCCCCTAAGACTAAAATCCGGGGAGCCGAGGTACTGGGCAAGCGGAGCCGGCTCCTTCGTGACCCAGAAGCGCAGAAATCCGGTGCTTAGCAGGCTTGCTGGAAGTCGGCGCTCAGGGACTCGCTGGGAGGCGGGACTCCGGGCAGCACCGGAGCCAAGGAGGCAGCAGTGGGCGCTCGAGATCCTCTTCTGCCCTCCGCGCTCTCCCGGAGCTTCGGCCTCCACTGTCCCCTCCTCCGGCTCCTGCTCCTCCTCCTGCTCCTCCCATCCTCGGAACCGGCACCAAAACGCCTGTCTGCAAGGTCCTCAGCGCTCTGCAGCCCGGAGCTGCGGCCACCGCCGGGTCTCTCTCGGTGAGCGCCTGTGTCCCTTCACGGCTCGCCCGTCCCGGGGTAACTGGGAGTTTGCTCCAAGGGGCTCAGGTGCTTGGCGGAGGTGCTGCCCATGGCCCCGCCGGAGAGAGGACCGAGGGCTCCGGACCGGCTGGACGGGTACGCGACTAAGGTGAGCCCGGCGCGTGAGGGGTGACGGTTACCTAGGCACCTTCTTCTGGTGTTCCGACTTAGAGTAAGTGCAGAGCCCAAGGTGAGATGAGGCTGAAGCAGGTAGAGTACACTCCCCTGGAGGGAAGACTCGGGGATTTTCTAATCCTCCTGTCTTCTGCCCCGGGACGTCACCTCTAGAATTCGCGAGATGGACTATAAGGTACCAGACTTTCTGACTCTTAAAAGACTGGACTTATGTCCCTAGCTGACTCCAGAGGGTCGTCGCTTCCCGTTGCTCGGCGCCACAGCTTCTCTCTAGGACCTTGGGCAAACTGCTGCTAGAGCGACCGCTGGCTGAGCCCGGGTACCACCTGGGGCGGAGAACTGGAGCAGGGGACAGCTGACAGGAGCGTTTGGGGCATTTGGGGTGCGGAAGCCTTGGTCTAGTCTGCCTTTGCATTCGGTAGCGCAGTAATAAGGAGAAAGAGCATCTTCCGGGGTACTCGTAAAAGAAGGTGACAGGCAGGACCGGACCGTAAGTATTAAGAAAACCAGTGACATACTGCTGTTATTTTTTTTTTCCTGTTACTTTTTACTTTTTCTACCTCGGCTTCTATTTCGAGTACCACCGATAGAGGAGGCGGATGGGGGAGGGTGGTGGATAAGGGATGTCCGTACACGAACCTGGGAAGCCTGTATTTAGAATGAGCACAGTTCACTCACTTGGAGCCCGACGTGTTCAGGTGCGCCATACACACCCGTCTATGTAGCAGTGAACTCCGCCGTTTTCCCCTCTGGACCCTGCCTTTCCTGGACCGCGAGAAGCATCTTTCCGAACCTGGAGCTTAAGCCAGTATAGCAGGCTGGAGAAACCGGTGCTGGAGCCAGATGCCTACCAAGGGTTGGTGGGGCTACAGGCCACACTTAGGAATTATTTGTGGGGTGCCTCCGATTCTTTATGGCACTGCCTAAGCTAAGGAGGCACCTTATTTTATTTGCACACACAGGGTTCTCCTCTGGACCAGGAGTAGCACCCTTCCTCTCCAACCCCCACAACGCAGAAGCTGTGGTATCCTTGCTTTGCCTTGCGCGAGACTTACTCCTCCTCTCCCCCTCCGCGTTATCCCGGGCTATTTTTATCCATAACTATGCTAAGATGCTTTTGGGGGGATCCTGAAGAGGCAAGTCTTGAAGCTGCTCTCCCTGAAGAGGTGTCTTGTTAGCCAGGAGCAGGAAGGGGGATACTGGGGGATGAATAAAGGAGAACATGGATATGGGAGAGAACAGAGTGCACCCTTGCTTCAGCCTGAGCTCAGCATTCTCAGGAAAGTACCACCAGCACCCTGGCAGCCCCATCTCCAGGCCATTCCCCCAAGCCTGGTAGAGGCAGGTCTCCAACACAGTTCCACGTGCCCCAGCCCTGGGTAGTTGACCAGCTGCTGGAGGAAAAATGAGGTCCTGTGGTCTCTCAGCTTTGCCCCCAAAGCTCACTGTATTTGTTGAAATTCAATTACCAGCTTCCACACAGGAGTTTGTTCCAGGAATTCTATATTTAACTTTAGTTTTTAATAAAAGGAGATAGAGATAGCTCAACTTCTGCAACCCCAACCCCCTCAATTCTTAAGTACTAATTCCTTTGGACCGCAGGAATTAGTCTTGCTTTCTACTTCCCCAGCAACGGTGAGTTAGAATTAGCCTGACCTTCCAAAATTTCAAAGGAGTGTTCAAGCTACAATGCATTGTGTCGCCCTTCCTTATTTTCAGTGTGCTTAGATTTTTACATTCACTGGATTGAAAAAAAAAATAACATTGATATGTAAGATAACACCCAAACACACACAAACACACACACACACACACACACACACACACACACACACACACACACACTGCCACAGCTATGTATGAGAAGGTGAACTTTAAAAGAGCCTCTTTGGCATCGGTTACCCATCTAAGTCTTGTTCAACAGGGATGGACAACTTCCTGACTAAGCACTCTTAAGTCTCTGCAGTTAATTAGCCAGCAGCCAGAGAAGATGTCTTAGTGAGCAAGACTGAGCTGTGCTTCTGGGCTTCACATCCTCCGTCAAGCGGCTGTGCATACAACACACCACATCTTTAAGATGGAAAGTTCGGACAGGGGATCTAGTGAGAAAGCAGTGCCTTGGCCTTACAAAGGGGAGTTTGGACATGTGGAGGGACCTTGCTGCTAGTGGGGAAACATAAATTTAATCCCTCTGGAAGATTATCGTCTTCCTACACCTCGCTGAGCAGAATTGAGTTTTGCCTTACTCAAGCTCCTTTCTATAGCTGAGACTTTCGTTTTCATCCTAACAGAAGAAATTCTCAGCCTTGAAAAATCCCAGGGATTCTCTGAAGGGAAAAGATTCCTGGGAGCTTTTCTTGTCTAACATTAAAATTCAGTGGTGATTCCAAAGCAGGTAGGGGCAGGCTGGCTGGTCTGGTCTACCCAACTTTGTGCTCTGCCTCTCTTACGACCCAACGTGCACTCTGGGAGGCACACAGACACCAGCAAGACTGAGCCATGTTCTCTCCTGGGTGGTTAGATTTGGAGGCAAAGATGTCAAATATGCGGATGCCTTAATGGGTCAGAACCTGTGTCTGTCACAAGTATCTAGACACCAGTTCCAGAGCCAGAGCTGGGAACTGGAGCACTTTCCTGGCAAATGTCTAGCAAGTGTACTGTGTTCCTAGAGGTTACAGAAGGACAAATGGGACATTCCAGTGAAAGTTAGAAAATACCAACACTGAGGTTCCCCAGTCCCCAACCTAGCCCCGGCACCTTCTGCTTTCTACCAGATTTTCTTGCTGGAATAAGAAAGCGAGAGGCTTCAGTCTAAGATGAAGTCAACCTCTGTTCCCATGACCTTAGGCCTACTGTTCTGTGTGTGTGTGTGTGTGTGTGTGTGTGTGTGTGTGTGTCTCATGGTCTTTCCTGCAGATTAGTGGCTGAAGAATGATGAAGAGGAAGTGATAACACACACATGAAGGACATTTTACTGACTGCGAAATGCTTGTGAATTTTTATTTATTAAACTTTCCCTCCTAGCATTTATACTTTATATCCACTTATGGTTCATGTTAATCGTAATTGGGAAGTGCCTACTCCTGAGTTCATCAATGCACTGAACATTAAATGAGGGCAGATTTAAATAATCTTCATCTTATGTGCACTCTATATGAATTACCTCAGCCCTGGACCCCACTGTTTCTAAGAATTACAACTTTCAGGACAGCATTAAGTTTTAGAGTTGTTTTTCTTGTTTTCAGAGATGGTCATATATCTTGGGCTGACTTCCAATTCCTTATGTAGCTAAAGATGACCTTGGACATCATCTATCCCTCCTGCTCCTCATTTCCAGTGCCAGGGTTATAGGCATGAACTGTGGCACCCAGTTATTTTTGTACTATGGTTCAAACCAGTGTGCTAGGCAAGTACGCTACCAATTGACCTACATCCTTGACTTTTAAAGGATTTCCGCTGTAGTTTTATGTTCAGTTTCTTCATATGTCTTAACAAGATACATTTGGGGGGAGAGACTTAATACTGCTTAATCAAAACCAGAAATGTTAAAGGTCAAGGACTCAGCTGGGGGAGCGCGAGGAATAGCCACTTTTGTGGCTCTCTCTTGTCTAACTTGGTCATCTGCACACAGCGCTTGCAGCTGTCTTGCTTCTTACCCTTTTTTCTTTTTTCAGAGTCTGTCCCCAGAGCCTAGTTCACTATCAAACACTTAATGTGTTTTCCTAAACGGGTTTGGAAAAGTGAATGAATGATTGAATGGAATCTTCACAGCTATTCAAGAGAGCAGATGGTATCATTTCTATTTTAACAATTGAGAATCTGCAGATTAGGAAACGTTGTCAGTTTTCTGAAGGTACAGAGGATTCCAGATAGGAATTCGGATCTATGTGTTCCCGTTACAGACTTCAGTACTACTTTGGGCGCCTATCCTTCCAGCACCACGTGAAGTCCCACTACGTGTCTAGAACCAACCAAATATCATTTTTCTATAGAGATTCTCACTTTCTTGATCAGAGAGATGTGCCTAGTTGGAGGCAGAGTTTCTTTTCCTAGTTTGTATCTTGCAGCCCTGAACTCAGTCCCACAGTCCCACCAGGGGACGGGAATCTGGAGGGAGCAGCTTGAGGACACAGAAACTGCAGAGTGTTTATCACCCACTTGGGTCATGGATCAAGTGGCTGGCGTCAGCAGCAGCATCCAAGTCTCAAGATGTGCTCCCAGTGGAGCCACTCCTCGGGCACCATCTTGACATGATCCCCGGAGTCTCGTCCCTTCATTCCTTCTCATTTTCCAAGCCTCGATTCTCGGCATCTCACTTCTTCCTAGAGGCACCACATAGTCTTCAGACAGATTCCGTTTTGTGTCTGAGCTAAGCAGCATCTTAAGCAGCTGATGCACACAGCCTCCACAATCCATCTTCAGGACTGCCTCTGGCGTGAAGCCTTCTCAGTTCCCTCCGCCCACAGGGAATTCAGTCCATAGCTTTCGCAGGCCGTTAGAATAATATTTACTGGGCCATAGTTTGTCAATAGTTATGTGCTACCAGGAGAGGACTAGAAAAATGAATACATTATTCTTCGAAGGAAAGGTTTAAACATAACAGAAATAGATCCCGAAGGACCTCTTTCCTAATTTTTTTTTTCTCCCCTAAACGCCTGCTTTTTGGTAACTTTCCAGCAGGGGTCGCAAGTGGCAATGCCTTTAGCTGCCAGACAAGAAACAGCCTTCATAGGACAGAAACAGGCCTGGAGCTCAGATCCAACACTTTTGTTGCCAGTGAAACCTCTGGCCTAACCTTGCCAGGTTTTTATTTGCTGTTTAATATGAATAACAGGTTAGCAGTTTTATGGAAAATCTACTGACATCAGCTTCTAGCAGCCAGTTCAACATGTCTAAATAATACACGGGAGTGGACAGAGCATTTTTTTTTTTCGTGAAGGGGCCTCGGAGTTCTCCCGCAGGCCTGCAGAGTACGTGGCTTCTGCGTGCTTTGGATAGAAGGAAGCTTGGGTTGGAATGTGACACTCCCAGATCTTACCTGTAGGATCACAACAGGAATGTAGGGAAAGGGTTCTAGACGGTTATAGTTATAGTCACTTCCTGTCACATGGTCTGCCTCAGCCAGTTTGGGATGCCGCTGGCCCTCGTCTCCCTAAGCATTTTTAAAATCGCATTTACACCTTTAACTGGTTTGCTGAGTTCCAACCCTGCTCTACTTAAGGTTCTCCCTGCCAGCAACACAGCGGGGAAGACAGATTGAAGTCCTCACCACTGTGCACGTGAGGGGCACTAAGAAGGGGAACTGATAAAAATCCCCCCTACTTAGACTGGCCTATGCTAAAGATGGAAACAAAAATCAGGAATGTGTGCTATGAAAAGTCAGGGTAGCAGGTATGTTGTTGTGAGGCCTTAGGCAGTTAGCCTAGGTGGGCTCGAGTTTAGTGTGACCAATATTAAGTTTCAGGATCTGACACAAAACGGTTTTCAGTGTGGGAGGATGGAGTCTTGGTTGGATTCTGCAATTTCAAATATGTCTCTGTATACCTGTCAGGTTTTAATTGATGAGTGGACATGTTGAATGCAAACAAGCCTTGCTCCAGTCCTTGTGTTAAGTATAGTGATGGACTACCATCAATGAGATTCCAGACCGACATGGAAGACATTAATCACCAGGGACTGGATCACCAGAGCTTTGGAGGGATGTAGGGAAGATGTCCTTGTAGAGAACCCCTGTTCAGAACGCTGGTGTTCAGTGCCTTTTTAACTGAACAGCGAATGTGCATATATACGTGCCAGAAGTAGCTTACCTGTGTACTTTCCAACTTGTTTTCCATTCCTGGATTAACCTCCTAGGTGACAATTGCTTTGAATGACTTTTCTTAAAAATGATTATTACTTTGTCTCTTGAGAGCAACATATTTAGTTGTTTTTTTTTTTTTTTTTTTTTTTTTTCTTTTTTCAAAGTATGAAGGGGGATTGTACCCTTAGATGTCCTCTTCCAAATCTGCCCGGCTTTTCTTAACAGACAGTTGTCTAGGAGATGAGGAAATATTTTGGATTCCTGATGAGCTTACAGTCCATCAGATACACTAGCAGGGTTGTGTGTCAAAGGTGGGAGGTGTACAGCCATCTTCAGTGGGCTTATCTCAGAGATGAGCCCCAGTCGTCACTGGTCCCTGTGTTCAAATCTTTTCTTTTCTCTGAAGACGATTGTGTGGCCCCTGAGTGCGCTCAGCTGTCGTCATCCAGCCACTGGACTGACTCACTTGCTTACTATGCTGAACTCCCCCACACGGAGATATGCTCCGTGAGATTGAAGACCTGGGGGTGTATGTTTGCTTCAGTTTCTAGAACACCATGTCTGCTCCCAAGTACTAGCTCAAAAGAGAAACCATGAGAGTTTTCATCTGGAGAAATGAGGGGGGTTGCTTCTTGGGGGAAGAGATACTTAAAGAGAGAAATGGGGATTAGAGAGAGAAAAAAAAAAAAAAACAAGAATAAAACATAGTTAGAATTAGTGTGGATCCCATTACTGAGAACTCAATAAATTATTTTGGGGTCTACAAAGTATAAATTCAGCTGAGTAACTTGTCCTTCAGCAGGAACCTATTGTTGTGACTATCTTAGCCACAGAAAGCCTCTGACTCAGAAAGAATGCAGGAAAGATAAGGTCTTGCGCTATCAGCGGATGATAACAGCTGTCTCCACCCACCCACCGACCCACCCACCTACCCACCCTCTTCAGTCCTACAAAGGTGGGAGAGCTTGGCTCCTGTCTTTACGTTGAAGGAAACTGAGGCCTGAAAATATATCACCTTTTCCCATTCCCTGTGCGATGCTGGTAGATGCTGAACCCGCAGCAAGAATCCTCCACCTAAGCTGAGCAGATAGTTTGAGATTATTCAATCCACCGGAGGACGGACCGCGTAACCCACACTCGGTGAGTGTTAGACTGAAAACTGTTCACCACGTCTTCTTTTATTCATCAAGAAACTTCCACTTCTGCACTTTATGTCTTGTCGCCTTTCCCCTAGAATTCCTGCAGATTCAGGGCTTGTGAGCTGTGCAGTAGGTTGTTTTATGTAAATGTCTTCATTCTTTCATGTAGGAGAGTCAATCAAAGTCCTATATCAGCAGTTAGAATACAGTCAGAGAAAGGTGTTTGCAGATGATGCTGAAATGAAAAGGCATGCTTGCCTCGCTGTGCTCAGAAAAATAACTGCTCCAGACACAGGGACCAGAATAGGCTGAAAGTCCCCTAGAGAAAACTAGTTTGCCCTTGACTCCCACCCCTTCTCCAGACAGACCCTATCCAACATAGGGAGGAAGGGGGGACTCAGTGTCAGGGACAGGTATCTGAGATACTATTTTCAAATTATGTTTGCCTTGCTGGTAATTTGTCTCTGTACTGGCTTTCAATAATGGGTGACTTTTCTGGGGTTTTACTTTCTCAACATTATTCTGAAGCTGCAAAGACATGAAAGTGCCTGGTTTCATGCTCGGGAAGTTGCCTCATGTAAAGTCGAAAGGTTTCACAAATGCAAATATGAGACTGCCAATTAAAATTTGAATTTCAGAAAAAACAATGTGGAAGAGTTTAGGTGTATCCCAGATATTTAAAAATATATTTACTGTGGACTGAAAATATAGGTCAGTGGACTGAGAATATAGGTCAGCGGGAGAGTGTATCCTTCATATCTCTGAGTACTGGAGTTCATTGGTGGTCATGTTTGTCATCCTATACTTACAAAATCCCACTAGTTTCTTACATCTTCTGAGAAATTACTTTTCCAAAAACTCCAAACCATGTGAAGGTTAAGGAAAGGGTTACACTGTAATCTCAAAGGTGAAATGGTTTAGCCTGTGGGAATGGTCCAAGACAAGACAAAAAAAAAGTGTTGTTTTCCCCAGTGACCACAGCAAGGAGCAGCCTAGTCTAAGAGATCTTATTTACCTGCTAAAACGAGGGCAACAGAAACTGATAGGTATTTAGTAACTGAGACTCACATGATCTCTTTAAGACCATGATATCATGAGCCAGGTCTTTCTCAGCCATCCGTGGGAAGAAGGAATTTTGACCTGTGAGGCTACCAGAAGAGTACTGGGTCTGCTAAGTCAGGGCCTTATTAAATGCAAATACGCTCCAAGCTCATCTCTGTAGGCCTAGTATTAGAATCTCTAATTCTGTGTGCTTAACTTGCAGTACCTAGAGAAGCCAAGAAACTAAGAAGAGGCTATTGGGAGGATTACAGCATCAAGGAGAGAAGGATTGTAGAGCACAGGCAAGGTGACATTAGAGATGGGGGATATAGGGCAGATGAGCAAAAAACGGTTGGAGGATAGGAGAGAAAGGGCAGTAGGAAGGGGAGTTAACCAGATGTAAGGATATTAAAAAAAACCTAATGGAAACCTACAATATTGTAACCAAATTAAAATATATCATTTACTTTTTAATAAACTGAAGGGAGATACCCAGTATGGCTGAAAAACGCTGTCTCTAAAGGCCATGGGTTATTAAAACAAAAACCCATGTCAGTGGTGGGATATGGCATAGGTATCTCTAAAACAATACAAATTCTTATCATTTTCTTGGTTGCCATGCCGATGGTAAGACAATGTTGCTAAAGACATCATATGGATGCATAACAGAAATCGAGCTGGACTGGAAGTGGGAGCTTTCCCTCCATAGGCTGGCTTTCACAGTCCTAGAAGGAGCTGTCCAGGCATCTTTGAAAGTGGGAAGAGGTGTCAATCCATGGTCTCATATAGCCATTAATCCTGCCATGAAATCAGCCTGCTGGGCAAGATGTATCTGCTTATGTGACGTGATGGGGGCACTACTGTAACGTAATCAACTGTTCTCTGGTTGGATCTGATACTTGCCCCACAAAGAGAATCTATCCCCATACAGCAAACCTGCTCAAAATCCATGGCACTCGAGATAATGGGTCCTAGTGGAAACTGAACACTGTTGCTTATCTGAATTTCACTGTCACCCTTCCTTCTAAATGCTGATGTTTATAAACACAGATGTTAACCAGTACATCCTGTCTTTCTAGCGAACAACAGTCCCTAGGTTTAGAAACAGGAAAAAGTCATTGTCTATAGTTGCACTCCAACTGGTCACCCCACCAGGCTCCACTGCATGGTTCCAATCCAGTGGCCACAGCAATGGCTCTGGTTAAACCACATAAGTCACAACATCAACCCCATAGTAATGAACCTGGGTAGAGGACTAATAGAGATGGTAGATGGTGTTCTATAGAGGTGGGAAAACGGTACAGGGCAGTGAGAAATTTCAATGTTTTATATACGTGTATAAAATCATCAGATAAACAAATTACTCATGAAAGAAAGGTTGGCTATCTACTAGGCTCCACTGAGACCAGATGTCAAGTGTTTTGCAATATCACCCCTATAGCTGTTCTCCCATAGATGACTGTTGGCCCAGTAGAGGGCCTTTCACATGCACCTTGCCTGATTATCTGGACTGAGACTAGGAAAGTGAGTGGAGATCTTTCAAAGATCATTAGAACAGGCTGTGAGGATGGATGAGGATGGACAGGAGATTGTCTGCTCTGGCAGCCGCTAGATAGGGTATGAAGTTAGCAATGAGTTTGTTGCATGTATATCCAGGGCAGTTTTTAATTGTTTCCCCAATGGTAAGATATTGCTTAAGATAAAATAATCCATTTCTGTTGCTATAGTATTAGTTCCTTGTGTAACATGAGCAGCATACTTGTAGTGTGTTTCTCTAGACTATTGTCAGGAAAAATATAAGTAGAATTACTTTCAGTTATCTAGCCAGTTGAATATGGTTGGAATTTACAATGTATGAGACATACCATAGACGGTAATTTATATCACCTGGTTAAACTTTAGTCTTCACATCTGGGAAATGGGCATGCTTAAATTTATAACACATGTTGTTTAATGATCAGTTAACCAAATAAGCTATGTCAAGAGATAGATGATGCCAAACAGAGAGTGTCACATGAAACCGACAACAGAAAGTGACAATTACCCTGAATAGGAAATTGAATAATGTATCTCGAAAGCCAAGAAGTAGAACTCATATGCTATAATAATAGGGGAATATGTCAGTAATTTGTTTTACCAACCTCAATTTATCTTACCCATGTGAAACACAAATGAAGATATTCTGTAGGATAAGGACAGAAGGCAAGAGTGCATGTTGTGGGAGACAGGAATGGAAACAGAGGACATAGAGAGAACAAAGATGATGATACAAGAGAAAAAAACAATAGATGCAGATAAAAGGAAGCCAAGGGCAGGGAGTCAGTAATGTGCCAGGACCATCCTCACCACGCCCTGTTCACATCCTTGTGCCGGCACTTAGGATAATGATGCCTGCATCCTGTGTCCTACTACTCAGTGTCTCAAAGTAAGGCTCTTGATATGGAGCAAAAGGTATCAAAATCTTAACTGTCCAGCCAGAGAGAAGCCAAGGGATCCTGGTTCAAGTTGCAGATGAACAAGGGCACCAAATGCCACCTTGTGGAAGGAATGGCCACTGTGCCTTTGCTGGTCCTCTGTCAAGGTGGGCTTTATATTTTCCTTATTTAAACCCAGTCCTGGAGAAACCTTTCCGAGTGACATCCTGCTTGGCCCTGTCCTCCGTGGGAATTCTCTCCCCATTCCACTCTGAGCTCCATCTGAACACCTTGAGTGAAGGATCCTTTTAAGGGGATACCAGATTCATCCCCTGTCAACCCTCCTAAGACCACACACAGCCAGACCACTGTGCTGAGAGTAGTTTGGAGTTCACAGTGACTGCGAACACAAGAAAATATGCCCGACCAGGAAAGAATTGTTTTTTTTTTTTTTTTCTTTTTCATTGTATTTCACATTTGGAAAGTAATTTGTTTCTATACCACCTTCCTTGTCTTATCTGTAAAATGTGTTTTACTAATTGATGGGCAATTTTATTAGTAATTTATGTAGAAGATCCATTAGAAAGCCTGACACGTAGACAGTATCAACATGGCGGTATCCAATAGTCATTGTTCGTGTCTTTTTGGAAAAACAGATTTTCGTAGAAAGCCAAATCAATAACAATACCATCTTGAGTATAGCTCATTGACCCCATTATGTGATGGTGCCCCACACTAGGGTAGTGAAGCCTCTCAGGATTCCACACTAGTGTAGTGAAGCCTCCCGGTCTCCCTAAAACAAGTAATCTCATGACTTTGCTCTCACGTAGGAGCATCTTATCTTTTAAGCAGGAAGAAAAATCTCAAAACCCTTTAGATTTCTCCAATAGTTCCTAACGATCAAAAATTAGCCCAAAGGTAAATAGGTAGAGGTGTGTGTATGAGAGTGTGTATGTGTGTGAGAGTGTGAGTGTGTGTGTGTGTGTGTGTGTGTACAGATACAATAGGAAACCGAGGCACAGAAGCATTGAAAACAATGAAAGCAGAAAATTAATTGACAAAAGAAAGCTCAAATCGATCTCTGTTACTTTGAGCAACTATTATAGCTGTGTTTGTACAGGGCAGGCAGTGATTGATCAGGCTGAACTTCATAACTTCTTTGTTATTGCTATCTTCAGCTAAAATACAGATCTTTTATCTGTCTGCTTTTTTCTCTTTCCCTCCTCTGGCTCTCTAATATTTGCAACCATCTGCAGTCTGCAATATTTCTCTTTGTAAGTCTTTCCTGATGCCCTGGACAATCTTTACAAAACTCATAGATAAACAGAAACTCCCCTGTCCCCCAGTGCAGTGGGGAATCCCAGGGATTGTGGCATTGAACTCTTAGGCACGGATGTGATTTCATCCCATAGCATAAGGTTTAGGTGTAGATGTTACCTTGGGCAAGTAAATCATTTTTCTCTTCCTTGGGTATTCACTTATACAATTATTTCTGTTCATTTATTTAATATTACATCTATCTCAGGAACTGAAATTACAGAGTGAGGGGGATTTGCCAAAAGAGACTCCCCAAAGCACATCAGACTATTGTTGGTACATAATATCTACTGAATGAAAACACCAGAGACCCTGCCACCCTCCTTTTCAGTCTCCAAGATTAAGTGCAATGATGCATTTAATGGTGATTTTAATGACAGTCCATTTAATTAGTTGAAGCATTTAATGCATATAGTAGGTGTGTGAATGCTCTCTTTGCTTGTTCTGTTTTGCCTTTAAAAAGTGAAAGTACTAATGAGCTTCCAAGTTGGACAGCTGGTAAGTCCACTGAAATCCCTCCCCACCTTATTCCCTGTAATCTAATAAGGGGGGCCCTGTGATTTCCCTCACACAGATCAGAGGCATAGGTATCACCACACCTGGAGCACACTACCTTCTGTTCTAGAGCCTCGGTGCCTTTCTGTCTTCAGCTTTACCCTGGGTCATTCTTACATTCTTTCTGATGCATCCTTATCCCATGGCAAGTCATGTCCTGTGTGCAGACCAGCACAGATCTCTTTTCCGGGCACATGATGGTTCTATGCTTTGTTTCTCAGGTGTCGAGGGCCTGTGAGTTTAGGAACCGTCTCCTGTTTTTAACATTGGGGTGTGTTTGCTGTCCCTTCAGGCTGGTGACCTGCTCTGTTTGAAACAGTGGCTTCTGATCTCTTTCAGGATCCCTGAAAGGTGTAGGTGTGCAGGGGCCTGTCAAAGGCCTCCGGGAAGCAAGCAAGCAACTCAAGGAGGAAATATTGAAAAATAGGACTTTACCTAAGGCTCAAGCAGCTTGAATAAGCATAACACATCTCCTGTACTGGGGAAGCCCTACTCTTCCAGGGGGTATGGTTATGATCACTGTTGACTTGACTATGTCCCTGAGGACTTGGGTCTCAGACAGCAGGACAACTAATTCTGCCTATTGCTTGATGCCTTACCCTAAGTTCAAGTGCAGCAGTACAATAGAGAATAAAATGTATGTAGATGGATTTGCTGAGCAAGATTCAAGGGTAGGATGTGGTCCTTGTAGTTGGGAAGTGAAAGTACCATTATTATAAATTCAAAGTACATGTATTATAAATAGAAACATCAGTTCTGAGGGCGAGCCCATGTGTGAGTTCACACTTCTTGAGTTCAGATGCACAGCTGCACTTTGTCGCCTAAGGAAGTGAATGCAATGTGCAGATGGTCCTTCTGTAGTTGGGGTCATTGCTCTTGGTTCTCGGTCTTTGTCTGAGCTCTCTCTCCAGAGCCTTTGTGTGAGAGAGTTTTCCCAGGGCTCAAGGCTCCTGCTTCCCAGACACCATTAGTTTAAAGTCTTGCAAGTTGAGTCTGCTCCCACTGTTACCCATCCTCAGTCTCAACTTTATCTCACACATCCCAAGTAAAAGTCGGGAAGAGCCATGGATTGACGTCAGGTCACATGGTAGGGATTTGGTTGCATGGCCCACTAGGGTTGGGCCTAGCTGGCTTAGACAGACTAGTGTGTCAGATTATTATCACTAGCTCTCTTTCCTTACCTGGATAGTTTTTAAGGTCCTTCATAAAGACCAAACTAAAAACCTTTGTGTCCTGTAGTCTTTCCTTTTTTCTTTCTGTTAGTATTTTTGGATTGTAGGAGAACCTTTTCTCTGAAAATTGTTAGGGTTTGGAATGTTGCAATTTCCTATCATTCTTAGGACAGTTATTTAAAAAGACAAATACAGTTCTTTTAAATCCCAAATTATCATTATCATTTTTGAGCAGGTTATGACAGAGTATATATGTCATCACACTCCTGTTTACTGTAAGTCTTCCTTGTATCAGAAAAGTTAGACTAAATTTCATAGTAGGGCATTTAATTCAAATATTGACTCAAGTAGGACAAAGGAGTTCCCTTTCCCCCTTTGGAAATGAAAACCTGAGACCCTGAAAGAAGAGTACAGCCCCTAAGGAGACAGACCTGAGGCAGGATTTAAATGTGAGGAATCTCAAGCACATTATTTTCTATACCCATCTTCTTATCCCTGTGCTGTAGCCCGGACTTTACTTAAACATTGTCCCAGAAGCACACTGCAAGCTTCCTTCAGTCCCTCAATTCATATGAACTCCAGTCTACTGCCTGTCATTATGGGAGTCTCTCTGCTCTCAGTTTCCTCGCACAGTAGGCCCTTGGGGAGAGACATTCAAATGCAACCTGCCCATAACAGCACACTCCAGTTCTACCTTATTTCATTCTTGTAATGACTAAACATCTTTTCATAGAGTGGTCTTTAGTCTATTTTATCTACTGCATACCAGATCCTTAGTTCAATTAATATTCATTGAGTAAGTGTTAGCTGTGATCCAAACACAGTCGATTTCTCTATTAATTGTTATTTCTCTATTAAAAATACTTCTACTCCTCCACCTGTCTTCATGAAGAACATCTTAGCAGCTTAGAAATTCGCTGTGTATTTGCTGCATTTCACCTAACCTTCCTTTTAGGCTGATAATGGGTGAATTCAACAGGAATAGTCCTGTTAGGAATGTGAGGTAATTACCATGACCCGAGAGGGTGTGTCTTAATTTTCTGAATGTTTCTCTTTTAAGATATGCATTAAGTAGTTAGACTCTCTGTCCTAATTACTTCCCTGTTCAAATGAGGTCTAGAATATCCCTGAGTCTTGAACAAGGTCACAAAGAACTCAGAGCACAAAGCTGAACTGGGCCCCAGCTTCTTACAGTAGCTTGACACGAATTCATTTCTGGGCACCGGCCCTTTCAAGCAAAGGAGACTTTGTAGGGCCTGATGTATGTGCCTGAGATTATCTAGGTTAGTTACTTAGACCACCTGAATAGAGCCTTTATCTGCTACAATGGAAGGCAGAAGTCAGAGAGTGACAATGGCTGACATTTCGTGAGCGTTTTCTCTCTGCCGGTTTGCCTCTTTAGCCCTCTCTTTACTAACACTTCTTTGGTTTTTAGACAATCCTACAAAGTCTGTACTGTCACAATCTTCACATCTCAGATAAGACAACAAGGCACACAGATCACAGGAGAAGGTCTGTGGAGCTGGGGTTCAAAGCCAAACTCTTAACTCCCCAAACCTTCCCTTTGTGAGCTCGGGGATTCATCTAGCTGATACTAGAAAGTTTCCTGTTGATGCCAAGAGATCTAAATGCTTTATCTAAGTAAAAATAAATAATACTGTAAAGATGCAGGGCACAAGTCAATCATTTTGTGTTCACATCCTGAATAAAAAGACAAGATGAGAATCCCGATGGCCTTTCTTGACAGGTGCCATCTGATTTGATCAGAAGATAGTGAAATTATAGGAAAAAATAATAAAAGACCTCCAAAAGAGTCATGTCAAGGGCAGCATATATGGATAGATGACATAGCTTTTAGATGAGCAAGATAACAAAACAGGTGTCCCTTGTTTATAATAGAATCATTATGGATAAATTGAAGTTCTAGTCAGAGAAAATTGAAGCACTAATTAATTTTGTAGCACCCAGGCTGATGATCATAACAAAGGCATGTTGAACCTAAATGGCATTTAAATGTTTTGGTTTGTTTTGGCTTTGTTTTTTAAGTATAATTTCTCATGGCTTGCTTGTATTTGTGTGTGTGTGTGTGTGTGTGTGTGTGTGTGTGTGTGTGTGTGGCAGGGGAGGGCATTAAGTGTCCCATATTTATTCAGAAAAAGATATGTTCACTATGAAGTCAGTGTCTGCTGTGGTGCCAGGCCTCACTTAGTTTTATTCCAGTTTTACTCATGGGCATGAATGCATACTAAAATCCGTGTCTCTGTCTGTCTCTGTTTGTCTGTCTCTGTCTCTGTCTCTCTCTGTGTGTGTGTGTGTGTCTGTGTGTGTGTGTGTGCTTGTCTGTCTATGTCTATTTTTATGTGTGTGCATCTGTGTCTGTAATAAATATGCATATGATGTCTCTCCATGTTTGAATCTACATCTACACTATGCATGTACATGATGTCTCTGTATGTGCACCTTTGTCTACGATATGAATGTATGTAATTCTGTGTGTGTGTGTGTGTGTGTGTGTGTGTGTGTGTGTGTGTGTAGAGTTCACACATGCCACCATATGCATGTTGAAGTCACAGCGCCACATAAAGGTGTAGAACCTCACCTTCCACCTTGTGTGAGACAGGCTATCTCTGTTATTTTGTTGTTGTTGTTGTTGATAGTTGTGGTACCTGGTCAGCTGGCCTTTGAGCTTCTGGGAAGTCTCCTGTCTCTCCCTCCTATGTCACTGTCGGAGTACTAGCATGCATGTTACCACACTAAATGTCTCATGGGTTCTGAGGATTCAAAGTCAGGTCCACTTGCTTGCCAAGTGCTTCATGCACAATGCAAGGCCTCCAGCCTGTGGTTGGGTTGTGTCTTTGGCACTGTTCTTTCTCTGGTTTATTTCTGGTGCTTGGCAGTACAGATAGGTTGTGCTGTTAACATAGGACTTTTCAGCTTTACTATGGTGAGAATGCAATGTGCATTCAACAGAAATTATATTTTAGTTTTAGATTTGGAGTAGCTCCTGATCCAACAATGCTTGGCATCATTCTCTCTTGGGGTGATGCTCTTGGTGCACCTTCAAGTCAGATGATGTCACTAGGAAAACCACAAATATACTGGTGCCCCTAGGCTGTACATGTTAAATGCTTTTTTGATTTGCAAGGATAAGTCAGGAAACGATGAAACGTGTATACAAAAGGCTGCTTTCAGTTTATTTTATGGTTCTGAAACAGGATCTCACTACGAAGCCCAGTCCTTCTGCCTTTGCTTCCTGAGCATTAGGATTTTGGGTGTATCACCATGCCTGGCCAAAATACTTGTTTTTATATGTCCGTGACAAATCAAGCACCCATGTTTACCAAAACTCTGAGCAGCAATTTCCAAGAATGTTCAACAGTTTTCCCCAAGTGGGAATCTATTTGATGAAGCGGCCTTGCAGGAATTCAAACTCAGAACACTGCTGTGTTTGTTCTCCTACTGGGGACACCATGGGGACACACGCTCCTGAGAGCTCATCTCTGTTAACTCTCACCAACAGCATGTGAGCCCCACAGCAAGTTCCGACGTTAGAGGTTACACACACCCCTGTTTTCCGCTTCACACAGCCTAGAATGAATGCCTGGTTGAGGATTCTGTAGAGCAAGCCCTATGTCTCTCACAGGATTGTGCCCACACATCACTTGTCCTATGGTCTCCTTCTAGGCATCCCCTGCTTCTTTCCAATTCTCTTCTATCTGAGCCTCTTATTTGCATGGTCGTTTATTTGCATGGCTGTCTTCATGTCCACTCAGAAACTCTGTTCTTAGTTCCTTTATGAGTGCCTTCTACTTTAGAGGGAGCTCTTTAAAGACCATGAGTGAATTGTTTACATAGATCTTCAATTTCATGCAAGTTCAGAAGCCTCACATAAGCTCCTGTGTAACCTTAGGCATCAGAACGTACAGGTTTTATGTACTCACCATTTTATTTTTCCTTACTTTGTCCTTATTTGACAAGAGATATTCATTCACTAATTAATAAGACACAATATTTCTCACATAAATATTCATAGTCGTATCTGTAAAACCCTGAGTGTTTAGAGCATTCCAGTCCCTGGACTTTAAGGACATCTGCCAGAGTTGTCATCAGCTACCTCTGTAGATGGACCACGTGCACAGCTTGTTCGCCACAGGCCCTAACAATCAACTGACTTCCTGTGTGATGTCATCTGCCTTGATCCAGTAGATAGTTCTGTGCTGATGCAGTGGAAGGGCTTCCAGCAAAAAGCTTAGTTCTGCTGCTGTGTCCCTGAGGACTGGGTGCTGTTGAGGCTGCTCGAAGCAGTATCTAGAGATACAATGCTTATTCATTGTTCACTATCCTGGAGGACGAGATCTCAAGATTGGGTGTTGAGAACTCAGCTCGTTATATGGCTTGGTTCCTTGTCTTTGGGCAGCTTCCCTCTTCCTTGTCTTCACACATGTTGTTGACCTAAGAACTCTCTCCCATTCCTTCCCTTTGGAAGGACACCTGTCCTTTGAGATTGGGACCCGGCTGTATGACCTTACCTAAACCAAACTGCTTCTACAAGATTCTTACCTTCAACTACAATCATATTGGAGTACCAGTGCTTCCCAGTATAAATACTGACAAGACATCCCTTTTAAAGCTGGCCTAAGAAAAAAGACTTTGCTTTGCAGTGCATGTATTTGTTTACAATTGCAGAGTGTTCTAGTCTCCCTTGCCCAGCACAGATTCAAAGGGATTTGTGTTCATAGGCATTTGTTTGTATTATTTCTAGGGGTTTTGTGTTCATAGGCATTGGTTGAGGGCGACATGCTACCCTACTCTGTGTAGCATCTCTGTGCATGACTTCGGGCTTCTGGCTCTGTCTGTCTCAGTTTCTCTTTCTGTGAGTAGGTACCACAAGACAGGCAGAGATGTTGGTACATGGATTTTTAGGCCTAGCGTACCCCTTGTATCTTGGCACTTCTGGGGAAATAAATAGAACCCGGGAGTGTTTGCCACATGTAGCATGAGGAAACACCCTCTGCCCTATCCTTCAGCTAAGAAAACACCTGTCAGAGGTTGGGTCACGTCTGGGGCACTGTTGCTGCAGCACCTAGCTCCAGCTTCTGCTGGTGAGGATCTAATTCCACTAAGCTGCATGGTAACAGGAGAGGCTCTGTCCTCTCTCCTGTCACATGGCTCTGCCGTGTGCTGCCTCTGCCGCTGTGTTTCTGTGTCTAATGAAGGATTTATTTAGGTCATTGCTGCCTTCTGTGCCCAACATGAAGCACGTTGAGAAGGAACTCTGTCTCCCTCCCTTCTCTGGAGCTGCTAGCATCTGCTGTTCCACTTTGGTTGGGGGTGGCCGCGGGTGTCTTAGAAAGACCCTATTCTGTGCTGTCCTCAAACAGAGAGCCTAATCCTGTCTGTGTGTCACTTTCTTCCTTGAGCTTCTGTCTGGTTGAATCACTGCAGTAGTTTGGCTCACGAACAAATGCATTTGACTAATTATCATCCCCTAGATCCTATTTATACCAGGAAGCATTTCGAGGGATAAAATTAGATACCATGATTTGAAGGCTTGCCACATGAACAGTGTCCTAACCGCCCCATACATACTATTTTACTTAATCCTTACAATAAAAATATAGGGTTGATGCTCTTGCGAGTTTCAGAGCTTTCCTGCAGGTTTTAAATCAGAGAGCTGAGGGAGGAACCTAAGCCTTGGCTGAAAATCCTCTTGTTAATTCCAACTTTTTGTTATCTATCATCTTTCTGGAATAACTCCACCTCTGTGGCCAGACTGATCTCTCTCTCTTTCTCTCTCTTTGTTGCATCCAAGGATTATTGTTAATCCTGGGTTTAAAAACAAGCTATGTCCACCCCTGTGAGAAACAAACAGAGAAAACAAAAGACCATCCCCTCCCCAGGCCACAGCGCTGAGAATTGTAGTGGGCATCAAGATTAGGCCTGTTCCATGGACTACTCAATGTCTCCTAGAACATAAGAACACAAAAATTCACATGGCAATCTATACATTGGTAAGACTTTTAGCTCTCTAAAAGGGATTACTCACCGTTAATAGTTCAAGAAACTAAAAATCTACCAAGCCTCCATTTATCTACCTTTCTTCTAATTCAGCTCCCTACCTCCTTTCCTCTTCCCCTATCTACCTGCCTTCCTATCTACCTTGTATTTGGAGAATGGAATCTACACTTCATATGTGCTAAGGAAGTATCCTACAAATGAGATACACCACATCACCTAGCCAACATTTTTTATATGTATCTGTATCAGTAAGTTCTAATGTATTTTTTATTAGTTACTCACTAGCTATATCATGCAGAAATTAAAGTCTTTGAATAAAAAAAAAAAGAACACAAAAATTCACACCTCTCTTAGAACTTTTAGAGTACCCTTTTCCTCTTTAACTAGACCCGGGAAGATTGGCATGTCCTCTCTGACGTGGACAGCTGCAGTACTTCCGGTAGAGTGTGATGTGCTACAGACTGTGTTCAGCTGCTGGAGGAAAAACTGAAGACAAACAGCTTCCCAGGGTCCTCACATTCTAATCTTGTTCCTGGAGGGGAGGATGCTGTTGTGTTGCTTGACATCTAGCTACCCTGTGGCAGGAGATGTGGTTCTGCAAGGCCAGCATGATGCCTTCCAGTTCTTGCCCCCACCCCTGAACTCCCATCCTCATCTCGGATCCTCTCCGGCAGTGTTCATTATCCAGGTAACCTTTTGTGGACTTGGAACCTTCCCGAATTACGGAGGACTCCAGAGAACTCAGAGAGCTCAGAGGAACTGCATTCCACAAGCATGAATCACTTTGAAGAGAACTTGGGCCCACTTTTACTTTGTTTAGCTCAGACAGCAAATGTGCTCCAAGAACACTTATTAACATTATGTGAGCCATCCTTCGGTCCTTCCTACCCTGAACCCTTCCCACTTTATCCTACTTCCCAGCAATTATCATAACTCCAAACAAAACCGAATGTCAGCATTAGCTGAGGACTGTCATGTAGAGGCAATTTCAAGAAAATAAATATTTATGGAGGTCTTGAAATACCCATGTCCTTTCACAGACTGACAGGCACAGACTGAATCTGTTTCCTATTCCTCGCCTTCCAAGATGCCCTGCCAAGTATAGAAATTTGACACCGTGGCAACAGATTCTTAAACCATTGTGCGGAAGAAAGTGAAGGCATTTTTGACTTTTCAGGATGAACAAATAACCTGATGCTTTCAATTGCCCAGTTTAGTTGCATAAAAATAAAATGACAGTCCTGTTGTTCAAACTGTCTCTAGTCAGGTTTCAGTACATTCCAGAAAATGAAATCACTCATCACCCTGGGAGACTTGGAAGGAGCAGGTTTTGCACAGCAGTCGATTAGAGCCGATGCCTTCTGCCACCTTCTCTGGCTTTTGCAGGAGTTTGTGCCTCTGCCCAGAGTGTGCTTGTACTATCCACAGAGAAGCTTCCCTTCCAAGATGGGAAAAGGCAAAGCAAGAGCCTTGGAGAAGGACCCTGCAGGTTAATTTAGATGCTTCCTTGTTCTGCAACCTTGAGATAGCTGTTTAACCTTAATAACTTCCTCCCATAACTGCCAAAGGCAAAAGCAGGACACTAATGTTTGTTAAAAGCCTACTGTGTGCTAGACACTCACTGTGTTGCATAATTAACATACCTAATGGTAATTGCCCACATATTCAGTAGGTTTAGGCCCATTTTGTAGAATTTGTATAGGAATGGCTCTGAGGTTTAGGCAACTCCCTGAAGCTCTCCAGGTCCTGTGTGTCATGGGACATGAGAATTCTGGCCTTTCATTAGTTCTTCTACATTTACCTGCCTTTGGCATGTGTGTGTGTGTGTGTGTGTGTGTGTGTGTGTGTGTGTGTGTGTGTGTGAATGTCTGGCTTCTTAGATGTGTTCTCCTTACTGTGTCTGCCATACCTCAGGAAACGTTTGCAGCCATTCCCTGCCAACTGGTTCTTTCACATGGTAATCTTAGTACTGCTGTCTCCAGGTCCCACTCTCCTGCTGTAACATCTGACATCTGTGGTCCCATATGACTTCCTGGAAAACAGGGGGGTGATACACTGAATACCCAAATATACATACCTGGGATTACTTCCTGCAAGAGTTCCCATTGAATTTGTCTAATTGTCAGAGCTTTTAGTCTCCACTCTTCTCTAACACCCTTTCAGTGCTTAAAAATATTAAATAAAATGAAAACAACCACGCTCGATGGTGGATGGTTCTAGAGAAGACCTTTGCTCTCGTGCGCACTGTCTTCTGCACACAGTGACTACTTAGCAAATAACATCTTCCTTTCCAGCTCTTCTGTTAAATCAAAGCCTTTTCCCCTAGAGGAGATGCATGCTTGAGTTAGTTGTATGCTCACATTAGGTGGCAGGACTGTGAAGGTATCTTGAAGACAGATTCACGAGGATGTCGCTGTCTCATGAAATATTCTGCTTATGTCCTCTGATAGGGATATGTTTGTTCTACGGGTGAGAATACAAGGCTATATTGGGGTTAATTATATTTGGAATCTGAGTCAGATTGTGAATTATGTAATAGGAAGACTTAAGAAAAAAATTAAAATATTTTTGAAGGGCTATTTCTTAGCTACCCCTCCTTTTTAATTAAGACGTTTTCTAAACTCCTAGGTGAGCTTGTCCATTATAAAGCGCCCTCCCCCACTTCAACATCTGGCTTCTTCTTGACTCTCTAGGAATAGGAGAGACATTGTGATTTGGCAATCTTTCCAATGAATAGGCTGTTATGTTTTGCTTTTTGCTAAATTAAAATCTGTTCCCTGTAACTTATACTCATTGGCCCTACAGACCCCTGCAGTTGACAAGTTCGTAGAGAGAATAAGTCTCTGCCCCCTATAGTGAGCCAGGAATAATGCCATTCTCTGGAGTGATCATAAGAGGAAGACTAGTCACTACCAAGAGACTCAGTGGTGTGTAGGACTAGGTACAGGGGTGATGGGAAGATGTGATTTGGCCCAATGAATGGGGCCTTTACAATTGGATGATTTAAAAACCATTGAGGCAAAGTTTATATGTGAAATAAGATCTGAATAACAAGAAAGACACCACTTCCCAAAGCCTGGCCAACCACATTCTGGAAACAGGGATCTATAAATGCCTAGTCCAAAGCTAGGGAGAACGTGGTGACGTATGAGGATGGGGAAGCTAGTGTGGCAGAGAAGAAAACTGAAGCCCAAGGGGTAAACAGGTCCCAAACTAAGGGTGTCCCCAGCCTGAGATATTTGGACTGAATTCAATACAATGAAGACCACCCTCTGGGAGAGCCTGTGGATTATTGGTTTTCCATACTTGCTATTCAGTATTGTCATGGAGTGGGTACAGAGAGGTGGGCAGGGGAGGGAAAGGAAACCTGAAGGCTTCCATTCTTCCTTTGTCACCCCAGAACACAGAAAATAGTCTCTGATTAAAGGAGTAGACTGGAGAATGACTTTTCCCTTGGACTTAATAGTCCATCTATAAAATATGAGATTTAATTTTGTCAGCCTAGCTAGTCTGAGTCTTAATAATCCTTCATTTGGGGTATAGCTACACAACAGGACTTCAACCCCAAAGACCTGTTAGATACATACGTTTTGGTTAAGGATCGAGCCAAGGGGGTGTAGATATGGCTTTCTGATTAAGAGCACTTCTCTGCTGATCTTCCTGAGGACCCAGGTTTGATTCCCAGCAGCCGCACTGACCTCAGACACTGAGAAATGAGATTCACTAGGCTCTGGGTTTCCCTGCTCAGACTCCACTTGGGTGCTGGCTCTGCTCAGCTCTGACAAGCCTCGGAAGGCTTTGAGCCCAGCTTTCCCATAGCAATGCTGTCCTGAGAGCTCAAGACTGCAGCGTGCCATGTGTGAAGCTGCCGGCTCAGAGCCTGGTGCCAACAGAAGCTGGAGCTGCTGTCAATGTATTTGCCAGGGTGCCTGGCCTCAGCTCCAGGTGCTCGGAATAATCTGTGTCTGTGCCCTTGACAGCTCCAAGCTTTCAGATCGCCCTCTGTGTTCAAGGTCGCCTGGTTCACTTCCTGTGGGAGAATAATGAAGTTATCAACAGAAGGAATATGAATGCATTTTTGTCACCTGCAAGTTCAGGCTTGCCTTCTTCCTCCTTTTCCTGTGCAGAGGTTTCTCTGTGAATTGGGAGGAGAGCTCTCTATGAAGGTGTCAACTGAAGAATTACAGCTTCCTCTGCCCTCTGTCCTTACCCACCTCACTTGCCCCAGGCTACACAGGGCCAGGGAGTGGACTGCTATTGTCAGAAAGACCACACAGGCAAATCAAGACTTAATGTAAAATACAAGAAAAATTGCTCATTAATTTTATATTATGTTTTTTTTTTCTGGAACAATGACTTTTTGTATACATTGAGTCATATAAAATTGGATTTCTCTCATAGGGCTTCCAAGAAAATTTAAAGCACAAATGTGACTCACTTCTCTTAGGTAAATCTCTCTGGCACACACTTCTTCAAGTTCCAAAGGAATCATTTGCAGAATACTCTTATTTCACAGATGATCAGATTGAAGCAAAAAGTCAAAGTCAGTTCATTTAAACTCAAAACCAGAGGAAGCACACCTCACCTGGCACACGGTCTGCACGGGCTCTTTTGTCCACCTCCTGCCTAAAACCAATAAATGGCTTTAGTGCAGTGCTCAGTGTGCTATGTACTTTTGACGTCTGGAATGGGGACCTGAGGCATTGTAGCTGAGAGTATTGCATTAGGCCTTTCTTTGTGAAAGACCCACCCCATCCCTAGCATTGCTGTGTATCAAGATCACCTGCTGGGAAGAGTCATAACAGCACTCGGGTCATGTGACTGGAACTCACTGGCCACAAGTTGCAGACCCAAAGTTTCAATGTGGCCATTTCGAAGCCATTCCAGGGTCTCCTCATGTGTGAAGTACAAGGCAAAGACAAGAGAATTCTCTTCCTCGTTGTCGGAAAACCCATTGTCAAGGTCAGGAAAGCCAGAGACTGTTTTCAAGTTCACGTGAACTTGCAGATGTTTTCCCTATGAGTAAAAGATCAAATAACTCTGATTGTGCCAATTGGAGCTTGAGTTATCAAGACACAAGAAACATAAGATTATTGTGTTCATATGTGTTCTATATATGAGTTACTATGTTATTACATATATTCTGTACATTTACACAGGTAATACACACATATATATAGGTATACATTTTAAATCTACATGACATTGTATAGCTTATCTACCTATAAATATATGCACTCTATATGTGTGCATGCATGTATGCATGCATATACATACATGATTTTAAGTGTGTATGTACATACATGTGCATATATATACATGATGTTATATCTATGTACATATGTATACATAAATGATAACTTCTGTTCTATGTTATATTTTTTGCTTGAAATAGTTTTCAAAAAAATGAGATAAAAATCCTATGCAGTATATCTATAGCTTTCTATTTTGAAATGTTTCTCATTCTTCTTATGTAATGTATATTTTGTATTTTGTCATATATACATAATATATATTATATATGTACATATATGTATGTATATATACACATTTTGTGTGTGTGTGTGCATGCATGTGTGTGTGCATGCATGTGTAGGGCTAGGCAGCTTTATCTGTATAACATAAATATCCTTATAATGCAAAATATCTAGACATAAATAAATGTATTAGAAAAAAAGAAATAAGGAGTTTTTGAATGCCTAACTGTTCCATTTTAAATTTTTATTTTTTTATATTATATAATTACATCATTTTTTCTTTGTATTCCCCCCCCAAAAAAACACTCCATATACACCACTTTGCTGTCTTTCAAACTTATGGTCTCTTTTTCCATTAATTGTTATTGCATGCATATGTGTATAGTATATATACATGTAAATATAGAATTATATCTACTATATATTTATATTTATATATCCATCTGTTCAGTGTGTATGTTGCTTGTTTGTTTTCAGGGATGATCATTTGGTACCGAATAAACAACTGGACTATCTTTCTTTCCCTTAGCATTTCAGACAAACAATACTTAGTATCTTCTCTGCTGTTTGCTGGTAATTCCCTGTTAGGAAGTGTCTCAGGTGTATTCTGTGGTGACCAATTTGCTTCAGAATAAAGCAGAGCAGCCAGATAATGCAGACTGCAGTTGTAGCTGTAGGTTGGTCATATACATGTTGAATCCTGTGAATTGTCAGTTGTTCCTGGGTCCTGAGTGCAAAAGCAGAACTCTAAGAAAGTGACAGTTGTGCCCATCACACAGAGTGAGGCACTCTCGCATGTCAAAGTTAGTGTCACCTATGTCTGCTGTATGGTTCATTCTTTCCCCCATGACATTTCTGGGCACAATGCCCTCAAACATGTAATAAGCAGGAAATAATGGCTTTTTGGCTCCACCCACTTAAAAAGTGCAGATGGAAAAATATTTTTGGTGAAGCTTTCTGAATCCTCTCATTGAGAAAAGCAATCTTATCAGACTGAGTTCATCCCTATTCCAACCCAACCCAACCCACACTGCTTAGCCACACCCACCATGAACACCTCCCCCACAAGGGTGTCCTCTCTGACCTCAAGTCTTTCTTGCAGGGACCCATAGCTCATATATCAATTTTTCTTTGTGTTTGCCATTCTCTAAAGGCTTCTGTCTGGTTCTGTGCTCAAGACTTTTGCTTTGGTTTTATTTAATTTCATTTATTTTACTTGTTAATGCTTTGTGTATATGATTACTTTGTCTTCGTGTATGTATGCATGCAGACCACATGCGTGTCTGCTGACTACTGAGGTAAAAAAGGATTCAGATCCCCTGAAAGTTGGAATTATAGCAGATTGTGAGCCACCATGTTGGTGTTAGACGTGAAACTGGGTCCTCTGGAAGAGCAGCAAGTATGTTTACCAGCTGAGCTACCCTCCAGTTCAGTGGTCAGGTTTATAACATAGAATTTTTAAGTAACATAACCTTGAGTCTGGGGACCACAAATTTGGGAGCCCTGAATTTGCTCTTTGTCCATGCATTCTGGGAAAGTAAATGGTTAGCTTGACATGAAAAAGAGGCAACCCTCCAATCCCCTTGCTGAGACGTTTCCAGCCCTTAGTGAATGACCGAAGCAAGCCTGTGCCTCTAGGTCTTTGTGCGAGAATGATAAACCTGGCTCCTGTGTGTCTGTTCTTCAGAGAGGCTACCATGGCTTGTTATCTGTGTGAGTCCCTAGATCTAAGCTAACAGCCCATGTCTGTAAGGACTTTATCACAAAAGGGGATGCAGTTCAAAAAATGTGGAGGGATGAAGTGAGGATTTTGTAAATATAAAACAGGTCTCCTTTTAGAGCTTTTCATTTGGGCCCTGAGTTTTAGGATGAATTGTTTTTGTGCCCTTATATTTTAGGACCATCAGCTATGAATTGGTGATGGATGTAACCTTGATTCCCTGTGCCACACTGTGTGGCAGAGATGGCAAAGAACTCTGCCAGACCTCAGCCACTTTATAAGGAGTAAAGCTTTGTGCTCAATGAAGCTTTTTGCTCTTCTGACAATGTTGCCTTTTTAATCCCATTAGGCACACTTCAATATCTTCTTCTTTTAGGACGACTTTTTTTCAATGTTTTCAGGCAAATGGGTAAACAAATCTCCATACAATATCAGCCTAACATAAAACTCCAGCCTGTGTTTTACTGCTGCCTGCTGCCTGGAGTCAGTGGATACACATTTTCTGCTGCAGAATTCAACAAACCATCCCCCACACCCCGTGATGGAACCATAACCACTGGTTGCTGCCCATGAGCCAGGGTCATTGTCCTTTCTCATACCCAGACCTGTGACTGACCAGACCTGTTCTTATTGCAAGGGTATAGCTGCAGGTGTAATGTACTTGAAACAGAGATGGATTCAGAGTACTGTCACATCTGTCTGTATACATGAGCCCCACCCCACACTGAGAAACACAGTATCAATGCATGATGGGGCCTTAACCAGAGTCTGAAGCTGGAGAAAGCAATGGACTATTCGTTCATTCCTCCACATTGAATTATCCACCCCACTGGAATAGAAGCCCTTAGTGGGAAGCATGGGGCACAGAAACCAGCCTGCTTCCATGTGACTCGAGCCTCTGCCTGAGGCTGACTGCAGGGAGATATTTCTTAGATGTGTTCTGGGGTTGAAAGGCTGTTTCTAGTCCTTTTCTTTATACCAGGGATTGGCAAACTATGGTTAATTGGGAAAGCCCCCTTTTGTCCAACTACACATAATTTATTTTTAAAAATAACAATTAATATACAAGAGGCTTAGAAAGATGGCCCAGCAATTAAGAGCACATAATGCCTCTTGCAGAGGACCAGAATTCACTTCTAAACAGCTAGTACAGGAGGGCTCACAAATACCTCTAACTTTAGCTTAGAGGGAATCACAGGCTTCTTGCCTCTAATGCCACCTGCACTCATGAGTGAAATTTGCAAACACATACAAATGCATACACACACACACACACACACACACACACACACAAAATATTGAACAAAAATTTAAAATCTCGTGTAGTATTTAATATCATATGAGAATTATTTGACATTCAAATTTTTGTGTCCACAAAGTTTCATTGAAACGCAGCCACACCCCTGCCTCTTTCTATTGTCTGTGGCTGCTTCAGATCTAGAAGAGCACAGTTGGAGTTGGAGTTGCCATGGAAACTATATGTCCCAAAAGCCAAAAATATTTACTCTCTAGTTCTTTACAGAAAATGTCTTTATAGAATAGAGAGTTTGAGGGAGGTGAGGACAGTGCTCACAACTATAGGTGTTTGTTTGTTGGATTACTTCTATGTCTGCTTGGGGTTAAAAGTGTTTTGTTTTGTTGTTTTTTTTTTTCTCCCCAGTAATTGGAAACTGGAGACACTCATGTTCCAGTAAACAAGAGGGATCCTTGCTGCCACTTCATGATCCAGGGACGTGTGGCCCAGTGAAGTTCCTGAGCTGTACAGCATGACCTTGCTGCTCCTGGGTGCGGTGCTGCTGGTGGCACAGCCCCAGCTCGTGCCTTCCCACCCTGCTGCGTCTGGCCCGGGGATCAAACAGCAGGAACTTCTGAGGAAGGTGATTATTGTCCCGGAGGACACCGGAGAAGGTGCAGCAGCCAATGGTTCTACAAAGCAGCTGCCACAGACCATCATCATTGGGGTGCGCAAGGGTGGTACCCGAGCCCTGCTGGAGATGCTCAGTCTGCATCCTGATGTGGCCGCAGCTGAAAACGAGGTCCATTTCTTTGACTGGGAGGAACATTACAGTCAAGGCCTAGGCTGGTACCTTACCCAGATGCCCTTCTCCTCCCCGCACCAGCTCACGGTGGAGAAGACACCTGCCTACTTCACCTCGCCCAAAGTGCCTGAGAGAATCCACAGCATGAACCCCACCATCCGCCTGCTGCTCATCCTGAGGGACCCATCCGAGCGTGTGCTGTCCGACTACACCCAGGTGTTGTACAACCACCTTCAGAAGCACAAGCCCTATCCGCCCATCGAGGACCTCCTAATGCGGGACGGACGGCTCAACGTGGATTACAAGGCTCTCAACCGCAGCCTGTACCACGCACACATGCTCAACTGGCTGCGTTTTTTCCCACTGGGCCACATCCACATCGTGGATGGCGACCGCCTCATCAGAAACCCTTTCCCTGAGATCCAGAAGGTCGAAAGGTTCCTGAAGCTGTCTCCACAGATCAACGCCTCGAACTTCTACTTTAACAAAACCAAGGGCTTCTACTGCTTGCGGGACAGTGGCAAGGACCGCTGCTTACACGAGTCCAAAGGCCGGGCGCACCCCCAAGTGGATCCCAAACTACTTGATAAACTGCACGAATATTTTCATGAGCCAAATAAGAAATTTTTCAAACTCGTGGGCAGAACATTCGACTGGCATTAATTTGCCTTCTGTTAGGCTCGGAACTTTTCCTGTTGTAACTTCTGGTGTACATCTGAAAGGGGGAGGAAAAAACAATTTTAAAAAAGGCATTTAAGCTATAATTTATTTGTAAAACCCACAAATGACTCCTGTACAGTATTAGATTCACAGTTGCCATATATAGTAGTTATATTTTTCTACTTGTTAAACGGAGGGCGATTTGTATTGTTTTTCATGGTTGTTAACATTGTGTATATGTCTCTATAATATGAAGGAACTTAACTATTGCACTGGAAAAAATTAAGAGTTTTTTTTTTTTTTCTGGAGAAGACTTTTTTTTTTAAAATATAATTAACCTGCCTCCAATTCAAAATAGCTTTGTCTGCACCCTCCTTGTTAAATCTATAATCTTTTTCTGCTTAAAAAATTTATTGGTATTACGGACTTCTGCTCTCTTTTCTGAATTTGTTCTTTTAAGTTTTAATGTCTCACTGTGGTCATCAGATTTAGTTTCTACTTCCCCTTTGAATTTCCTCCTCACTGCGAGAAAGTGGCCGTTTTAGCCATGTTTGAGTCAGCCCGGAATCTGGATGTAACCCCTGTAGCCTGCATATGGGTGTAACCACTACCAGTCTACATGTGGGCTTTTAACCCTGTCCGGCCTTCACGTGGGATTAACCTCTGCCAGCTTGCATGTAGATTTAACTCATCTGAGTTGTAAGTGAAGGAAGTGGTACTGAGAATGAAAAACAGATGATAACCGGCAAGAGGTTTCTTAAGATCCAAATTAGTCTCAGAGGATATGGGCAAAATGCACAATAAACAAGCTTACACCCTTGGATTTCAGAATGACATTGGGGCTGTCAACTTGGCCTTGGGAGGCAACTAGTCTTTGCAAAGCTACTTAAGAGAAAGCAAGTTCTATTGGTGTGTGTCTGTCCATCCTGAATCTTGAGGAACAGAACAAGGAGTAGCATTTTTCTCACTCTAGAATTTGTTTCCTGAAAGATTAATACGTACTTATGATCTTCTATTTCATACTCATAGAGATATAACTTCAAAATGGGCTCCAACTTTACAATCTTGAATAGCAAAGAAAATTAAAACCCCCAAGGACTGAACTTAAGATGTAAGAAAAGTGCAACATAACCCTGTGTACCTGCACACTTGAACTGGAGTTTCACTTCTCCCGTTAACAGCCACAAAGCAGAAGAAGCTGGTCACAAAAGCCAGTTCTAAGTCTCTGGATTGTCACACATACCTGACAATCAACCTTTTAGGATGAAATAGACTAGGCCTTTTCCATAATAATAAATATAGATAAGACAATAAAGATAGGGATGAAGAGATGGCTTTGCCTTAGAGGCTAGGCACACAACCAAAAAATAAGATGCTAGAGATGAAAAGATAACAGAGTATGATTATTGCAGTGGGGGAGATTGCCAGGCAGTAGAACTGTCACTTCCTCACGCTTGTTCTGTAGAAATGACACAGAAGCAGCCATCCTTGACTTGTTTCTGTGAAACTTTCCCCAAGAAACTTCAGATGAAGGTGTTACTCTGACAAGTTCAAAGAATGGGGAATAAACACCGAAACTGGAGGCACTTGTTTAAAGTCACACTGAGTATCAGGCTTAGAGCCCAGGGCGTCCCAAGCACAGGTAATATCATTTATTTATTTATTTATTTATTTATTTATTTATTTATTTATTTATTTACTTACTTACTTACTTACTTACTTATCTATCTGTTTAACCATTTCTTCTCAGCTCTATGTGAACTCTAACAAAAACCTTAAATTCAGAGGTAATGTTTTTACTTATTTCTTCTTAGCTCTATCTGAACTCTAAAGAAAAGCTTAAACTCCGAGGTAGTGTTTTTATTTATTTCTTCTTAGCTCTATCTGAATTCTAAAGGAAAGCTCAAACTCAGAGGTAGTGTTTTTATTTCTTTCTCCTTAGCTCTATCTGAACTCTAAAGGAAAGCTCAAACTCAGAAGTCATGTTTTTCTGACTTGACCTGACACGTCTTTCCTGGTGCCAAAAGTCTTCCACCCTAAGAGCTGCACTTGAGCCAGAGGAAGGGCAAGGGAGAACCAACATTTTCTCAGCAGTCTTCTTAGGGAAATGAGTCATTTTGGGTGTATTTTAGCAGTCCCAGCGTGATCTGACCTTAACCTGGCTCATTCTTATTCCTGGCTAGGACTAAGAGCAGAGAGGATGGTCTCCTCTTAGGTACTCATTTAGGTTATCCATCAAGCACCTTATCCTCAGAAAGAGAAGCAGATATATTGATAGCAGATTTCCATAGACCTTGTGATATGCAGAGTGCTTCCTTCTGAAGCATATCCTGGGATCTTTTGTGAGACTTTACCTGAAGAATAAGAGGCTCCAGAAATATTACACCAAGTTTCCAAAGCTGCTCAAGGATATTGGGATGGAAAGAAAGCTCAGGTGGGATGGATCTCTGGTGCCCAAGAAGATGCATGTCTGGAGATGATATGGTTAGAGCCTGGTCTGCTGCACCAATAGGTGCTAGATAGGAATGAGGAGAATCAGGACTGGCAACAGTAAGCCTGAACTACTAGAAATGTCATAGCTGATGGCGTGGGGTAACACACTGCCAGTGATTAGTGGATGTAAATATAATTTATTGCTTTATTGGGGGAACTGAGTACTGACTCAGGGAGTGATGGTCTTGCACAGACCAGCAGAGAAGATGCCAGCAGTTCCAGTGATAGCATATTATTAATTAACTCATTCATTGTTCTTTCTTCTTTCCTTCCTTTTTTCTCCTTTCTTTCTTTCTTTCTTTCTTTCTTTCTTTCTTTCTTTCTTCCTTCCTTTTTTTCTTTCTTTCTGATAAAACTCCAATGAGTCATCAGTACATTCAAAAAAACAAAAACCCATCACTTCCTACTTTGTTCCAGGTATTTTGACCTCATCCTAGCCCTATTCAGAGGATACTACAATAGACCCATGGCAATCCCTGTTAGAACAAAGAGCAGTGAGGCAGGAGTCAAATGGTATTTGTTCTCTCCTGTTGAATGCTATTCCTATTAACAAAGACAGTGTCCTTATGGGAGGTGTAAGAACCTAACCATGCTCAGACCACAGCCACCTGAGAGCTCTAGAGGAAAGGCTAAGATTTGCTGAGAGAAAGCATCACTAACAGGATTGGACTCATGCCTCACATACTGTTCCAAAAAAAACATAGCATCACTTTTTCTTCCTCTAGGAATGGACAGTGTTGAAATCCAGTTGCTACTATATAATTGTCAGCTAACAGTCTGGGAATTGATTACTATATGAAAAAATAACATGATAGACTTCTGAGCTCAGACTGCCTTTTTCTTTCTATCCTCCACCAGAAGCAATCATGTTTGTTTCTTACAGATGTGAAGACAAAGTCCACAATATTCATTAAAATGATCTTTTCTTCTTGTGATTCTATGATATAGCAAGCATAGTATTAATTCTTCAAGTATTTGAAAAGAAAAAGTCATGGGAGTTAAGAGTTTGGTATCTTAAGAAGCAAAAAAGAAGTGCTAGAAAGAGAAATGGCCTTGAGTTGGTACAGACTAGATAGAACAATATGTTCCAGAGTTTAGCATCAATTCAATCACACTCCTGGAAGGAGTCAACCAGCCCAAATGAAGAAGATAAATGAAGAATGAGGTATGAGATTTTCCTGATTGCCAATCATGGTTTTTTTTTTTTTTTTTTTTTTTTTTTTTTTTTTTTGAAGAAAGAAAAGAATATTACTTAAAAGTTGCAATAGAGCTATGACCAAAGTCACTTAATTCTAGGGACACAGAAACCTTGTTCTTTAGCAGCAAGGTATTGTGGAGGAATTTCTCTGGAGCCAGAAAATGATAGTCATTGATGTTACCAAAGGAAGACATGCTGCATAAAGCCATGTCTTGAATGAGAAAGTGGTGATGGGGGAGGGAATGGATATAGAAGTATAGGGGAATCTTGTGCAGCAAGTGTGTAGCTTGGATTAAACACCCTACATAGCCAAGATGTATCACTCACTTATAGCCTTGGCAGGAGGTTTCCAGGATTGAGATGCTGAAAGTGTCAAAATCCTCTATGTGTTTTGGAATCTTGTGTAGGTTTGTCAATTGCACAAGCAAAACACACCTTTTATGTACTTCACATCTTATATTCACTGCTTCTAACTTGACTTCAAGAAAAAAACTCAGTAAGAAATAGTATCTTGGTTTCACATTCAAAAAGTATCTTAAGAACAAAGATTAAAACATTGACTTCTGATGACAGAGAAAGATATTTATTTAATTTGCACATTTTTCTAGTGTCCTGAATCTGCACAATTTCTATCCATCCCCTGGTGAGTCAAGGGAAGAAGAAACACATAGGTCTCTGTCCAGAGGGCACCATCTACCAAGAAAGTTAGTTATATGTGAGGTTGGACAAAAGTGAACTGAAAAGTCAGTGTCCATAAGACCACACATTAAGAATGTCCTAAAGGGTGTTGCAACTGGCAGAAGTTAAAAAAAAATATATAGCACCAAGCATGAGATAAATGTCAGAGCAAAGATGCCCCAGGAGCAGAGAATAAGCAGAGTACACATAGCCCATCAGCTCCTCCAGTTGCTTGACTACATTATACTCATGTAAGGACTAGCCCTGGATCTTCAGCTCAAACTGACACCAAGGCTACTCCACTTCTTTCAAATTCCACAGTTAGGTTCAGAAAAAAAGAAGGAAGGAAGAAAGAAAGAGAGAGAGAGGAAGAAGGAAACAAACAAACAAAATCAAGATATGTGAGTGTCAACCCAATTTGGCCATTCAGCCTTCAGTACAAATTTCCTCTTTGGGAAAAATGGGCTGATATTCAACTCAATTGGGAATGAAAGTCAATGAGATGAATGGTAAAGACCATCAAGCTGGTGCACACATAGGATTTAGCTGTGAAAAGGTTTAGAGTTTAGAGACAGACAGGAACTGATTGTAAATCAGTCAGCAAAAACTCACTGTCTTTGTTCTGTCTCCCACTGCCCAGCTATGAGAGTGTAGTCATTGCTGTTGTCGGCACAGACCGATCCTCTTTCCCATGGCTTCTTTGTCTTTTTCCTTCCACAAAGGCAGAGTACCAACAGCTCTATAGAAATGTGTTCTTGAAGTTTTGTCTTAGCAAAAGCCACATTACCTAGAGATGCCTACAAAGTTATGCCCCTCTGTTTGTGGAGAACGAATGACTAATGTTTGGCTCTTCAACTTTGCTTTTGCACAGGCTTCCTCATAGCACAATTTCTGCTCCTAGATACTCTTGACATCAGCCTGTGTTCAGACTTCTAAAAAATATGCCTGTTTGTTTCTTCCCATACTTCTTTTCCCCTCTAGTCATTTTGTTTTGATTTGTTTGTTTTGTTTTGTTTTGAAATCATGTTCTCAGTAACTAAATCTGCTTCTAGGACACCTAATGTCAGATAATAAGCCTGCATTCATGTCTTGTTCTACGGAAATAATATGGATAGTATAACCAAATTATGGATATCACTTTTGAATAAAATCACAAGTATAAAACAGGTCTATGTTATTGGCTAGCACATGGAAGGCTTAAATGTGAGAGTAGATGAAATTATTACCAAGTAAACTGTTTTCCTTGGATTATTAGACTATCATCAAAATCCTATTGATGAAGGTAGATACACCAATAATCCCAGAATTTGTGAACTGAGACAGGAGGAACACTAATTCAAAGTCTGGATGAGCTACATAGAGAGAACCCAACTCCGGAAAAATAATCATATCAAGGCATTCATGTAAAACCCGAGATTCTGGTTTAGGAATTATTTCTGGGTACCACAGATAAAATTGCATTGTTCTAACTCATTTCTGCTCTGTAGTACAGTATTCTCTTTATTTCCATGTTTCTTTCAGAGTCAGTATAAAGGAGATTTTTTCTCTTAACTGCAACCTTGCAGTACTTTGCCCTGTGTCTATCTAGGTAGGAGACAGACGTTAAGTGCTAGTTTATGGACTAGGATGATAAATCTTGTCTATTTGTCAATCTAACGTGAAAATTCTCTCCATAACATCCCAGCCTGGCAGTGTGGCCTCCCCCAGGTAGTCCTTTCTTTGGTCCATGAACTGCTAGGCACTTAACAATATGGTGTTTTATTCAGTCCTCAAAATCCCCTAGAGAAATAACCAAACCAAGATTCATGTGTTTGCTTATTAACACAGAGCCAGCAACTAGTACAATATTTGACATTGAAATCACAAATGTTTATTAACTAAACAAATCTTCCTGCTGCCCAGCTTCTTTTTACTCCATTTTACTCTGCAGCCTATTCTGGAATATTTAACTATTCTAGAATTCTCCTAGACACCCCATTATGTCTTCAAACTGACACTTGACATTCATACTTCTCGGAACTCTTTTCTCTAGGTTCTGCCCATGAATCCAAAAATGAATATTAATTGTGAAGCCTTGTTCATATCTATGTGAACTTGGACAAATATCTTAATTTCTCTAACTTTCTACTAGGGAATATAATGTCTTTTCCACAGTTGTTATGAGCAATACATGAGTAATGGACAATTTAACAATTTTAAAGTCATAATTCCATAAGCAGTCGGTGAGTTAGTCTTTGAAGTAGCTAATAGGTCTTTGTTACCACTAACTTTGCTTGGCATGGGTAAACAGACAATGACAGTATTTGCCCTGGGTTCCCATTAGCATTTCTGGCCTCTATAGTTATCACCTGGGTATTTTCTACCACACCAGGCCTTCAGAATTCTCCTGAGCATAGTCTCTAACACAGTTGGCTGCCAGAACTCTCCCTTGAGTGGTCTCTACCACACTTGGCCTCCTGGCTACTCTCCATTTCAAAAGGGAAGAGAGAACTTTTCCAGTAGCAAGAGTGAATACAAAGAAGTCAAAGACAAATCCTGCAGGAGCTCAGGACAAATATCACCTAAAAGTCTCTGGCAGAAAGAACTCTAGCTTACCCTTTGGTGTATATATCTTCTTTAGTGACCTTCCTTCACAACTGAGTAGCATTCAGAATTAATATCTTAATTAGGTTAATCTGTGTGGCAAAGAAAATAGTTTGTAATTTAGTAGGTTAGTCCAGAAAGAACTGGAAATAAAGACACAGGCGAAGGAGACATGTTCTCCTGGCTGTGCCTGCTATGCACAACAGGACACCGAGAAGATGACATCCCAAAGAACTGCTGTGACTAGTATAAGCTAAGGATAGTTCTATAAACACTCATCAGGCATGTTTGCAAATATCTCATTTTTTTCAACACTAGTGAGAAAGGAAGAAGATACTGATTAGAAAATGTTCTGTTTGAAACCTTGTTTTTATCTTAGAAAACTATCCCATGGCAGGCTTGGTCCCCTGAGTCACAGACATGGAGTTAGTAGATGTGTATTGACCTAAGCTGCTGTGATCTAGTAATGTGTTTGCCTTTATGTTAATACAGACTTGAGTCCACTTTTCTAGTCCATTCAAATGGCCTGTGCTTACTTTTCTGTCTGTTTTCAAAACAAGCAAAATCTGTGGAGTTTTTGTTGTTGTGAACAAATAAACACAAGAACATTATATAACAACCAGAGCCTGGATTCTGAGCCCTGAGAAAAAAAATTGTAATTGCAAATGTTTGTGTTCATATCCTACTTTTTTTTTTCAGCCTGGAATCCATACTACCATGCTGTGTATTTATAGATTTTTGATTTTTATCACTCACTTCCTAGTAAAGGCCTGTGGCTATACTGCCTAAGGAAGCCAGTATCTCATCTATGTACCTACATAAAGGAGAAGTTAGCTAGCAGTTTTCAGCTAAAGATATGCTTTTTGCTTAGTAGTAATTTGGAAGAAAGAGAAAATCAGTTATCCCTGGATTACTTGTTATGTACATCCTTGTAAGAAAATACACTAGCACTGTTGGTTCCATGACAAAGCTGTAATCTCGTAGAACCTGGAGGCTAGAGGAGCAAAGTCAGGAATGTCTGACTTGGAAGAGCCTCATGTGTAATCATATGCTATATATCAAAGAAAAAACTTAGAGAGCTGAACTGGATGAACATCCAATTTGATGCCTCGAATCACACGTGTGAGTCCTAAGTTGCAAGGAATGTACCACCATTTTCTCCCCCAATTCTTTCCCTCTCTTCTCCCTTTCTCTATGTTGCCAACTTGGTTTGTACATGGCCCAGCAGAACTAGGACATTAGAGAAACATTTTATATGATTGGCTTGTTCTGAGATTTCCAAAAGAGAAACCAAAAGTTATCAAGCAATAAAGAGAAAAAGTGCCCTCATTCTATTGTTCCAAAATGACCAGCTGGGATTCCTTATGGGAAAGAACTACCTAAGGGGGAAAATAATAGGAGCTGTGATTCATGGGGGCCATTTGTAGAGACTAGCTATTTATCAGCGTACTATATATTCTTTTCCAAAGAAATGGACAGCACACCTGCGTAATGGATCATTGGCCATACTTTAAGGGGGAGCTTAATATAGGTTTAAACTTTCATGATCTCAAAGTCCATTATACTAATGCATGTTATTATAAGTCCTTGTGCCTCCTATGTAATTTCAGCTACTTTTGCCTCAGTCATTTGACTCTTTTCAGGCTAATTCTTTGATGATATTGATGGTGATTACGTGATTTTTACATAAATCCATTCATTCCATAAGTAGAAGGCAGGCTTGTTTGTTGTGTTGTTTCTTCTGAACGTTGTTGTGTGATTTGATCAAACCATTTGAAGAAATGCTTTAAGACACACTTAAAGCAAATTACAGATTGAGGTCTACTTGGGAAACTGCTATATGGGGGCACATAGCCTGCTAGACCAAACCACACATCTTAGACAATTTGTCAAACACTAAAGACTGTTGCTGGGACTTTTAACACTGGCTCTTAAAAGCTGTCTGTGGCATTCAAAGGAGAATGCACGGCAGGTTCTATTTCTAGCTTCCCAATTTGGAAGTTCTATTTTAGTAGCAATTTACATTTCCACACAATTAAAGACTACCCAATTCTGATTTGCACTTCAAGTATCCAATTTACCTGTAATTTACATCTTTTCTTTTCTTTTTTCTTTATCTCTTTAGAAATAAACAACCACAGACACACACATTCACACATACTTTCTCTCTCTCTCTCTCTCTCTCTCTCTCTCTCTCTCTCTCTCTCTCTCTCTCTCACACACACACACACACACACACACACACACAAGAATAACCCTAGGTTTTAAATGTTGTTATAACGATAAGATCTGTGCAGTACTAAAACAGTTGGACTAAGCATTTCAGAAGGTCAGTTTGCTGGTATGTTGAATGGGAATTAGAAAAGGCTAAAGCCCTTTAAGCCTATGAGCATATTCAGTCACACAGAGACATACAATATTTCTATATTTATTTTTATGTTAATGTGCATGGTAACATTCAAATTGTTTGTAAGTATGAATTTACCACTAACAATATAACATTCTTTTAAACATCATTGCAATGCCTGAAACATGAACACCAGCTGACTCAAATTCTTATTTTTAAATTGCTCTGTGCCTCTAACTACAAATCTCCACAGAGAAGGAATCAAGGTCCAGATATAGTCAGAAAATAATACTGTATTTTGGGTTCGTCTCATTCTTGACTAATAGCATCTAAACTCCCTAAGTATTAAGAAAAAATAAAGAAATCTTTGCCGGTTTACAAAAAGCCACACTTCAGTCTATGTTAGCACAAATATTTGGCACTAAATAATGATAGGATGGAAGACAGTTGCCAGAGGACCATACTTGTTGTTTTGAATTTTTTCTTAATATCAATCTCTTGATCTTCTAGGATATAGACAGCAAGAAATAATATAGAATTATACACCGTGTTTTCTGCTATTTGGTTAACTGAGCAGAAATTCTCCAACCTAAATGATGCAAACTAACAGGTAATGGTAGGGAGTCTGGGAAAAACTGGCTGGAAATACCTGGACAATTTCTGGCTTATATACTATTTCTTTCATTACCTGTTCCCAAACTGTATCTTTTTTAAAAAAATAAACTGTTAATCAAACCAGGAAACTATTTTTTTTCAAATTACATTGGCTGTTCCAGAAAATCATGGAACTATAATAGAACAGTTAAGAACATTTACGTTACCATCAGTGAGACAGAAATGCAGAGGGCCACACAGATCTTCATGTACAGTTGAAATGGGATGGATTTATAAAACTCAGACCTTTACCTCTGAGATCAGTAAGTATCTGAGAAGATTGTGAGAATGAAAATCAACATGAGGACAACAAAGTGGTGTCTTCCAGCAACTGGAGAATTACTTATTCTGAGAGAAAATAAGCATATATTTAATAAATAGCAGAAAAGAAACAGTGAGGGATCTGAGTCAGTGTATAGAAAAATATATTTTGTTTTTAACATACCATCAACAAGTGCACTTTTTGAGTCAACTCTCTCAAAAGTAAAGGTCATTTTCTTGCCATGTAATATTCAAATAGTGAACAACTCATGGTAAGATGCACATAAGATATCATTTTAAAAGAATTGTTCTTCAACTAAGCCATTTGGAAATTTATTTTTACCCCTTTGGGAAGGAGAAGTTGTTAACTTTATTCTACAAACATAAACCAACATTTTTTTTCTTTTAGCAGTTTATTTTTTTATCTTGCAACAGCTATTCCTTGAAAAATTGAGCTATTCTCCTCTACAAATATACAGTGACCTACTTAATATTTTTTCCTTCTAATGGGAGAGAGATGAAAATGTGAAAAGTACTCTTAAAGAAGTTTAAAGTGTGACAGATATTTTAGCCTAATCACCTCCATATATAGTCAAGTATTATTTCGTTCATAGCCAAGAGGAAGAAACAACCATGTGGAGTATTTCCTTTGCTATTGCAGTATTAAAACACCATGACAAAGGCACCTTATAGGAGAAAAGGTTTATTTGAGGTTTACTCTTTCGTAGGTTTAGAGTTCATTGTGGTGGAATAGAGGGAGCAGTGGAGGGTGCTGAAACAGTAGCTGAGAACACACATCTTAAACCACAAGTGGGAAGCAGAGAGAATTCACACAAAATGTTGACAGTCTTTTGAAACTTTCAAAGTCCACTCTTAGTGACATATCTTCCAGTAAGGCCAGATCTAAATCTCTGCAAACAGCAAACAACTGGGGACCAAGTGTTCAAATGCTGGACACTTATGGAAGACATCTCTTTCAAACCAAGCGTCCTTGGTAGATATCTAGATACATAAAATATGATGTATCCATGTGACACTATATTGATCAAGTACTAAAATTAATGATGTTTTGATACACACGCATAACTGTACCTTGAGCCATTTCCAAAAGACAAATCTGGTTGCCCATACAAAATGAGTAGGCAAATCTATAAAAATAGAGAATAGACTGTTACTACAGAGTAGGAGGAAGGCCCAATAAAAAGTATGGTTTTATGCAGTTTGTCATTGGCATATGAAATGCATTTGGAAACAATGACATTTAATGTACACTGTTTTGAGTGATCAGTGTCTATGAATTATATATAGAAAATGAACAAAAGTAGAAATTCATTATAATATATTTCTTTGCAATTATACTTACATACATTCTATATATATTTACATATATGTACAAATATTTGTATAATGTATAATGTATAATTTATGTCTTTCAATGAGGATGATGTCTAGTCTTATATTATATATGTATTTTGTTCACATATTGTATTCATGGTTCATTTGTAGCATATATAAAAAAATTTTTATAAAGGCACTTAATCTGCATCTTTTCTATGGGGAAATTTTAATCTATTTGATATGTTACTTATCAGTAATGAAGATTAGAAATTACCATGATGCCTAATGTGAAACAAGCCTATGCCCACTTCTGTAATGACTATCTCCTGACTTAGCTTAAAGAGAAACAAAATAATTTACACTTACAATTTAAGTTATTGCTTGAATTTTCTGCTCCACCATATCAATAACTTCAGCATTTTCTTTGTCAAGTATGTTCTTTCCTAGCTACCCAAGAAATAACTACTTCAATGTGTATCATCAGTCATCTCTTTCAAAAATGGAATTTAACTGTTTGCCTTGTTAATTGTGTTTTATAAGGATTCCTGATTCTGGATTGAACACCACTAACTGAAATGTTTAAAATGATCATCAAATGCTGACTTGGCAAAAATGGATGAATATTGAGTCCTTTTCCAAAACTCACAAAAGAATAAGTTAACAAAAGAGGCTATGATAAACTCAGTAGTCTAGAATCACCTCGAACACATAGCCTCTGGGTATTTCCGTGACTTTCTAGATCGGGTTCATTAACATGGAAAGACCCACTCTAAATACAGGTCCTACTGCTGTGTTAATTGGAAGTCCAGACTCAGTGAAAACAAAAATAAACTGGGCTGAGCAAAGTGTTCATCTGTTTCCTGACTGTGGTTGTAATATTCTCAGTTGCCTCACCTGAAGCTCAGCCTCCATGACTTTCCTTTCATGATGGTCTGACCCTTTAAACTGGAATACAGAATAAACCCTTCCTCAAGTTGTTCTGTCAGATATATTTAAGAAAAATAACTAAGGGAAAGAAAAAACAAGATATAGATTGTCCTGAAGCTGTTCGTATTGTAATGTTAATTCCACTTCCCCAAGAAGGGCTGCCTAGTCACATACTCATGAGGTAACTTAATCTGAACCTTCCCATTTAAATTAGAAAAATAAAGGAAAGCCAGTGACTGGATAGGGTAAGGGAGGTGGAGAGAGAGGATCAGGGAGAAGAGGTCAGAGGAGGGAGATGGACAGAAGAGAAACTCCAAGATGGACCTCCATAAAGAAGAGCTAGACCCAGGTGGGCTTAATTGGCGTAAAATAGCTATGAACATTAAGGATTTTTTAGAGCTAATATCTCATATAGGAGGGCAGTTTGTATCTTTCTCTACTTGATGTAACCTTGTTGTATTAAGAATTGAACACATAGACCTGTATGAAAAGCTATCGGGCTATAGAGTTGTGTTTGTGTTGGATTTTAGGGTAGAGAGACACCCCAGGATGGAGGCAATAGGGAAGGTGGAGGAAAACTGCAGGGAAGCGAGACTGAGGTTGCAGCTCTGACTGAGTGACAGAGACACAGCAGCTCCATACTAGAATCAGACCCGCGGAGCGAGACCACGGGGCCAATAAAAAGATAAGCCATTTTTTTTTTATTTTTTAATATTTACTGCAACAACAAGATCCCAGCTTTTGCTTGTTTGTTTATATCTAATGGACAAATAATTGTGTCAGATAGCAGCCTGTCTCATTCCTGGATTTTTAATCCCTTTAGACAACAAGTGAAAGCTGTGACATCCTTAAAAGTGAGACTAAGCCTCTGTATTTAACATTTAAAAATAAGTATGATCATATGGACGGATGATGATTCTTTCTGTTTCATTTTTTATGTATTTGGACGGAGGACATAGTGAGGTAATTAGGAGTAGATGAGGTGTGTATTGTGTGCGACTGTCCTCTGAGCCAAGCAGCTGCCATTTTGAGGTGTTCAGCTATATCCACTGTAAAAGGATTAGTCTAGATGGGCTTACTGACTGTATATATCATTTCGTGGAGGGGTTGGAAGAATCACCAGACCATCCTATTTTATAAAACTGTCTTAACTGCATAGGGCCTTGGGGGTGGGGTTGTATAATATGTAGACTGTGGAAGAAGAGCACCCATATCCCCATAAGCAAATGCTCACATATTCTCTGTAAAGGAAATTCAATAAACTCACCAGTTCTCCAGAATGAACTTCGTAGACTCACATCTTGTTCTGTTATTAGAAGCTTAGAAGGACGATGAATGCTGCTTATGTCTTGTCCTGGGGAGGAATATTAATAATGTGAAATCATGAGGTTAATTCCTTTCTAGTGAAGTCTCAGGAGACTAAGGAACCTGTGTGTGTGTGTACGCGCACGTGTGTGTGTGCGTGGTGTGCTTTCAAACACACACACACACACACACACACACACATATACACATACACATACTCATACAACAAAAAACACTAAGAGGTTGAAGCATGAATCAAGACTTACTAGCTGATACAAGTCTTCATGGAATTACATTATCTTAGAATGCAGGACTTAGATCAAGGGGACCACCATCCCAAAAAGTAGATGACATCCAAAGAAAGGGGAAGAAAGAGGGATATACGACTCACCAGCAGGATAGCAGTGCTCCAAGCTAAAATCCTTGCTCTGTAATGATGAGGTATGCCCTGCTTTACATTGTTATATTCAATTCCTTAGAAAGTAAAAAGCAGACAAGCTTGAAATGGCTTCCTCGAGATACTTTTGAAACATTGAAGTAGTTAGTTAAACTCTTGACTTTGAAGACAGTGGGTTTCTTTTATTCGTTCTTTTCTTTATACTATCAAGTCTTTATAATGTACACATTTGACATATCTTTTTTATATAATATAATTTCAATGATGGAAAATTAAGTTCAGCTTTAAAAAAAAGTGTCATTTAAATGATCCTTAAATGTTAATGTCCAATAATTTCTTTTTTTTTTCAAAACTCAACCAAGAATTATGATTTCCTCAATATGAATATTCTCAACAGAATTGAGAAGTGAGGGAGGTTTGAGAAGCTGGCAAATGAGTACACACACAGGGTCAGCATACGGAAGCTCGGGAGTGAAGATCATGGCTGCCTCATAGGGAACCAGCACTCCGTCTTATGGATAGGTTCCACACAGGGAACTCACAACTGAGCCTGATTGGTTTGTTTTAACAACTGTACCAGATGACCACATATTTTCACACCCTAGAAAACGCCAATGTATTTAACTATTCTGGAATTTAAGCAAATTTATATGAGCTAGAAGCCCACTGTTGTCAGGGATCTGTTTTTCCTGCTGTCTCCTAGGGAACATCGTTTTCTCTTGGAATCCCAAATCACAGAATATTTGCACCTTTAAGTTTACTGTGGACAACTTAAGGAGTCAACAAAGAAGATGCACTTTGTGTGTGTGTGTGTGTGTGTGTGTGTGTGTGTTTGTGATATTTTGATGATGGAAAATTAAGTTCACCTTTTAAAAGTGTTAGGGAAATTACAAACAGAGATTGTGTTTTTCAGATCTTTCAAAAGTAGGTGTCCTCTAAATCAGGTATTTTCTGATGACCACCACCCAGCAAAACCTTTGCTCTCGCTAATATGTTGTTTAAAACTATGATTGGGCCACCCTTATGTATTATATACATCACCAGATGCAGATCTCTGAAAACTCAGAACACTTTTGGTGGTAGTGAAAAAAGAAAACTAGAGAAGGAGCAGGACAAGGAGGCACATAAAAGAATGAGGGAACGAGCAGCCAGACTGTCTCATTGGCTTTTTATTCACACTTTCACACCACACCTTCATCCTTTGCCAGTGCTTCAACACTTCTTCATTACTTTCTTGGGAAGGAGTTCTCTGCACTTGGCAAGAGAGTCCAGAGGCCTGATCCGGCTGGGAGACACCCTCTACTAACTTCAGTGTGCTTAGCTAAGTTCAAGACTCCCCTTCCCTAGGAACAGAAAAGGGGTCAAAGAGCACTGGCTCTCAGTTTTGGGACAAGTTCCTTTTGCACACATAGTTTCTGGCTGTATTCCTTAGACAAGCAGGGGGAAGAGAATCACAGAGAGTGGTCTTCCTCTCTTTGGAGCTCTTGTTTATTGTCATGTCTAAATATGAACACAGGACCATGGGAAGTAATGTAAGTCTCAACTACTTTAGCAGCTCTGGGATTTTGGACAAGGATCTTACTTACATTTCTGAGACTTGATTCTCCCCTAAAGACTGTCACAGGAGAGCAGTGATTGCTCTGCAGCTGTGGGAATGTGAGAAAACATAGGATGACAAGAGTTTCCAGCATGAAAGAGGTCCTATGTCCTTGGCTGATGATCCTCTAGTTCAAACAGCTTTACATGTTTAAAGTCACATTTCATGTTCAAAGATGTTATGGACTGTCCTAGAAAAGAAAAAGAGGAGGAAGGTTAGAGGGCTGGTTTAGTGCTTAATGGGGCATACTGCACCAATGGTCGATATGTCACAACTTTTTATTACTCCTGCTTTAGAAGATCTGATGACACAGGCTTTCCTGGGAACCTGCACTCATGTAAGTATAATCAACCCCACTCGCACACACACTGATAAAGAAGCGTTAATTTTTTTTTTAGAGAGCATCCTGCACACTATTATATAATTGTACAGATGGACTTGAGTTTTGATATTTGCCTTTGCATGCCTGCAAAGACAGTATAAATGGGTATTCATGGGAGATACTATGCAACTCCAGGAAGCAGTGACATTTCCTTGGAGTCTGGTTAAAGGTTAACTCTGAGTAGAGAGACAGGGCCTGGTATCCACATCCCAACACCTTTGATCCCTAACCATGTAGAAATCATGATCTAGTTGCATAGTAGGTGACCATAATGCTAATGCCACCTGAGCTCTCAGTGGATCCAGTGACAGCTTGAAATGGTTTTGTGTGTGTGTAAAGACTGTGATATTTGGAGGCAATTTTTGTCATAGGCAGTCATACCTCATTCAGATTAAACAATCTACAGAACAAAGGCAATGTGTTGACCAATGAATGATAAGACATAATGCTCCTCTATTGTGGGGGTTAAAAAAACTGTGCTAAGACATAGATGGGGAACTAAGACCCTAAAATCAAATCCAGAGCACTCAGCAGCACAGACTTGCAATGGACTATGAGTACATTCTTACTTGGGAACAGAGCTTACATGTTTGAGGTGTTCCAACTCCTTAAGCTTGAACAGCAGTACTTCCTTAGATGAGAAGAACCAGATTAAGCTTGACTATCTTGAACAAAAGTCAATGTTCTTCAAGCCAACAGCAATGAATCACTTTTCATGGGTCTGCTTTCTGTGCCTGCATCACTTTAATGCTCATGAAATCATATCAATCTATGTGTCATTACAACTACCCTAGAGACAGCTCTTCCTATGCAAGACATTGACACAGTCAGCTCTGGAACTGCATCGATGACTGTATAAAATACTCTAAAACTAGATTCTTGGCCTATGAAAACTACTTTGCACCTTGAAAACCTGTGAGTTCTTGCTCTGCAGCTGTGGGAGTGTGGGAAAACATAGGGTGACAAGAGTTTCAAGCGTAGAGGAGGTCCTATGTCCTTGCCAGATGATCCTCTATTTCAAACAGCTTAACATGTTTAAATGTCACATTTGAAATGTGCAATAGATAGTCATTAATAAATATCCGTGGGTGTTTGAGGTTCAGCAACATGGCAGTATCAAACCAGTAACAGCTTCTATGTAGAAAGCAGGTGCAAGAGATGGAACTCCTTGTGCTCTCCAACTGACTATCCCTCAGAATGAACGTGGCTCATTTAGCAATGAATGTCATAGCCACTATGGGAGTTTTAAGTTTTCTGAAATCACAGGGATTAAGTCCAAAGCCATAGCTAATGGCTTTGAGAGAGTGGAAACTGAATCTATGAGTAGAGTGGACTTTGGAAAGCAAATAGAATTTGGTAAGCTTGCATAAGAGCACTCAGGATTAAATCCTCCTGGCTTTAGAAGACAGATAGCACTGTGTGTACATGTGTATACACACACACACACACACACACACACACACACACACACACACACACGCACACGCACAGGCACACTGCAGACTTACCAAAAGAAAGCAGATAGCTTCATTGTACTCTGCTAACAAATAGCTATCATTATCCCTGAGCTGATACCAGAACTGAACCTTTGAAAATCCCAAACAATGAGCTGAAGAAACCACTATCTGTTTTTATAAGACATTATCTTAACTAGCATCAAAAGTCTAACTAGAAAATGTTTCACTTTATCTGCCCTATGAACTTAGTCGGTTAGGGGGCTAAATCTTGGAGAGTCTTTACTAGGGTGGAGTCTCACTGCTACCCAGTGCCCATGTGTGAGCTAAAAATACTGCCTATCCTTTCCTGAATAGCAAGAGTATACTAAACAATGTCAAGGCAATTTTCAGAGATTACACCCTTTCTCTATCCTCTGGATGTTAGTGAAAGACAAATGATGTGGAAGGGCTTAGTTAAGCTTTCACAGAGATGTCCTAGAGAAAAATATTCCTCCATTGTGTCTTATATTGTCTCAAGGTATACATTTTTCAGAATATACAGGTCCACTTCTACAAAGGACTTTTGAGAACTCTTATTGATCCAGGGTAGATTTGCCTTGTGTGTTTTAAATGTTTTAAAGGTAACCAGCATAACCAGCATATGACTCTCTTCACAGTCATCACAAGGTCAAGCCTTCAGGTCACAATTTAACAAGAGTCAAGTTTGTTAAACAACATGATGCTGGGACAGTGCATCTGACACATGTTGAGATTAACCCATCACCAGTCATTTCACCCCTATTTTTCCTGTACTGTTTTTCTGATTGGGTTTTCAGAAGAGAAAAAACAAGGAGCCATGTAGGATCTCTATGGTAAAATGAGCAAAAGTAGAGATAACTGTTCAGTTGCTCCAGCAATATTTTGAAGGCAGTTGTAACAAAACCAAATGACTTCTACCTATCAATTTGTCAAACATACAGGAAGTTTATCAACAGGATATGTCCAACACTGGTAAAGATCTGTTAAATGGGACATTCTCTTACCACAGTCTCAAAAGAAAACATAACAAATACTCCTGATAGCCACTGAGAGGCAGGTATCAAGGTCCATGTGGGTAGGTGCATTTTCTATTTTTGTAAAACAACCCATTTTTTCCTGAAAACCCTGATAAGAAAAAATATCTCATCAAAGACTTTAGAGCAAAGATGGCAGAACTGTTTCTTCAACAATGGTAATGCAAAGTAATATTGAAAACAATTAAAATATGTACTGAGAATGTGCGTTGAACTGAAGAGATGGCTCAGAAGTTGCTGTTCTTGGAGAGGACTAGGGTTTGTCTCCTAGCTCCCACAAAGCTGCTCACAAAAATCTTTTACAGTATTTCCAAGGATACAGATCTCTTCTGATCCATATGTGCCCTTCATAAATATGGTACCCTCTTATACATGCAAACTACATATACACATACAATAAAAAATTAAGTAGCATATGTATGTGCTTAAAAGTCTGAATAATGTGCAAGAATCATGATCACTTGGCATAGTGTTAAGGGCAAATATTCATCTATAGAAGAACATTCACTGCAATGGTTAATATTATCTGACTCTGGGTGTGAATATCAAGAATCATTTGTGCTGATAATAGGAAATCAGTCAAGAGCTCAAACAATGGTGGCAGTGTTACAAGTGTGACGTTAATGAAGTTTTCGCTAATGACAGTATCTTACCAGCCAAGATGTGGTTACGCAGAAATTCTTACACATTTCATGGTGTTGGAGCCCGCTCTCGGTCTCAGTGCTTTGACTGCAGACGTAATTCTGCGAGTAAAATGCAAGAGAGAAAACAAGAACAAGGAATAGCAACAGAAAATCTTGCTTCAAACATGCCCCTTGCAACACTTATGACAGCCTAGATTTAATGATTAAAACAATCATCAAACAAGACACATGTTTAATGATTAGAAAAGATTCAGCAACTTGAAACACAGAAACACGGCATGCTATGTAGACCTCCAGGAACGCTGCTTAGAAAGCAACAGGAACATATGATTATCATGTGAGTTGGAAACAAAGAATGAGCATGAACATAGGAACATATGATGTAACAACATTTTACACGTGGAAAACATGGTTCTATGGGCAGGTTAAAGTGGACCTAAGGGGTAGCATTAGTTCCCCTCTTTATTTTTTATTATCAATTTATTCATTTATTTTAAAGTTGCTGGGGATAAAACTCAGGGCTTCATACATACTAAGTAAGCATTCTGTCTCTGAGTTACATAAGCAAACACATATACATATATGTATGTACGTATATATGTACATATATTCTCTCAATCTGTATGTATATGTCTATGTGTATATGTGTATATATGTATATATTTATACGTATATATACATATATACACACATATATCTGTGTATATGTATATATAATGACTATATATACAATCATATATATAGTCATTATATATACATATACATATATATGTATATATAATGAGAGAGGGGGTGGGGTGGGGGGGAGGGAGGGAGAGAGATCCTGAGTTTCATTCAGTTTTTCAGACTGGCTGGAACTTGTGATCCTCATGCTTCCAACCTCCTATGTAGGTGGGGTTAGAGGACTGTATTTTCTAGCCTAGATTACTTGCTCTTCCTGCTCTTTCTTGCTCTGGCTAGATCACTTGCTTTCTCTATATGTATTTCTATCAATTCCACCCATCCCGCTCTTACCAGTCCCTTCTCTCCTTTTCTTTGTCTCTTCAAACTCCTAAGGTCACCTTTGCTTAAAACAAAGATAAAATATGTAAGACGAAACTGTAATATTATTAAGGATGTTTCTCTATCTCCACCTGAGACAAGCAGGATCAACTGAAAACATTCTAAAGGTTATCAATGTTTCATTGGTATGTTAGTAAGAAACTTGTAGAGAACCCCAGTCATGTCAAAAGTATGTGCAAAGGGTGTGTGCTTTCCTAAAGGACAGTGAGGAAAACAATTTAAAATGATTAAAGACTTTGAAGGTCTTAGAATAGAAATGAATATGTAAGACTGTTAAATTTGTGTAAGCTATTTGGAGTAAAGCCTTTTCCAGAGAAATACATTTGAAATCTAATCTTTCAAAATCACTCTCCAAAATATTTTGCTTTAGAAGCTCTATATCGATGGGGGCGGTGCTGTACTGAGTTGTTCAATCCTGTGGTCAAACTTGAGGGTTTACCATTTGAAAAGATGCTGGAGATTTTTGTGTATGATTCACCTCTTTTATTAATTTGAAAGTCTGTGTTAGTGAGAATGGTGAGAAGAAAATATAGCAAGCTCAAAATAGGATTGTTTATAATGAACTTATCACTGAAACTAACGCAAAAGATATGGGCGAGCTTCTGCAGAACCACAGAGCTAGAGCACATATTGTAAATACCGGAGTTAATAGGATTAATTAAAACAGAGAAAGGAGGGGAGACAGACAGACAGACAGACAGACAGACAGACAGACAGACAGAGACACACAGATACAGACAGAGAGACAGACAGAGACAGAGACAGAGAGAGACAAACACACCCCCCCACACATACACAGACAGAGAGAGAAAGAGAGAGACAGAGACAGAGAGAAAGAGGGGGGATGAGGTTGGGTGTTGTTCCGGCACCCACTAGCTTGGTAGATTAATTCTGTTGATTATGCTTCAGTGGTGTACAGGGAAATAAACAGCCTGAGGACTTTCCTCCTACACACATTCACTGTTGGGGAAATCCACTAGCCACATCTAATAAAAAAAAAAATTAGAACAAAGCCCTGAAGTGTCTATCCCTTGGTGACATTGAAGTAAAACTATTGATCTAGAGTCTAAGGCAGCCTGCACACAGAACAGGACCAACCCCTCAAGGACCACCTTCATGAGACTGTGACTAGTGGCGGTTCACTGTGAAGGACAAGTAGAACATGGCTTTGGGATTGAAGACTTAACTCTAGCAGTCTGATTCAGAGACTTTGTAAGTCTAAAGCCATTCCAGTTCTCTGGTAAGTGCAATAAATAAATAACTAGAAAACTATAGTTGCACATGATGGTCAGCAACTTCAAGTGAGGAGAATTGAGCTTTTTATCCCTTTTATGGAGTAATAAGTTTCCCAACACTAACAGTGTTCATCTTTACAAGATTTTTACGAAGCAGTAAAACCAATGGTATATTTAATTGAAGTATGACTATTGACAATGAATAGCAAAACATGATATGAATGTGGAATGAGAACCCTATGTCCATGTCACTAAATATTAGGATCCATGGGCAGTATATTTTCGTGAGTGCTAATGTATTAAATGTCTCCTGTGTGCCAGGCACTGAGCCCTGTACTGTGACTTAACTAACAGACCCTTTCCAAGAGCACTGTGAATTGTGCCCTTTGGTTGCCAGGTTCTTTTCAGTGCAGAAGAACCTCTCTGTCCTCTGCTCTCAACTGCTGATTGTCTTCGGATAGATCTCTGCTACAGATTAGTGATTTGCTTCTAACCTTAAACCTATTACCATGTTTACTAAAACTTCACTTCATGTTCATGCTTAATGGCTGAGTCCCACAGCTCATTCCATTTTCGTCCTGTAGAAGTGAGACTCTTCTCAATGAATGAGTTGTTCAAAAACACCCATCCAAAACATCTTTCCTGCTCAAACACTCTCTGTCTCTCCAACTCACCTCAATTTATTTTCCCTCTTTGAAATGCATTAAATTATTATATCCCATTATTTCAAATTGATAGATATCCTTACATCTACTCTGTAGGATGCTATAATTTGAATGTCCTTCAAAGTTGATAGTTGGAATATAATTCCTAAATTTATAGGCTTAGTGTACTCAAATGGGGTGTGATTAAGATTAGATAGGGACACAAAGTCATGAGACTATTAATGACCCAATAAAAAGTCAAGTCCTACTCTTGCACACTAACTGTCTTACCATCTTATACTCTTCAGAAATGCAAGCTAAACCTCCACTCCATTTCTTGTTGTTACCAGATCTTGAGTTTATTAGAGCAACAAAAGCACTAAACCAAGGAGTCAATTCAATTTAAATTGGACCATAAGAATTTAGAAGATCAGATCCTAATTCTATACTTCCGTGTCCTTGAGAAAAAGAGAAGAAGAAGGAGGAAGAAGAAGAAGAGGACATGTCTGTTTCTTTACAAGACATAATGAGAAGGAATGTCAAGCCAATATGAAGACTTTATGTTGGACTTCTTAAATTTCAATACTATAAAAAGAAAAGTCGTTTTATTGAAACTGCTTTATTTAAGGTACTTTATTAAGGCAGCCATCATGTTCTACCAGACTCCCTCAATAAAAGTCTAACTTTAATTTTCCACTAGCTCTCAATAGACACTTAGTCTACTGCATATGCCACATGCCTATCTGAGATCACAGACATGCACAGTGGTCAAGCTGAGGTAGACCGTAAGCAGTTGGGGTGCATGTTTTCCAATTAAAGGATCAGTATGCTATATATCTTTTGAGTCACAAAGCAATTTAGCCTACCTAGAAACACTATTAAAACTATCTAACAGGTTCTATCCTACTATAAACAAAAATTGATGATTTTACTTTTGATTGACTTGAGGCTCCTGTGCTGTTGGGTGTGAAAACTTCTTATTCTAAGAAAACACCTCTGGCCCTTCATTCTTCCTAGTAGCTCAATGCTAGCTGCTTTGTTTGTTTGTTTGTTTTCTATCATTCTCCTGGACAGGTAAGTTGGTCAGATGTAAGTGTAACAACCCTGTCCTGCTGTGATAATTCAGGCACATTTACTAGCATAAGCTTTTGCTGAATGGGGGCAAAGTAAAATATGTAACTCTGACTTACAAGTCTCTGCACTGAGTTAATTTTCAGACTCCGAAGAGAATAGATAGTATGGAAAACATGTAGTAATAGATGCCACCACTGTTTGGATGTGTCATTTGACTTGTTTCACCTTCCTACTAATAAATGTCATCCAAAAGTGAGTACAGTACCCTCATAGTAATGGACATTCTTTTCCCCTATCTTGTATAAGATATCCAATGGCTTGTTGCAGTATTTTTTCTTATGTTCTTGAGGACTGAGAAAAAATATTTTGTGTAGGGAGCCATTTGTGCTGCACCCAATCATGGTGCCGGCTTCCCGCTGAGAACTCAGCAAACAGAGCTGTTGCCCAGCCAAGAAACTTAATGCGCATGCACCACATAAGTCACAGCCCACCCCCGGGGCACATGATTGAGCTACAGGAGGATGCACCAATCAGGTAGCAAGACAAGTCTCCTAGGCATGTATAGCAGTGCATTTTCTCCCCCACGTGAGGAGAAGAAGAGGAAGACAGTGGAGAGATTGCGGGAGATCCCACGTGGAGGGATGGCGGAGGGGTGCCACGTGGAGAGAGACTCGGTAAAAGAGATTGCGGGAGGTCCCGCGTGGACAGAGACTGGACAGAGAGATCGTTCGTGGGGGACTGCGCGTGAGAGGCCTCTAGACAGTAGAACTCGGTAGGGAGTCCCCGACTCAGAGACAAGTTTCCTGCTCATGAAGCCCCTGCTCAAAGTGCTGTTCAATAAAGGTTATCCGCAGAAAAAGCTGTTTGTTTTGTTGCACGCCGGGAAGCGTGGACATGTGACAATTTTGTTTTGTCAACTTCTTTGATCTCAGTCCCAGAATTATTACTGAGCTTGGCCCTGAGATCCTGACCAGCAGGAGTTACTGTGGTAGGTTTCTTCAGGAATTTTGTTTGTTTGTTTGTTTGTTTTCTTTTTTCCAAAAGAGGATAAAACAGTCAAACTCATTCTTAAATAAATTCCTATTTTGATTTATTTGTTTTATTTTATGTATATGAGTATTTTATTTAGCTTACATGTATGTTTCTGAAAAATGCACATGCAGTAGCCATGGAACCCAGAAGAGGACATTGCATTGTAACTGAAAGCACAGATGGCTATTAGCTGCCCTGTGGGTGTTTGGAACCCAGTCCTTTGCAAGAACAGCCAGGGCTCATTCACCAAGCCATCACACCAGGCCCTCATGTTCTTTCTTCCTTGGTACAATTTGATCTCCAATGGCATAAAGTCTATGTTCCAGTATTTCTTGTGCTTTTATCTGGATTCAGTAAGTTAAAAGTAAAATGTATTTGTCTTTGTTCATGTTAAGCATCTTTAACATTGGGACAATATGCAGGTGTTTTTCCATTCTCTGTGCATACTGACCTATAGAATTAGATGGCTCATGCTTGGCTCTGAAGATGAAGAACTATGCCATGTCGTGTGGATTTCTCAAGTTCTCTGAGTTAGAGTTTTACTAGGTAGCAACAGCATCTGATTTATTTTTTCTTCATGACAGGATTAAATGAAACCATTAAGTCTACTTATCTGGTTTCCACAGATACCCAAATAATCACCAACTGGTACTGGTACAAATATCAGTGGACATCATCAATATCTTAGTACCTGCATACCTTCTCTTGTTTGTTCCAAATTCCAAGTCTTAAAAGCTCTTCAGTCTTTTCAAAAGCTTTCATACAGAATTTTCATCATTTACTTCCAAAAAAGTGTAGTATAGCTTGTAGAACCAGCATCCTTGCACATGATTAAGTTGTAGGTATATTTTGTTTTACCTTTGCTCTTCACTTAAAGAAAGAGATTTTATTCTTATCATCAAATGTAGGTTTTGTGGATAAATCAAATTTTAGCTGAAAAATAATATTCCTTAGGATTTGTTTCTTTTTATACCAGTGTGGTCCTTGAATGGATCCTTGGAAATACATTAAACAACTGGAAACACCCATTGATTGTCCCTTGGGGTTGCTAGCATTTGGAAACACATTTAGTAGGGACTACTTCCTGTTGTTCTTATATTCTGGAAGAAATATTCACTTATATTAAGAAAAACACATTTTATTGAATTTTTGAGATCAGACATTTCTAAGAATTTTTATGTCTTGCTTTTATTTTCCAGTTCATTTCATGATGTGTCTCCAGACATGACAGATTCTGATGGGAATGAGTGTAGCCATACAAAGTACCACCTGTGCAGTTGGTCTCTCTGGATGGAAACATTTCCTCCAAGGGATGGGTCAAGACTCAGAAAGCTCACAAAACATGTAGGACTTACTAAGACCTTTCCCAAGGTGGTATAATCAACAAGCAATTATTGGGAGAGAAAGAAGGGAAATTTTGGTGAAGCTGCTTGCATGTTCTTCGGACAATTTACGTGGTGTATTTAGCTCTAATAAGGCATTACTCATAGAGAAGTGGGTTGTTGGATAACCTATCTGCCAGTGTCTAGATGCTCCTACAATAATGTTTTACCCATGTTTCTGCAAGTAAACCAAATATACTTCCTGGCTTGGTTCACCAAACTACATTTTTGTGGAACATTGACTGGCATAAACCAATACTTTTATTGTTTTCCTTCCAAAGAATACAACACCATGATTTCTTAATAATACTAAGTTTTATGGACTTTTGGGTGCCTGGACTAGGTAGTTATGTTACTTAGGAAGATGGTAGGTACCCACGCTGTGATTGGGTGATATGTTTTTGTTGCCAATGACAGATTTCCTGAATCATAAGATTATAGTAGTGGCTTATCAGCATGGACATTGTATGGCATTTCATAATTTCTTTTCACAATGTGCCTCTTGCTGAAACACCAAGAAAAATGGAAATAGAAGATTGATTTTTAGCTTCCTGAGGATAGAAGGGAAAAGCTCTCATTCTTCGTCTTTCTGGCTTTTTGACACCAGAGTTGACCCAATAACATAATGTTTAGAATAAGACAGCTCCTTGCAACAGAGCTGTCTCTGTTTTGGACAGGGACAGGTCAGGAGCCTAGGTGTGACCCCCATGGAAAGCTTGCACAGAGGAATGGACTCTGAGTTTATCATGGGGTAAGCATTGGGAGTCAGCCATTTTGCTTGATTTTGGTACAGGCTGTGTTCTCCACAAACTCACATTACAATCTAATTTTCATTTGATGGGATTAGAGGGGCTCCCATTAGAAAGTAATTAGCACATAAGGAAGAAAATTAACACTCTTAGGATTAGGAATTCCCGCGGTGCCTTATCCTTCTGGCTGTGGGAAGACATACTAAGAAGATGGTGGTATACATACTAGAAAAGAGATGCTGGTGTTTTGAACTCCCTTTACTCTACCACAGACTGGGCAAAATGTATTTACTGTTGCTCTAAGCAAACAGTCTATAGTAGTATAAACACTACTGGAGAAGCCTAGCTGACTAAAGTAACACGTGCCCTCAGCTTCCATCACAAGAATGTAGAGACATCATATGTAAAGTGCTTGACATACAATAGGCCTCAATTATTCTTCTTATTACAACTGTAGCACCTAATGATGAGTCTGCTTCTTTGGCTCACAATCACTTCAGTTCTTACACCGAGTTCATAAGGAAGCATCCTAGGTCAGCCTTGCCTTACTACCTCGCCTTCTCTTTAGAGATCTATTTCCTCAACAGTTTAGTTCATTTACCTCCAAGTGGGGAATCCATCTTTAGGGTTGTTTCAAGAATGACACAAGCCAACTAATACTAAGTATTTAATACAGTGACCAACATTTTCAAAATGTATGAAAAGCTAGGGAAATACCCCTAAATGTTTTAACACAACAGTGTGTAAGGTCCACTCGTCTTTGTGCAGTCAAATCTCTAATTCAGTTAGTAGAATTGAGTTTTGCTTTAAGTTTTACTTTTTACAAGCTGTTGCTCTCTGCAGCAGAGCTATCTCCTTCTAAGAATGATATAAAAATATATCTTTCATTTTCAATTTTCTTATATTGAACATAGTTTCTTTTTCATGCCCTATATTTAGATTATGATTTCCCTTTCACCAACTCTCCAAGATTATTTCTAACTCCTCCCATCTGAACCCACACCTTCTCTGTCTTTTCTTAGAAAGCAAACAAAGATCTAAAGAATTGTAATGATAAAATAAAATAAAATAAACAGAATAGAACAAAATACAAAATAAAATAAACAGAAGAAAAGGAGTCAAAGAAAAAGCAAGAGAAATACACATAAATGCAGAGAAACAAAAGTTTTCGCACACAGGAATCTCATAAAAGTACAAAACCAGAAGCCATACTATACACATTTTTTCTTACAACTTTATTTTAAAAAATAGAGATACATGTACAGATTTTTAAAGGCATTTGGCACAAAACTATATGAATATATTTTTGTCAGTACTTTTTTTTTAAAGGTTGGATAGTATACCTGGAATCTTACTAGCTACAATAAGCATAAAGTACATATAAAACAAAATGTAACATGAAAATTTTTTAACCTGTAAGGTTAAAAATACGTTCTGATAAAGCTCTATGAAACAAACCTCAGAAGATGTCATTCATTTCATTTTGTTTTCACTGTCTCTGAACTCCCTTAAGTAGAAGTTGTATCTCACATGTGTAAGACTGTTGAAGAGTACTGACTTTACATTAGCAAGTGGCAATCAATTAGAAATAGCTTCTGGATTAGGGATACAGGCAGGTGTCTGTTTCTCTTCGTGCTCTTTGACACTTGGTGAAGACCCATACAGTCCTGAAACACGTTGTCATACTCTCCGTGAGTTCCCATGTGTGTCAGTCTTGTTGTATTTAGAAGACCTTAGTCCTTGGTGTCCTCCATTTTCTCTGACTCTTAAAATCTTCTTGCCTCCTCTTCCTCATGGTTGTCTAAGCCCTTAGGGGACAGATTTGATCAAGACATCTCAGTGACAGCTGTTTATCAGTATGTGTATCTGTATGAAGATGTTCTTGGAGGCCAGAAGAAGGTGCCTGATCCCCTGGAACTGGAGTTACAGGCAGCTATGAAAAGTCCCTTGTGGGTGCTGGATTCTGAGCTTGGGTCTTCTGGAAGAGCAGTAACCTCTCTTAAGTGCCTAGCCATCTCTCCAGCCCTTCTGTTTTTGAAAGGAACAGGGGTTGTTTATCTCTAAGCAGACTTAAGTTACACTGTAGCTTTGGTTCTTGCTGCTCTCTACAGAAAGTAAACATTCATTTAAGGACACTAAATACATTTCAGGTGCAAATGTGAAACCCCGCTAAGTAAATATTCATAAGTGCAATTTACTAAATGGAAATCTGTATTAAGTGAATATGCATGAGACAAGACCTCATTGGACAGGTACAGAATTTAACTGAGTCATAAAATTCATTAACCAGTGAACACACTCATCCATTAACAAATTAATCATCTCTCTCTACTTTGGAAATGAATTCTTGGCTGCATGGCCTATTAGACTGATCTCTTCTCAGTGAATACTATTAATGTAGCAACACTGAATGTGAAGAGAATAAAGCTGATAGCATTTTTTCTTTTACCTAAAATCATTTTTTTCTAACACAATGTATACTGAATGTAGGTTCCCTTCCCCCTACTCCTCTCAGAACTGTTCCATACCCCCTTTTATACAGATCTTCCTGTTTCTGTCTCTTTTTAGAAAAGAAACGGACTTCTGTGGGATAATAATGTAATATATTATAATTAATGTAACATAATATGTAAGATACTAAGATAAAACAAAACTAGTATATTTAAGTTGGACAAAACAGAATAACAGAAGAAAAGGAGCCAAACAGAATGCACAAGAAACAAAGAAACAAAGTTATTCACATATTCAGGAATCCCATACACACAGGAACCTAAAATATATACAAGGGTAGAAAAAATAGACAGGAAAATGTATCAATAAAATAAAAATAAGATGAAGTTAAAAAAACAAAAAAGAAAACATAACAAAGAACTCTGACATAACCTTATAAGACAACAAACCTCCAAAGTTACCTAGATGTCTTTGAGCTCATTTTCTATGGGCATCTACTGCTGGATATGCAGCCTACAGTTAAGAGTAATTTGTATCCTCAGTGAGACTCCCTTTCAGAAAACTAAATTTTCATTTGCAGATAGTTGTTAATTAGAAGTTGCTTCTGGGTTAGGGATTGGGGCGTGTATGCAGTTCTTTCATCTCTATGACCCAAACTGGTACAGGTCCACGCAGGCCTCATACATACTACCCCAGCCTCTGTGTGCCTCTCATGTGTGCATCCATCCCATTGATTGGCATGCCTTGGCTTTGGTGTGCTCCATATCTTCTGGCTTTTATGCTCTTTCTCCCTTCTCTTTCACGGGGTTCCCTGAGTTCTAAGATGAGCATGAGGAAGGAATCTCCCATTTAGGGCTGAGTGTTTAAAGTTCTCTAACTTTCTGTGTAATACCGACCTGTGGGTCTCTGTACTTGTTCTCCTCTTCTCTACGAAGAAGCTTCTCTGAGGATGACAGAGCAAGGCACTATTTATGAAAACAGCAGAATATCAGTAGATGTCATTTTATTGCTACATTCTTTGAATGGAATGGCAATATTTAGGTTTACCGTAGTTTCCTGGGATACCTAGGCTCAGATTCTTGATCGCTTCAGCATTGCTGCTTCTTATTGTCAGGGAGTGAACTTTATGTCAAATCAGATATTGGTTGGTTGCTCCCAAAAACTGTACCACCATCACCATACCATAGTTAGTAGGCAGGACACCACTGTAAATCAACTGAAGGGCTTGTGGCTGGGCTTTTAATGTTTTCCTTGGTTCGAAACAAGCAGAGTGCTTTCCTGTACCAAAGACACAAGAATGTAGATGTGAAGGCTTAGTTAGCACAAGCTGGACTTCTCTATGTCCAATAAGTTATGTAGGTGATGTCTTCACCAATAGGGCTTTGCTATCAGTTTGTAGAGAACAACCTATATTCTTGGCAGTAACCCAGGTTATTGGGGTTTTATAATGGATCCACTTTGGCCAACAACTCTTAGATGTAACCTATTTTTGTTACTGAAAGCTTCATTTGGTCATTAGACATGGCGAGTTGGGTATCTTTCTCCCAATAATGGTTTTTATACCAATAGCATATTGTTGTTTATTTTTCTATTACTATAGCTCTGTAGTGCAATTTGAGATCATGAATGTTGATACCTCCATCAATTTTTTGTTTGTTTGTTTTGGGATTATTTTTGGTATCCTAGGCTTATTGTGTGTCTTTATGAAGCTGAAAAATATCCTTTCAAAAATATAAAGAATTACATTGGAATTTTGATGGAGATTGCACTGAATCTTTAGATTGCATTTGGTCGGAGAAGAACTTTACTGTTAGACATACTTACCCATGAGCATGTGAGACCGCTCCATCTTCTCATATTTTCTTTAATTGCATTCTTCAATGTATTAAGATTTTATCCTATAATTCTTTTACCAGCTTGTTTAGAGTTACCCCAAAGATGTTTTATGGAACCATTGTAAAAAGTGCTATTTTCCTGATATTTTCAACCCTTTTATCTTTTATATAACCCTCCTGGGTTACTAAATTTTGTGAGTTAATTTTCTATCACGCTACTGTGATGAAAGTGTTTATCAGCTGTACAAGTTCCCCCAGTGAAATTTTTAGGGTGACTTGCTTATTGTGACTTAATATTTTGTCTTTACAAATTGCTTATTTCTGATTTCCTTCAGTTGTCACATTCCTCTAGCTAGGACTTCAGGTAGTATATTGAGTATGTGTGGGGAGAATGAACTTAATCATGACCATCTTAGGTAGGTTTTACTGCTAATAAAAGACAACATGACTATGGCAAGATTTATAAAGAACAATATTTAATTCGTTAATAGGTTCACAGGTTCAGTCTATTATCATCAATGTAGGGCAGTATCTAGGCAGGCATGCTGCAGGCACAGCTGAGAGTTCTACATCATCTGAAGGCTGTTAGCAGAATACTCCCTTCCAGGCAGCTAGGACAAAGGTATTAAAGACCATGTCCAGAGTGACACACCCACTCCAATAAGGCTACACCTTCTAATAGTGCATTTCCCTGGACCAAGCATGTACAGACCATCACAAAGAATTTAGTGGAACTACTTTAATATCTTTCCATTTAGGTTAACATTGAAAATAGGTCTTCTGTAAACTGTCTTTATTATGTTTAGGTATTTTCTTCATATCTGTAATCTTTCAAAGATTTTTATTATAAAGGTGTATTAGATTTCACCACAAATATTTTCTCTATCAAGTGATATAATGATGTGACTTTTGTCTTCCAGTTTGTTTATATGATAGATTGTATTTGTTTGTTTTTCTATATTTAACCATTTCTGCATCTCTGGGATAAAGCATAGCTGATTATTGAGGTCTTTTTAATGTGTTTAGAAATTTGATTTACATGTATTTTATTGAGTATTTTTGCATCTATGTCAATAAGAGAAATGGGTCTGTAAATTTCTTTTTGTGTGATTGTACATTTATATAATGAATTAACTATGTCAATAAGAGAAATGGGTCTGTAAATTTCTTTTTGTGTGACTGTGGATTTATATAATGAATTAAGCAATGTTTCTTCTACTTCTATTTTGAAAAATAATATTAGGAGTATTAGTGTTAAATCTTCTTTGAAAGTCTGGTAGAAATTTGTGCTAAAGCTACCTATCCTAGGGCATTTTTTGTTGTTGTTGTTTTGCTTTTTTGGTTTTTTTTGTTTTGTTTTTCAAAACTTTAATCACACTTTTATTTTATTAGAGATTAAATCACCATTTAAATTTCATTTTTTTAATTTGTTTTCTGTTCTGATTTAACTTGTAAGTGGCCTACACAGAGAAAATTACCCTTTGAATTTAGATGTCCCAAATTTTTGGAGTATAGGTTTCTAAATATGACCTTATGATTTTGTGGCTTTCCACAGCATCTGTTGCTATGTCACCCTTCTCATTTTTAATTTATTTAATTTGAACATTCTCTCAGCATTTTAGTAAATTTGGATCAGGGTTTGTCAATGAAACTGATTTTTCTCAAAGAGTCAAATATTTGTTTTTTTTAACTTTATTTTAAAAAAAAAGATAAAAGAAAAAATTTTAAACATTTTTGCATAAATGTATACAAATACAATTGTGTCAGTGCTTGGATTTTTTTTTTCTTTCTTTCTTTCTTTTTTTTAAGGTTTGATACTCTGCATTAATATCTTACTATTTACAATGAGCAAAAAGTACATGTAAAACAGGGTGTAACCCGGAATTTGTCAAAGTGTTCTTGGTGTGCTCTTCTATCTTTCATAGTCTCTGTTGAGAAATCGGGTGTGAGTCTGATTGGCCTACCTTTATATGTTACCTGACCTTTTTCCATTACTGCTTTTAGTATTCTTTCTTTGCTTTGGGCACTTGGTGTTTTGACTATTATGTGTCAGAAGAAATTTCTTTTCTCGTCCAACCTATTTGGTGTTCTGAAGGCTTCTTTTATGCTCGTGGTCCTCTCATTCTTAAGGGTAGGGAAGTTTTCTTCTACAATTTTGTTGAAGATATTTACTGTGCCTCTTAGTTGACATTCTTCTCCATCTTTTATTCCTATTATCCTTAGGTTTGGTCTTCTCATTGTGTCCTGCTTTTCCTGGACATTTTGGGTTAGGAGCGTTTTGTATTTTGCCTCTTCTCTGCCTGTTTTGTCTATGTTTACAATGTTGTCTTCTGCCCCCAAGATTCTCTCTTCCATCTCTTGTAGTCTGTTGGCAATGCTTGCTTCTGTGACTCCTGATTTTTTTTTTTTTTTTTTTTTTTTTTTTTTTTTTTTTTTTGGTGTTCTACCTCTAGGGTTATCTCTTTTAGTGTTTTCTTTATTGTGTCAATTTCCGTTTTAAATTCCTTCTTCCATTCCTTCATCTCTTTGGTTCTGTTTTCCTCTAGTTCTTTGAGTTCTTTGAGTGTTATTCTTGTTTCCTCTTTACAAGCTTCTGATTCTTTTTGTTTTTCCTCCTGTTCTTGTTTAAGGATCTCTATCAGCATCTTATAGTAAGTTGTTCAGTTTTCACGAGTTCATATATTATCTGTTGTAGTTTTTTGTTGTTTCTCTTTCTGTTGATACTCAGTTTTAATCTATGGTGATCAAATAGGATGCAAGGTCTTTTTTCAATTTTCTTATATCTGTTGAAATTTGCTTTGTTTCTGAATGTGTGGTCAGTTCTGGAGAAATATTCATGATGTGCATTACAGAAAGTATATTCTTTTTGGAGAAAGTGTTCTGCAAAAATTTATTAGGTCCATTTGGTTTTATAACTTTAGCTAGTTCCAACATTTTTCTGTTTAGTTTGTATATGAATGACTTGTAGTATTAATTATTTAAAATCTTGGCCTAGGGTTTTTATCTGCCTTATGTTATTGAGTTCTCAGATACACACACACACACACACACACACACACACACACACACACACACACACACACGGCCTTTGTATTTACAATAAGTCTTAAATAATGCAACAGCAGGGAAGCTGCCTACACTTCATGCTATTAGAATCTACTTTCCAGTCATTAACCCCTATTTATTACTTACTAATTAGTGTTTTATCTGGGATACTCTTAATTCCAATTGGCCAGGCCACATGGCCACCTTCTTGTGGCTCACATAACCTATGGTGTCTTCTCCTTCTTTCTCCTACAGTTTCTTCTTTCTCTTCCATGACCCTAAGCCCAGGAAACCTGGACCTGATCTATGTCTTTTCTGCCCAGCTATTAGCTGTTGGCATCTTTATTTACCAACCAAACTAACTGAGATAGGATCACTTAGCTAGCTCTACATGAGGACTCACTGGGGCAATCAGATTTGGAGCCCCAAATTAGCATTGGAATACATGCAACATCAAGCCAACCCTCTACAACAATAATCTGTTTCTTGGTGAGAGTAATACATTGAAGTCTCTCACTATGAGTGTGTGGGGGTCAATAATGCAACTTAAGCTGTAGTTGTGTTTCTTTTATGAAGGTGGGTACAATTGTGATTGGGAAAAAAAAGTTAAAATTTGCAAAGTCCTCTAGGTAGAGTTTTGCTTTGATGGGTATGAAGTGTCTTTCCCTATCTCATCTGATTAATTTTGGTTTGAAGTCTAGTTTGTCAAATATAAATTTGGCTACACCAGCTTGCTTCTTAGGTCTGTTTGTTTAGAATATCTTTTTCCATCATTTTCCTGTAAGGTGACACATAAAATATTAAGTTAAAATATTTCTTGGATACAGTATAAAAATGGATTCTATTTTTACACACATTCTGTTAGTCTATGTCTTTTTGTTGCGGAACTGAAACGATTGATGTTGAAAATACTAATAACCCTATTTGTTGATTCATGTCATTTGGTTGTTAGATATTTATTTGTAGAAAGATTTGTAGATAAATATTGGCTTATATTTAGTTATCATGGAGGCCAGCCGGAAAGGCGGCTCGTACAGGCTGAGAAACTGCGACTTGGAACAGATCTTAGGAACTTCTGTTCCCACCTGGAGACGACTTCAGGACGCAGAACGGAGCCTGGCCCAACTGCCAGCCGGAAAGGCGGCTCGTACAGGCTGAGAAACTGCGACCTGGAACAGATCTTAGGAACTTCTGTTCCCACCCGGAGACGACTTCAGGACGCAGAGCGGAGCCTGGCCCAACTGCCAGCCAGAAAGGCGGCTCGTACAGGCTGAGCAACTGGTGAGTGGGAGACCTAGGCTGCGGAGGAGCAGAGGGATCTCTGCGGAGTGCACACGGAAAGGGCACCCCCTGCCCTGACCTGCCCTGTCCTCCCCGACCCAGTGACCGGGAACAGATCTTAGGAACTTCTGTTCCCACCCTGAGACGACTTAAGGACACAGAGCAGAGCCTGGCCCACCTGCCAGCCGGAAAGGTGGCTCGGAGAGGCTGAGCATCTGTGACCAGGAACAGATCTTAGGAACGTCTGTTCCCACCCGGACGCAACTTCAGTACGCAGAGCGGAGCCTGGCCCAGCTGCCACCCGGAACCTGGGCTGCCGGGGAGCAGAGAGATCTCTGAGGAGTGCACACAGAAAGTGTACCAGGGACACAGACCAGATACAAGGGAAAGGCAAGAACATATCACTGACAACAAAATGGCAAGAGGAAAGAGAAAGAGTATATCCCAAGGAAACCAAGACAATCTAGCAACACCAGAACCCAGCTCTCCGATAGTAGCAAACATCGGAATTCCAAACACTCCAGAGAAAGAAGACACAGACCTGAAATCAAGCCTCAAGACGCTGATAGAGTTACTTAAACAAGAAAGGGAGGAAAAGCAAAAACATTCAGAAGTTTTTAAAGAAGAAACAAGAAAAACACTCAAAGAACTCAAAGAACGAGATGAAAACAGAACCAAAGAAATAAAAGAATGGAAGAGGGAAATTAAAACAGAAATTGACACAATAAAGAAAGCGCTAAAAGAGATAACCCTAGAGTCAGAACACCAAAAAAAGAAATCAGGAGTCACAGAAGCAAGCATTTCCAACAGATTACAAGAGATCGAGGAGAGAATCTCGGGGGCAGAAGACAGCATTGCAAACATAGACAAAACAGCCAGAGAAGATGCAAAAAACAAAAAGCTCCTAACCCAAAATGTCCAGGAAATACAAGACACAATGAGAAGACCGAACCTAAGGATAATAGGAATAGAAGAGGGAGAAGAGTATCAACTAAGAGGCACAGTAAATATCTTCAACAAAATCATAGAAGAAAACTTCCCTACCCTCAAGAATGAGATGACCACGAGCATAAAAGAAGCCTTCAGAACTCCAAATAGGTTGGACCAGAAAAGAAATACCTCCCGACACATAATAGTAAAAACATCAAGTGCCCAAAGTAAAGAAAGAATACTAAAAGCAGTAAGGGAAAAAGGTCAGGTAACATATAAAGGCAGACCAATCAGACTCACACCCGATTTCTCAACAGAGACTATGAAAACTAGAAAAGCCTGGACAGACATCATGCACTCCTTAAGAGAGCACAAGTGCCAGCCCAAGCTGCTATACCCAGCAAAACTATCAATTACCATCGATGGAGAGACAAAGATATTTCAAGACAAATCAAAATTCACACAATATCTGACCACAAACCCAGCACTACAACGAATTATAGGTGGAAAACCCAATACAAGGAGGGAAAATACAGCCTAGTAAAAACAAGAAAACTCCTAAACAAGAAAACTAAAAGAAGAAAAAAACACAGACACAACTCAACCCAAAAAAGCAAAAATGGCAGGAAACACAAACAATTATTCCTTGATATCTATTAACATAAATGGTCTCAACTCCCCAATAAAGAGACATAGACTATCAGACTGGATACATAAACAAAATCCAGCCTTTTGCTGCATACAGGAAACTCATCTCAGAGACAGAGACAGACACTATCTCAGAGTAAAAGGGTGGGAAAAAAACTTCCAAGCAAACAGCTCCAAGAAGCAAGCTGGAGTGGCTATTCTAATATCGAATAAAGTAAACTTCCAACTAAAAGTTATCAAAAAAGATAAAGAAGGACACTTTTTACTCATTACCGGGGAAATCTGTCAGGAGGAACTCTCAATCCTTAACATATATGCTCCAAATAAAATATCACCCACATTCATAAAAGAAACTCTACTAAAGCTCAAAAAATACATTTCACCCCACACAATAATAGTGGGAGACTTTAACACCCCACTCTCACCAATGGACAGATCAGGGAAACAGAAACTGAACAAGGACACTGCAAAACTAGCAGAGACTTTGAACCAACTAGAATTAATAGATATATACAGAACATACTATCCTAAAGTAAAAGAATACACCTTCTTCTCACAACCCCATGACACCTTCTCGAAAATTGACCACATAATTGGACACAGAACCAGCCTTCATCGATATAAGAAGATTGAAATACTCCCATGTATCCTCTCAGATCACCATGGTCTACGGCTGGTCTTTAACAACAACAAAGACAACAAAATGCCCACATACACATGGAAATTAAACAACGCTCTGTTAAAGGATAGCAGGGTCAAAGAAGAAATAAAGAAAGAAATTAAGGACTTTCTAGAATTCAACGAAAATGATAACACAACATACCCAAACCTATGGGATGCAATGAAAGCAGTATTGAGAGAAAAACTCATTGCCCTAAGTGTTTCCAAGAAGAAACTGGAGAGAGCTCACATCAGCAACCTGACAGCACAGCTAAAAGCCCTAGAACAAAAGGAAGCAGATATACCCAAAAAGAGTAGACGGCAAGAAATAATCAAAATTAGGGCAGAAATAGACCAAATAGAAACAAAAAAAACCATTGAAAAAATCAACAAAACCAAGAGTTGGTTCGTTGAGAAAATCAACAAGATTGATAAACCCCTAGCCAGACTAACTAAAGGGCAAAGAGAGAGTATCCAAATTAACAAAATCAGAAAGGAAAGTGGTGACATAACAACTGAAACTAAGGAAATTCAAGAAATCATCAGATCCTACTACAAAAACTTGTACTCCACAAAATTGGAAAATCTGGAGGAAATGGACAAATTCCTAGACAGATACAAGGTCCCAAAGTTTAACCAGGACCAAGTAAACTATCTAAATAACCCTATAACACCTAAAGAAATAGAAGAAGTCATCAAAAGCCTCCCAACCAAAAAAAGCCCAGGTCCAGACAGGTTCAGTGCAGAATTTTATCAGACATTTATTGGGGATATAACACCAATATTCGCCAAACTATTCCAAAAGATAGAATCAGATGGAATATTACCCAACTCATTTTTTGAGGCTATAATAACCCTCGTACCTAAGCCACACAAAGACCCTACAAGGAAAGAGAACTTCAGACCAATCTCACTTATGAACATTGATGCAAAAATACTCAACAAAATCTTTGCAAACTGAATCCAAGAACACATCAAAACCATCATTCATCATGACCAAGTAGGTTTCATCCCTGGGATGCAGGGATGGTTTAACATAAGGAAATCCATCAATGTAATCCACCATATAAACAAACTTAAAGACCAAAATCACATGGTCATCTCACTAGACGCTGAGAAAGCATTTGACAAAATTCAACACCCCTTCATGTTAAAAGTCCTGGAAAGAACAGGAATCCAAGGCCCACATTTAAACATAAGAAAAGCAATATACAGCAAACCAACAGCCAACATCAAACTTAATGGCGAGAAACTTAAAGCAATCCCACTAAAATCAGGGACTCGACAAGTCTGCCCACTCTCCCCCTACCTATTCAACATAGTACTGGGAATCCTGGCTGGAGCAGTTAGACAGCAAAAGGAGATCAAGGGGATACAAATCGGAAAGGAAGAGATAAAAACATCACTCTTTGCCGATGACATGATAGTGTACTTGAGTGACCCCAAAAATTCCACCAGAGAACTCCTACAGCTGATAAACAAGTTCAGCAAAGTGGCCGGATACAAAATTAACTCAAACAAATCAGTATCCTTCCTATACTCAAAGGACAAACATGTGGAGAAAGAAATTAGGGAAAAGGTACCCTTCACAATCATTACAAAAACTATGAAATACCTTGGTGTGACTCTAACTAAGGAACTGAAGGACCTGTATGACAAGAACTTCAAACCTCTAAAGAAAGAAATTGAGGAGGATCTCAGAAAATGGAAAGATCTCCCATGCTCATGGATTGGAAAGATCAACATCTTAAAAATGGCCATCCTACCAAAAGCAATCTACAGATTCAATGCAATTCCCAACAAAATTCCAACCCAGTTCTTTATGGAATTGGAAAGATCAATGTGCAATTTCATATGGAATAACAAAAGACCTAGAATAGCGAAATCCATCCTCAACAACAAAAAAACATCTGCGGGAATCACTATCCCTGACCTCAAGCTATATTACAATGCAATTGTGCTGAAAACTGCATGGTACTGGTACAGAAATAGGCAAGTGGATCAATGGAATACAATAGAAGATCCAGAAATGAGCTCTCATATATATGGTCACCTGATATTTGACAAAGGAGCAGTAAACATTCAGTGGAAAAAGGACAGCCTATTCAATAAATGGTGCTGGTCCAACTGGCACTCAACATGCAAAAGAATGAAAATAGACCCGTTCTTATCTCCTTGTACAAAGCTCAAGTGTAAGTGGATTAAAGATCTCCACATTAAACCAGATACACTGGAACTATTAGATGAGAAAGTAGGGAAAACCTTAGAACACATAGGCACAGGAGAAAATTTCCTGAACAAAACACCAATGGCTCAAGCTCTAAGGTCAAAGGTTAACAAATGGGACTTAATGAGATTGCAAAGTTTCTGTAAGGCTAAGGACATCGTCAAGAAAACAAAACGGCAACCAACAGAATGGGAAAAGATCTTTACCAACACCACATCAGATAGAGGCCTAATATCCAAGGTGTACAAGGAACTCAAAAAGCTAGACACCAGAGAATCAAATAACCCTATTAAAAATGGGGTACAGAGCTAAACAAATCATTTTCAGTTGAGGAACACCGAATGTCCAGATGTTTTTCCATCTGAGGAAGTGCTCGACATCCTTAGCCATCAGGGAAATGCAAATCAAAACAACCCTAAGATTCCACCTCACACCAGTCAGATTGGCCAAGATCCAAAACTCAGATGACAGCAGATGCTGGCGAGGCTGCGGAGAAATAGGAACACTTCTCCACTGTTGGTGGGGTTGCAAGCTAATACAACCACTCTTGAAATCTGTCTGGCGATACCTCAGGAAATTGGATATAGTACTACCTGAAGACCCAGCTATTCCACTTCTGGGCATATACCCCAGAGACACTTTAATACACAACAAAGATATATGCACCACAATGTTCATAGCGGCTCTATTTATAATAGCCAGAAGCTGGAAGGAACCCAGATGTCCTTCAGAAGACGAATGGATACAAAAATTGTGGTACATATACACAATGGAATACTACTCAGCCACCAGAAACAATGTCTTAACCAAATTCTTAAGAAAATGGCTGCATCTAGAGAAGATCATCCTGAGTGAGATAACCCAGTCACAAAAGAACAGACATAATATGCAGTCACTGATAGTGGGATGCTAACCCCAGAGGCTTGCACTCCCCCAGAAACAACTCACAGACTGTATGAAGTCCAAGAAATAAAGAAAACAAAAAATATACATATATTCACAAAACAAGAAGACTTTGACTATTCCCATGTTGCGTTTTGTTTTGCATGTACTTTACACTTATTGCAACTAGTACGTTTTCAATGCATACTGTCAAGCCCTTGAAAAAAATCAAGTACTGACTAAAAAACATATTCACATGGTTTTATGTAAAATTTATTTTAATGTCTGAAAAAACAGTACTGACAAAAATGTATAATTTTAAGCAAAAAATGTTTAAAATCTTTACATTTATCTTTGTTTTGCAAAATAAAGTCGTTTAAAAAAAATGGGGTACAGAGCTAAACAAAAAGTTCGCAAATGAGGAATATCCAATGGCCAAGAATCATCTAAGGAACTTCTCAACATCATTAGCCATCAGGGAAATGCAAATAAAAACAACCCTGAGATTCCATATCACACCAGTCAGAATGGCTGAGATCAAAAATTCTGATGACAGCAGATGCTGGCAAGGATGCGGAGAAAAGGAACACTTCTCCACTGTTGGTGGGGTTGTAAACTGGTACAACCACTCTGGAAATCAGTCTGGCGATTCCTCAGAAAATTGGACACAGTACTACCTGAAGACCCAGTTATTCCACTTCTGGGCATATACCCCAGAGAAGCTCCAACATACAACAAAGACACATACACCACAATGTTCATAGCAGCCCTATTTATAATAGCCAGAAGCTGGAAAGAACCCAGATGTCCTTCAGTAGATGAATGGATACAAACATTGTGGTACATTTACACAATGGAGTACTACTCAGCTACCAGAAAAAAATGACCTTATGAAATTCTTAAGAAAATGGATGCATCTAGAGAATATCATCCTGAGTGAGATAACCCAGTCACAAAAGAACAAACATAGTATGCAGTCACTGATAATTGGATACTAACCCCAGAAAGCTCTGAACAACCCAGAAACACCTCACAGACTATATCAAGTTCAAGAAAAAGTAAAGAAAAGAAAAAACCATTATGCTTAAACTTTACACACCAAGAAAACATTGACTATTTCCAGGTTACATCCTGTTTTACATGTACTTTATGCTCATTGTAACTAGTAAGATTTTAATGCGCACTATCAAACCTTTAAAAAAAAACAAGTACTGACAAAAATGTATTTGTATGCTTTTATGCAAAAATGCTTAAAATCTGTACATTTATCTTTGTTTTTTAAGATAAAGTTGTTCAATTAAAAGAACAAAAAGCAAAAAAATACCCTTAAATTATTAATTATTCTCAAAGGCTAAGAAGAAAAACATGTGTATGTGAAATATGCTACTAATTATGCAATAAATCATAATTTGAGCATACAAAAAAAATTTAGTTATCATGGAATATCTTATTTTCTTCATCTGTTGTGACTGAAAGTTTTGCTGGGTATAGAAGCTGGCATCTATAGAAATTTAAAGGGTGTAGAATAGCTTCCAGCTTTTAAAGTCTCCATTGAGAAGTGAGCTGTTATTCCAATTGGTCTGCCTTCAGATATTTTTTGGTCTTTTTTCTTAATGCATTTGATATTTTTCTTTGTTCTGCTCTGGTACTTATGTCCCAAGGGGAAAAAATTGTTTAGCCCATTCTATTTGTATTTTGTATATAGTACCTCAATATGCAAAATCTAAGAAATTGCAAAATTTTATTTTATGATTTTGCTGAAAATATTTTCTGTGTTGACATGGGTTTCTATATTTATATTACCCTTAGATTTGATCTTTTCATGGTGTTTCAGTTTTCATAGATGATTTGTGTCAAGAGATGTTGTTATTCTTGTTTAACATTGTTTTTGACTGATATATCTATTTCTTCCATCTATCTTCCATGTCTGAGATCCTTTCTTCTGTCTCTTATATTGTCTGTTAGTAAGGCTGGCCTCTCAGATTTCTGCTAGATATCCTTATTTTTCTGTTTCCCGATTTTTTTCTAGTTTGCTGTTTGTTTATTTGTTTGTTTTTACTAATTTCATTTTCACTTTTGGGTCTGGGACTGTCGTACTCTTTTCCTTCTATTGTTTATTTGTGTTTGCATAGGTTTCTTTATGTGATTTGCTTCCTTTTTCAGTACCTCTATCTTGTTTTTTAATAAAGAATAGTTTAGGTCTTTGTGTGTGTGTGTGTGTGTGTGTGTGTGTGTGTGTGTGTGCATGTGCTTCCAATATACTACTCTACTCAGAGCCCACCATGGCAATGTTGCAGGGCTTTAGTTAAGACCTGCTGTCCTCTCTGTGATTGATTGGTTTTACTCTGGCATCTGGGCATCTAGATTTGGGAGGATTGTAATTCTAGTTGCTGCTATTTGCTCTTGTCTTTGTTGGGGGTTCTAGGTAGAAAAGTGGTTCTGCTTCCCTGCCTGAAGTGCTGGTAGCCTTTTTGTTTGTTTAGTTTTTAATATCCCTCATGATATACTGTTCTCGTAAAAAAAATTCTAACATAATTGTGCAGTCTAGAAAAAACAGAACGACTCTTTGTTATTTGTTAATACTTTAGTCTGTAGTCAATTTGGACATATATTTGGTTTTCAAAAGAATTTGAAAATAGTGAAAATAACCATTGTATAACTCATATGGCAGCACTATGAATGTGGTAACTGTCATTCCTGGTAGATATCACTCAAATTTAAAGGCAAATTTCTCCACAGGTTCTAAATTTCTTTTAGGAAATGCAATTGTTTCCTTGACTCACAACTCAGAACTGTCTAGGCACTTTCACAACCTTTGTTATACAGACAGTAATATGAAACATTTATGACTTCTACTGACTCCTTTCAGTGCTTGATATATAAAATAACTTAAAATTTAAAATTAAAAATTACTCCGGGTGGATTAGGCTTGATCTTTTGCCCTTTACCTTCTCCCATTCATGCTTTAAACTCTTAACACCCATGACCTCAGAATATGACCTTGTTGGAGATAAACTTCTAAGAGACAAAAGTAGGCTAAATTATGTGGTCTTCAGCATGGGCTATGGGCCAGTGTGATTAGTATCTCCAGAAACATAGGGCATTTAAACACAGGAAAACATAAAAAATGAAGGAGGCAGTGAGATTAACAAGGAAAAGACAGCTCTTTTCTAGTCAATGCTGCTCTGCACTTGACCTTTGACTTCTAACCTGTAGAACTGTAGAACTATTCTTTGCTGTTATTTAAAAGGCTCCGTTTGTTGGTTTGTTTGGGCCTCATCATAGCAACCTTAACAAACCAACAAAAAACATCCCAGAAACTTGTCCTGATCTGCCCAGTCCTGCTCCAATGCACTTTCTTTTTTTCAGTGCTCCAAACAGCAGCTTCATCTTCATATCAGTGTGTATTCCTGTGTTTTACTCCCCCCATCTCCAGCTGCCAGCTTCGGCCTACACTTCATTTATTTGGAGCACGACTTTTACAAGTACACATAGAATCAATTCCACTTGCAAGAAGCACATACTGAATAAAGTAGGATATTTTTTTAAATTTTCATAAGAAGGTCTACTGGCCTTGCCTAAGCCATACTTCAAATGTTGTTTAAAGAGGCATTAGATGGGTGTGGCTTTGTACACAAATGCTATCTGGACAAAGGACTCAGGGATCAATGACAAATATGGTCTTTGCCAGTTGTTTTACTTCCTAATGGTTCCCAATGACTCTTCTGAGAGGACATTGTAAATGAGTTAGAGATGTGCTTTAATTCCCAGTTGAAGTGGAAATTTCTGGTTCCTTTGGAGACTCAGATATATCATGTGATGGTTTTCTGGAAACTGTCTCATGAGAGGATGTTTTGTTGATGCAGATACATTGGAGGGGTGTTTTATTGAAGCAGACATGAGATAGGATGTTTTGCTAAGAACAAAAACGTGGTGTTTTTTTCTGGAAGCTGTTTGGTGAAAGGGCATGTGATGTTTTGCGGGAGCCTATACTTTAAAAAATGTGTGCTATTTAGAAAAAGTGTAAGTCTAACCCAACAAACAGTGGACAAGCTTATCCCATTGTGTCACCTTGCTCTGCTTCACTAATCTTTACAGAGGACTCTGTGCCACTGGTTCTCGTCCTTTCTTCACTGGTCATCACTTGCAGTGACTTCATAGACAGAAACACAACAAAGAACTTCTAGTGATGTTCCAGTGCCTTCTGGCTGCCTCTGTAGACTCAGACCTATTGGTAAACCTTCATAGTCTTTTCTGTATCAAACTGCCGTCACTGATTTGTAAATGCTGTTTGATTTGAAATATAAATACAGAGAATATCTAATTTTAAAAAAAGAAAGTGGGTCAAGTTGCTGCTGCTGATTCTTACGAACTGACCTGCTGATATCCTGACAATGAAGATTGGAATAGCCCCACAGAATTATTTCTGAACATGCCCATGTCCCACTATGCCCTACTAACCTCTTGTTTCCAATTCTACCGGTGAATGGTGGGCTAAGGGAGGTTAAAGCATTAAGAACCTTTATTAAAACAGGTTTTGAATATTTTAAGCCTATAGCAGTGAGCAGGAATTGAATCAGGTATGCATCCTGGTGTCTTAAAAAGTTTAGAGGGTAAAATTTCATGTGTAACACACCATTTTAGCTCCTAATGTTCAGGTGCCTAGGTTTAGAACATGGTAAAAGTCTTTGAGACCATGGTAGGATTTACTATGATAGTACTTAGATCCCCCCCCCCCCAGTCTTGAAATTTTATTTTCTAAAATCACAAGATTTTGTAAAATGATAAAACTTAGCTTATTAAAGATGTTTCATTTTAAATTATAAATGCACTTTCTGTAACTTTTTCCTAGTGACAAGCATATTTTATTGCAACCAACAAGGGTACTTGGAATGTTTTTTTTTTTTTTTTTTTTTTTTTTTTTTTTAATGTGTACTAACTATCTTGAAAAATCATGTTAAGGGAAAATGTGGATCCTTACACTGTTTTAATACAGTGGTATAGTTTGACTATTATTGACTACTATTATTTTAAAATTCAAAATTCTTTTTGGTAATAGCTTATATTAGCTGGGAGATCACTTTTGTGTTCAGGGCATTAGTAAATTGGGAGGCTTCATTGGAATCAAGTGGTCTAGTCAAACTGTGAGTCATACACATTTTACCTGGCATAGTCTAGCCTAACTTCTTCTCCTATCTTCCTTAATTAATCAGGAAATTCACTAGCACTGTGAAGAAAACTAGAATAAATGGTTGACTTATGACGGACAAAGAGCAGTTCTTTGAGAACTGTATTTAAGCATTATTAGTTTCTGATATTATATAGTAGCCTAAAGGTGTGTGTGTGTGTGTGTGTGTGTGTGTGTGTGTGTGAGTCTGAATTGTACCTCTGTCTTTTAGCTCCAGCCCTTCTGGCTCCAAAGCTCCTTCTTGTCAGATGTAAACTCTGTATGCTGTAGAAGGTCCATTCTACTGATGTCACTTCAGGTCATTTAATGACTCCACCCCTAAGAACAGTCTCATTCAGAGGTACACGGGACTAGGACTTCACAAACAAGCTTTGTGAGGACAAAATTCAGCATTAGTGCTTGGTGACATTAGCAACTAGCTCTGTTTTAGTTTTAAAGTCTTGTTTTAGTTTTAAAGTCTTCTTACTGAGGGTATGGAAATTTTATGGACCTTCATGAACTGGAGATACATAGTGACATGGTCTGTAATGATCCACCTGATCTTTGTTAGGCCAGCAAGCAACATTGATTTTAGGCCTGTGGCAAGGCAGGTCACCATAGAGGAGGATCTTGACAAAAGGTAGATATTAACTTCATGGCACCCAGAGACAGAGAATCAAGGGACAAGAACAAGATGAATCTAAGGTATACCCCAATAACACACCACATTCTCCAACAAGATCCCAATTTTAAATAGTCAATCCAGTATTATTTCAGATGTAGATAAATGCCTTGGTAAAGTTAGTGCCTAGATGATCCTAAACACAATTCAGTAGACATAAAAATGGGAATAAGCCTTCCATATAGGAGACATTGTGAAGAGGTTTCATGTACACATAAAGTGAAGGGAAAGTGATTGTGCAAAGGCTATCAGATACACTTAAGACACTGTGGTGGTTTGAATAGAAATCCCCCCAAAGGCTCATATATTTTAATGCTTGGTCATTAGGGAATGATTGAAATATGTGGTTTTTTTGGATTATAATGTGAACTTCTTGAAGGAAGTGTCTATACAGTTTGGGGTTTCAAATGCTTAAGCCAGGTACAATATCGCTCTCTGCCAGCTACCTGTAGAACTCAGCAACAACTTCTCCAACACCATGTCTGCCTACATGCTATCATGCTTCCTGCCACATTGATAATCAATTAAACCACTGAGCTGTAAGCTGGCCCCAGCTGAATGTTTTCCCTTACAAGAATTGCTGTAGTCATGGTATCTCTTCACAGCAATAGAACATTGACTAAGAAAGACTGAAAAGAAATTGACACCAAAGTTCAATAGCATGGGTGTATTGAATTTTACTGAGTTGCTCTGTGTAACAAGATGGGCTATATGCCCTGTGAACACTCAATAAAAAATTATCGTCTATGTATCTCATGGGGTATTGAACATGTACTTTGGGAAACAGAAACCTAAAACTCTGAGCTCACAAAATAGAGCAATCAAATATTAAACCTTGCATTTCTGTGCATGTTGCCTGATCCTGCAATACATTTTAAAATGAAAATTACCAGCTCTGGCTTCAGAAGAATGTTTTCAGATAGAGGGTCTAACAAGAAGAGAAATTAATGTGTAAGGGACAGAAAAGCAGGAGTGGTGGTAGAAAGTGGAGACCCATCACTACCCAGCCAACTAAAGCCACCCCACCGTCAATACCAAGCATCCTTTATGCAGGAGCTATCCATGGCTGGCAGACCATCAATTTCTGCCAATAACTGTGGGGCTTATTGGAGCTGAAAAGAAAACCTCAAGGCCATTGACTTTCTGTGTACCTGTCTAACCTCACTAGCCAAAAAGTTCAAATGCTGAAATCATACCTGACACATACTGACTTTCCTTTCAATTCCACGGCATGCTAGCTTGGAGGGATGGACCATGTGCTCTGATTGGAAGGGAGAGGTTATGTGAATAGATCTTCTTCTGAGATGAGTAAGAGTTCAGAAACACCCACTCCCTCCCAATCTGACTGTCCTATCCATCATTTCCTATTATGGCTGACTTTAGTTCCTAGCCTTCTTCCTAATCTTTAGTATATGCAAAGGCTCCTTTCCCCTTACAAGGAGATATACATTCCCATAAGCTATGTCATGCACTTTATACTTCTCTGCTTGAACTGCCTACTTCCATATTTTCATGCCATGCTTCACCTGAACCCAGAAGAACCTAGATTCTTCCAACAGTTCCCTGAGTGATCCTTGTGCTTTATGACTGACATCCTAGTTATACACTGGGAATAAGACAAAGCTGAAGTCTGAGGACAGGGCTGCTCAGACAGAAGCTCAAACATAATACATAGTACCTGATGTTTCATGGAATGGGAGAAACCCTAGATCCAGCTAAAATAATTCTGCATACTGGAGTACTAACCTATCATGAAGTATATCTACAGGTAGAGGGCCAGAACCTGTCAAAGTGAGAGGTAGAAAGATATAGACAATAACTGAGGTTCGAAGAATTGTCTCCAAACCTTTGCTTCTTCCATTCTGTCAAAACTTTCCAATTCTTGTGACACCTCTGGCCAAATGAGCAAAGTACCACCATTGTAGGACATCAAATCCCTGTTATTTTCACAGCCATCCTATTCACCTCTCAAAGCCAGCATGCCTTAAAATAGTGTTTTTGTTATTTTGTAAAAGAAGGTGATATCAGAGATAAAAAAGGGATTCATGTGGCATAGATTAGGCTGTGGAACACACAGGAAGAAGGAATCTATGCCATAAATTCTCTTCTCCATCCTTCAGTGCAGGGAAAGGTTGGCATGAGATGCTTGGCCATACTGAGACAGTGAGGTAAAGATGGGGCATGGATGAATAGTCAAATAATAAATACATGTCTGTTACTGGAGGATGGTACTAACTGTCTATGCCATGATTTTTAATGAAGAAGAAATATGCCCTACTCTACAATGTGCAATTTTCTCAATTGTGCTGACATAATGAAAAATATCCTCTATGATGAACTTAAATGTTGGTGTCACAGAGCTATTATGAAGCAGTGTGGGTGTCATAGAGCTAATAGGGTACAAATTATACATTGTTAATGACTTACATCTCTTCTGCTTTCTTCAGCAGGATCATGTCTCCTCAGGCTGGCCTGAAGCCCTGTATAGTGGTGATGTCCTAGCTGAGAGTAGACATGTTTGGGGTATGATGTTGTTTCACAGTCCTTTACTCATTGCGTCCACTCAACATTTGCTTGGGATGATATAGAATTTTACCAAGAATATTTGGTTCGATTTTGAGATCTCCAGTTTGTATTTTCTCTCTTCTCTGAACGTGAGCATGTTACTAATTCTCTCTGAGCTCTGGATTCCTCTGGGCCTGTTTTTTGACATGTAAAATAGAGTTCATTGTGGTTATCAGGGTCAACACAGGAAGACAGCAATTTCTTAAGACTATTTGCAGAATGACATGTGTTAGTTTCTCAAGCATAGTGTACTGTGCATAGAAAAGGAACCTGATCTACTCTGGAAAGCAGCCCTCCTTGACTCCCTTTGAGGTGGACATGTTCTGTGGCCAAAAATATGGAAGTCATATTGGTAATCAGTGTAGCTCACTGTATAAAACACACAAAAAAACCCAGATTTGTCCCTCCACCACACAACTCCCACAGACTCTTAACCATTTACTGGGGAGAAGAGTTTGTTCCAAAGGCTAAGCGATTTGCAGCTATCATAAATGTAACATCAAAGCACAAAAATGTCATGGTAGATGTCTGCCATAAGCAACAATTGAAATAGTCTTTGGATTTTCTTCTACTAAATAATAGGCAAAATAGTAATAAATGATAGGAAAAAGCAGTATAAAATTTTAGTCACCAAAATGCTGTGTGAAAGTATTGGAACATACTGGTAAGGTGTAATTCACATGTGTCTTTGGGAGACAAAGCATGCTATATATGAGGATTTCAAGGCTCTGCAGTCACAAGAAGCTTGCTTTACCATGGCCCACTACTGAACAATCATGGCAAAATTAAGATGTAGAGGAATGCTCTCCCCGTCAGCTGTGTTTTGTAAAGTTGAAAAAAATAGTGTATCCAGCACTGTGCAGTACTGCTCTGGGGCAAGGCAAGGATCTATTTCCTTAGCTTCAGACAGAATGTGGGAGGGGACTTAGACAGAAAGACAGTGGAGCCAATCCCATATTCAGAGAAGACACAAATGCAGAGACTAATGCTATTTGGCAAGATCACAAAACATTAACAAGAATTCTTCATAGTTAACACACTGCTCTTTTCTGAGACAAAATTTAAAAGTAGCAATGTATTTACATTGGACTTCCTAATCTTTCCTTTTGCCTTTATTCAAAATCTACACAAGATTAATTTCTGAAAGTACGTTAGAGTCCAAGTCAGACTTCTGTGGAGAAAAAATTCATGTGGGAATTAACTCTGCTGATGTCAAGTTTTTATAAGAGACAAATGGATGCACCTGACGTGGGCTGTGAAAGTAAAGATTCAACAAAGCATAAGATGCTTATGGCATATGTCAAGAAATATTAGAATAACAATAATAATATTAGTCATATACTGAGAAAATGTTAGGCCAACGGATAGAGGATTTTACTGTCAATCCCAATTAAGGCTAATTCCATGTGACCAGAATAGGTGATCTATTTTTTATCATGTTTAATATATGTTCAAATATGATTCCAATGAGTCAGTGGGCACTTGGAAGATAAGAGCTGATTATCAGAAAAAAAGCACTGCTGTGTTTGTAAGCATATTTGAGAATTCATATACTAGCCAATAGCCCTTGTTAGCCTTTGTTGAGACAATCTCCTTATGACTGTGAAGGGAAGTTTTCTCCCATGTCTTCTAGTCTAGTCTAGGTACTAGCTTAAGCCATTGTCTCAATGATGTTTGATATCATCACTGATTTAAAGTGAAAATAATTAATCCAGTTTTATTTCTGAGGCAGCACTATGAAATAGTCTGTAATAATAAACATGAATGGGACACATAATTGTGTACCAAGCATTAAGCAGTACATGTGCAGAAATGGCCTTGTACCAATGACAAGACAATCTTCTCAGGATACAGGGAAATTATACACACACACACACACACACACACACACACACACACACACACACATATGTGTGTGTGTATGAATGTTTACCAATAAAGGTAAAGAAAAATTTTTAGAAAAATATGCAACCAATTTGATTAAAAGAGCAGGCCTTGGTCATTTTTGAAAAAGAAAACATTTGATTGTCATTTTATAGGATAAAAGGTACTATAGCATCTAATGTGGAAAAGGTACTATAGCATCTAATGCAGAAAGGTTAGTATAGTATAGGTAGTAGTTACTATAGAGGCCTACCCTGGTGAGCAGATTTTGGGGAGGTTGGACAAGATAACTGAAATAAACAACTTAAAGGAGGAAGGATCCTTTTTGTTCATGGTGGTGGGAATGGGGAAGTCATGGTAGAGCAAATCATCTCACACTGAGTTACCAGGATGGAGAGTCCCTGCTCATGTGCTTTCTTCTTCTTGCCTGTTGTTGTATTCTCCTTTGTCCCTCTAGCTAATAGAATTGTATCACTCAGGTTCAGGGAACATATCGCCCTTAATCTGATCTGGATACAACTCCACAGACACACCCACAGGTGGGCTTCCCCAGTATTCTACACGTCTCAATGTAATCTAGAGAACAATCAATATTAACCAGTATGATTTACTGGACAAAGAAGGAGAGAAAAATGGAGAGCCAAAATTAATGCAGTGTGGCTGAACCATGAAGTTTGGGACATCAAGCATTAGGTTGATGTCTCTGAGCACCCTGTGTTGTACTAGGAAGATAAGATATGAAATAACTCAGCCTATAACAATGAAGAAAAGCACAAAGAATAGCAACCATGTGTACCAGGCATTATGGTGTGCCAAGGACTGTGACAGGGATTGTGACATCTTTATAATGACATTCTGACTCCTACAATGATGTCCCTCTCTTAATCTTCCAAAATTAAAAAAAAATGTTTCTTTACATTAGAGATGGGGCATTGTGAACACAGATAAGACCTAGGAAATTCAGTTATCAAGGTCCTGTATATGTGAGAGAAAGATAGATGGGCCACCGGAAGGTCAGAATCAGAGAGAGAAGAGATCAGGTAGCATACAATGTCCAGTTAGCATGCCAAGGTCTGTAGGTGTTTGCTAGACGCTGGGACAGGTGGGCAAGTGGAGTCTTCTTTGGAGTCAGCAGAAAACACCAGCTCTGATAACTTCCTTTATACTTTTTACCTCTACCACTGCACTATATAATAATACATTTATACTATTTTCTGATACCCAGTACCTGGATATTATATTACAATAGCCACAGAAAACTAATACATGATAAGAAGTTTTCTGTACCATGGGACTGATGAGATGGCCCAGCAGATAAAGATGTTTACTTTAAAGTCTCAGAATGTGAGTTTTATCCTAGGGACCTGTATGATGTAAAAGAAAATAAGCTATAAGTCATTCTCAGACCTTCATGTGTGCTGTAATATAGTGTATGTAAGTGTGTGTGCATTTGTGTGTGTGTGTGTGTGCTTAAAAAGAATTGAAAGGAGACATACAAGATGAAGCAACTGGGTTGCATCAAAAATAAATAAATAAATAAACAGACAAGATATGAAACGTTTAGGATGGTGTGCTCTTAGATGCCTTTAATTATAGACATCAGAGGCCAAAGCAGAAGCAGGAAAATTTCTGAATTCCAGGCCAGCCAGTTACATATTAAGACCCCTCTTTAATAAAAAATGATAATTGGTAAATCACTAATACATGCACACACACACACACACACACACACACATAACCACACACATACACACACACACAAACACACATGAGACATGAAAATTAAAAGCAGACTATAAATATAGAGTTTGGGATCAAATCCTGAGAGAAAAACATATTATGGAAGGAAAGAGACAAATAATGCCTTGTTTCTCTTATACCCAGGAAATTTAGCTCTTTCCTTTTTTATGTATCTTGTTTTTCACTCTTTAAACACACACACACACACACACACACACACACACACACACACACACACACGACAAACAGAATATGGACTATTCTGTGGAAGGAAGAGAACAGTAGGGGGGGGATGTCCTCAAGCAGGATAATGGGCAAATGTTACCAAAGCACGAGGATTCATGGTTATGAGAAGATCATAATGAAATCCATTATTTTGTAGGCTAATAAAAGTTTGAATAAAAACATAAATAATGAAACCGAGTCTCAGACATGTTTGTTTACTACAAATGACAATATTAAAATATGACCGAGCTAGTGTAACAATTTGTAGAGATTCACTCACCAGAGAGGCTAACTCTGTACAACTCTCAATGCTCTACCTAACGTGAAAGTAGACTCTCAACACTGCCTTCCACTCCGTGTTCTTGCCAACACCCTGGATGCCTTAGTTGTCCCCATCAATAAATAAACCAGTCTTTAGAAAATTCACAAGAATAAAGGAATCATCTTCTCCTGACCCCGCCCCAAATTTAAAGGAGAAAAAAGCTCATAGGTCAATAACGTCTCAATGAAATTAGAGGCTCAATGTTTTAAAATTAGACTTGATGATAAAAAGCACATTTGTCATAAATATTTAACCTCCCTCAGCATGGCAGTGATTAGTCTGCTGAACTAGCCACCTGCTGGCCGCACTTCTCTGTTTGCAGCCATATCATGTTTTTATGAGAAATGGATTAGTTTAAGAAAACAAAATACTACATAAGCTGCCAACATCTTATTGAACTGACTATAAAATGATACCTTTTAAATTGTTGAACTCATCATAGCTCTGCCATCTACTCCAAAGCCACAGTGGTCCTGAGAACTACGAATGATCACATTGAGATAGTTGTCCTTCCACATTCATTCTCTGTCCCCCTTGGGATGGGTGAGGAGCAGTTACAGTCCTGGTCCATCTGTGTCTCCTTGGGGACATACATTGTCAATATTCACTTAGCGGCTATGTCAGCACCAGGCTTAAGCATCAGGTTTGCTGTGTTTGAAAGCTTTGATAAAACCCAGAACACTCCACATTCTGTTGTTGTCTTTTGTTTTTCTCAGAATTCTGCCCTGGGTCTGTCCTGCCCACAATCCTACGCTGGTAACACACAACAGAACCCCCAAAATTACTAACCTCATAAATTTATAGGGAATGATATTGTTCAGATGCATTCATAGAACACAAACATGTCATGCAATCACATACCAGCCACCACTGGAGCCTAGGTGTATGTTCACTTTGACAATGGAAGGAACAGGTCTCAAACATGTAATGATCCAGAAAAAGTAGTTAATGTGAGGATGGCAAACCAGTAGGCATCCATTATAGTTTTTCTCTTGGTTCTCAGCCACAGATTCTTTTCATAAAAACAATTTCCATCTTGATCATTCTAGATGGCTGAACCTTCCCACCATAGACCTCAGCAGCAGCTCTCAAAATCTCACCTATGTTCAAACTCATATGACAATTGTCTGTCTCTTCTATCAGCTTACATTTATATGAAAGGTAGAGACAGGTTTTGTGTTTTGGTTCAGGGTCTGGCCCAGAGCACGAAACCGACAAATGCTTATGAATGATTAAATAAACACAGGCAATGTAAAGGCTTGGAATGTGGATATAAACATAAGCTATCATGTTCTTTCTGAATTGATCATCTATTTTCCAATTTTAAATGGAGACATGTTATTAGGAAATCTCTCCAAATTCAAACAGCCAACATGTGGACTATTCCAATTTTTACTTAAGATTCTGCTATAACAACTCTTATACTCTAGTTTGCTCATTTTTCTGATATGCACTGGTAGAAGAAAAGCAGAATAATATGCAACCTTGCCAAGAAAAAAGGTGATAGAGTTTATGCAGGTCACTCTTAGAATAAATCATATAGTTTTGGAGAAAAATATTAAAGCTGAGGATGAAATGATTAATACTTATGGGGCTAAATTTTCTGACTAATTTTTCCGATCAGAAAGTGAGATCCGTAGTCAACCATGTGTCTACAGACAGTGTACCCATTAGGAGGACAGCTTTTATATGTACATCCTAAAACCCTAGTAGTTCAGACATTATTTTTATAGTGTATTTTCCAATGAAGAAAATTTTCATCTACTTTATGTTATGTCAAAGTTGAGTCATCACTAGGAAGAAAGAGTTGGGAGGAGGAATTAGCCCAATTCTTTGGAAGGGCTTTGGAAAGGCAGATTGTTTGAGAGGTTTTTTTTTTTTTTTTTTTTTTTTAATCACCTGAATTCTCCAAGATATCCCTGACCCAATTTTCATTATCATGCACATGGGATCCAATACTTAGCCACGAGCAGAAAATATCTTCTTAATAAATGTGTGCTTCTGTTATTCAGTTCCCTTGTTGTATTTCATAAGTAACTCTGCATAAAATAGCGTGACCTGACAAAATGCCTTTAAGCACTCATTTCAATGTACATATTCAAGATTAAAATTTCAACATTAATGACTTCACAAAAAGTATACTTAAAAATTCTGTTGTACAGAATGAATATGTTGCCATTATTTTCTTCACTCATGGCAAGTCTTAACATAAAAAATGTAGGGAATGGATGGTGTAGTGGCTAAGGCATTAATGCCAATAGAGGGAACATGTAATGTCATAGATCAGCTATCCAGAGAGTGTGTGAACTTAGACAAGGTACTTACCAGCTGTTTTCTTGAGTTTTCCCATTTATGATATGGATATAGGAATAAGGTTATTGTGGTGGTTAAACGAGAAATTGTAGTATGTGCCTTTTTCACAATGTGTTGCCTCTTGCAATACCAATTCATTTATTTGGTTAAGATAATATTTTCCAGTAGCAAAATCCAACTTGAACTAGCTGAGAGTAAAAAAAAAGATTTGTTATAGAAATATGGCTTTGTAGAAACAAGAAACTGGAAGAAGGCTCAAACATGGAGACAATGGATTCAAAAGGTCATTGTGATGGCTTGAAAAGGAGTGACCCTTATAGACATATATTTGAATGTTTGGTCACTAAAGAATGGTGATATGTGACAGGATTTAAAAGATGTGCTCTTGTTAGGGTAGTTGTGACTTTAGAGGATGAAGGGTATCATTGGGGTTGGTCTTTGAGATTTTAAGAGTCAAAGCTGGGCCCAGTGTCCCTTGTCCTGCTGTCTGCTGATTTGGAAGCAGAACTCTAAGTTACTTCTGCAGCACCATTCAAGCTTCGCTCCACTATCATAATGGAGCAAACCACTGAACTATAATCCAGCTCTAATTAAATGTTTTTCTTTAGAAGTGCCAGAGTGTCTCTTAATAGCAATATAAAAGTGTCCAAGACATTCATGAATGGTCAATCTTCAAATGAATCTTTCATATGGTCCATCTGGAATAGAGATAGTCAATCAGTTTGTTCTTAGTTTACTTTCCTTCAGCTAAGAAAATTTTAGCCAGTTAAGCTGAGACTTTATTAAACCTACAACACATACCTTAAGTTTTGGTGGTCCATGGTTTGAGGTATCCTTGTCCTAAGAAATGGAGCCTGGAGCTAGGATATATTTGTACAGTAGACACCTCCCAGATCAACCATATTAGTTGAGTATACAGAAGAGAAATGGTTCATTTATAATCATGTCAGAGGGAGGGAATAGATGTCAGGAAAGAGAAATATTATGTTAAGAATGAATGGCTTTATACAACACATTGTGGTAATATTTCTAAGGCAGAATTGAAAAAAGTTTTCAGTCTGTTTTACTTGACTTCTCAACAATGGCATAATTAATTGAATTACACTGAATAGAATTACTGTTGCTTTTAAACTTTTTCCCTTTGTACTCTGTGTTCCCTCTGAAAACTTGCAGTTGAATAATGCACTCTTTCTGCCCCTTTCCCCCAGCTCCATGCTTTTCTCTTTGCATCTTCTAAATGCCCTTATCATACAACAGCTTCACAAATAATTCTATGTGAGGACCCTATCTTGACCTCAGTGGAGTAAATGGTCTCAACTGTTCCAATGTGTCTTCAGAGGTTTCTGGAGCCAAATGTACAGCTTCACTTTGTACCTTGTTCCTTGTCCACCCTCCTCTCACTTGGTTCTTGCTAAACATACCAAACAAATAGTTTATGTAAGATCTTTCAGGTGTATTTGTCATTTAATGTTGGTTGAGAGTGTAAATAAATTTAAGAAGTGTTACCTAGTTGCTGTCATGTCAACTGTACATTTGTATGAAAATACTTATTCAGATATTGGGCTGGGACAGTCCAGGAACTTGAGGTATTGACTATCCTATTGTGAAGGCCATAAGTCCACAAACACTGAGGGAGCACTGGAATCAGGAAATAAACTGAAGCAACAAAGCTTAGTGCTGAGTGTGAAATGAATCCTGAGCCACAAAGTCCTCACCTTGGCTGTACAATGATGTGTGTGTGTGCATGCACATGCATGTACACACAAAGCCACCATCAGACAGATAAAATAGAGAGAGCCAAAAATAAAAATGTAGGGCCCTTCCTAGGGTCAAACTGTTGATTTGGGAAAGACACTTTTGGAAAATATGGAAGAGAGTTCATAAAGTAGATATATTATTTGTGAACAGAAAGTGAGGTCCTATTGTGAGATGGAAATATTAATGCTTAGATTATACTATTGGCATGTTGTAGTGGCAGGGCTACTGGAAAGTATGACAGAAACCACTTGCCTCAGTTCAATGAACCAGCCAGAAGGGTGAGGCCATAGACAAGTCTGTAGAGAAAAGGGAATATCAATCTACTAAATGAGTTGTCGAATCTCAGGTACCTTTATAAAAAATCTAACCCTATTTATAGCAGTTATATTGATGTGGATGAGGACAAGGACAGATCAGTGAAAGATGTTCATCACTATAATGCCGGTGGATAGTTACTTCTGCATCTGCTAAAGACATGGCTTCAAACACAGGTGAAGAACAGGCACTTTGAAGTAGATATACTTCAAGTTCTAAGCGTCTGGTTCGCAGGTTTCTGAATTTGAATGAATGTGATGGTGCTTTAGAGATAGCTTTGTCATCTGTGATGCCATTGTGTTAATATCACATATGTGCCAGGGTGGTGGAGGTTAAATTGTGAAGCTCTAGTCAAATCTAGGGTCAAAGAATTTTAGGAACTCAGCTACTGTTATTTATTATGTACTGTAAAATTCAATGCCTAAAATATATCTTAGTGCATTCATTTCTAATACCATAGGCAATTTAGTGTTCTACTTTGAGCTGTTTTTTGTGAGAAGAAATTTTCATGATATAATATTCAGATTCAGATATTGTTTGTAGCTAAGAATAAAAGGCAATGTGTAATCAACCCTCTTTGTTGACATTTAAGCTCTTTGAACATTTTTGCAATTACAAATATTTTTTGTGATGAATGTTTATAACTAATCTCTTTTAAGGACATATTTCTAAAATGAAAGTATTTAATTAAACATTATAGATATGAATAACGCATATGATACATGTTGCTAGATTGCTTTCCCAAGTGGTTGCACCAATTTATACAAAATTACTAATGCATGAAAGTTTGTCCTCTTCGTATACTTAAACATTCATACTACCAAAAAAAAAAAAAAAAAAAAAAAAGTCAAAAAGTGGTAGCCTCAGTTCTCCTTAGGAAAAAAAATAATAAGTGTATAGCACCCTCTCAGAGTGGGGTATACTTGGACTTTAAATCATTAATATCTCAAGAGCTAAGAAGATAGCCTTGTGGCAATTTTTGGTAGTTAAAAATCATTATGTTTAATCTTTTCATACCAAAAACTTTGATCATTCCCATGTTATGTTTTTTTTACATATACTCTATGATCTTTGTAAATAATAATATTTCAATGAATAGTATCAAACATTTGAAAAACTCAAGTACTGTGAAAAATATATTCATAGATATTTACACTAAAATAACTTTTAATAATCTGTATATATATCTCTTTTTTTAAAATAAAGTTGTAAAAAATTATACTATCTTTACAAAATATATTTGAACATTTGATATTAAGTAACATGAATTCTTTGTGATAATTTTAATTTTTCATAATTTTTTTTGATTACTAGAAAATTTGAACATTTGCCCAATGCTTTGATGATAATAAATCTGTATCCACTATGGAAGAGATGTTCTTTACTAGTTTATGCATGGACAATAAAGTTCTTTTCTTCTTAGTGTAAGTGTGCTATTTGTTAATTTATCAGGTTCCATTATGAACACCAATAAGATTTTTCCAATACTGAATTTATTTAACCCTTTTATATACACAACTCTTTTTGTTGTGTTTCTGAATCAACATGCAGTCAAAACTTAATGTCTTGGTCCTTTGGGTTTCTTTACCTACTATATATATATATATATATATATATATATATATATATATATATATATATGAATTTATAAAGATTTAATAATCAAATTTTTGGTCAGCTTCTTACTTCTTCCTCTCTGTTGGTCTGAATCATCCTATGAGACTTTCTGTAGATTTCTTACATTTTAGTATTTAACAAAATTATTTCTTTAAGTTATATTACTGTTTTAAACAATTTTTCATCATTTTTATATTCTAATATTTTATGGGATAAATTTTGAATAATTTTTTAGTTGAATAACCTATCATGATTTTGACAGAAATTGCATTCTACTTTAGAGCTATCTGAAAAAAAAATAATAGTCTCATCTGGATTTATGATTTCTACTTCTATTTCTATACTGTTATTTTGTATTTTTCAATATTATGTTGTGGTTTTTACACAACTAGCCTAACACATTTCTTGTTCCAAATGTGTCTAAGTATTTTTGTTTTCAGTTGTGAGTAGAAGGAAATTTCCTGAATAAAAAATATCTACTTTCTTCATTATATAAATGTATATTTTATTCAGTTAACTGAACTCTCATTGATTCAGACAGTTCCTTTGAGTGGTTTTTCGGTTGAGATCTACATGTACCAGTCACCGTAGGCTGAAAGGCAAATCATCTCCAAACAAAGTGGATTTAGGGAACAATATCTCACAGTATGTGTGGGTCAAAAATCGAATGCAGCTTGGCAGGTTCCTACATTCAGAATCTTAGCAGTGATGATCAGGCCGTCCTGCAGGAGAGCATGAGTCATTTTTACACTAAGAGCATGAGCCTCTTTCAAACTCTCCCATGTGGCTTTGGGCTAGATTCCCTTCCTTATACTCTGGTGGACTGAAAACCTTAGCTCTTTGCTCACTAATGAGCAGTAGTCATGCTTTATTTCTTGCCACATGCAATGTCTACTAGAAATTTGATTCATGAAAATTAGGAGAGAGCGTGCATACATGCAAGACAATGAGACCATGTGATAATAAAATTGTACACAATCTGACTCGAGAATTGAGATCCCATTGTCCGTGCCATGGTCTGTGATAGGAAGTTAGTCTCTCTCACTTTCATTGGTATTGGGCTTGCTACACAGCTATGAAGAGAAAGTTCAGATCCCAGAAGTGACATAAATGCAAATAACACCC